>NC_058080.1:709827515-710147035 GCF_014858855.1 Bufo gargarizans
GAGTCTGTCATATCGGATTTGACATATATAGCTGGGTGTCATCAGCATAGCAGTGGTATGTTAGACCGTGTTTTTGGATGATTTCCCCAAGTGGCAGCATGTATATGGTAAATAACAAAGGGGATAGTATTGAGCCCTGGGGCACACCATGTTTTAGTGGTACAGGGTTGGACTGGAAAGGCCCCAAGGCTACCCTTTGAGTTCTGCCAGCCAGGAAGGAGGAGAACCATTGGAGGACTAAACCATCAATGCCACAGTACTCTTGCAGTCTGTTTAGTAAGGTTTCATGATAAATTGTATCAAAAGCCGCTGAGAGATCAAGCAATACCAGGATGGAACACTCACCTCTGTCTCTGGCCATGAGCAGGTCATTTCAAATCCGGACAAGAGCTGTTTCACAGCTGTGGTGCTTCTTGAAGCCAGATTGTAGGGGGTCAAAGATGTTGTTCATTGAGAGCCTAGCTTTAAGTTGGAGATATGCAGCCTTTTCACAAACTTTTCCCCAAAAAGGGGAGGTTGGAGACCGGTCTGTAGTTGCTCAAAATATCCGGATCTATGGATGGTTTCTTGAGTAGTGGCCTTATGATTGCTTCTTTCAGACAGGTAGGAAACTTCCCTGCTTGTAAGAAGCAGTTGACTATCTTATGGAATGCTGGCATGAACAGATCAGGGCATTTCAACATGAACTGTGTGGGGCCAGGGTCCAGGTCGCAGGTAGTCTGGCATAGGTTTAGAAGGATGTTTGAGATGGCTTCTTTGGTAATTACCTTAGTCAGACCATGGCAGTAGGTTGTTGTGGCATCCATTATGAGGCTCTGCATAGGTTTTCGGTGTTGTAGATTTGATAGCAGACCGAATAGATGAAACTTTGTCTGTGAAGAAGAGGGCAAATTTCTCACATAGGTCCTTAGAGGATGTGATGTTGGGATTCTAGCACGATGGATTGCATAGACTGTCAACTATGCGGAATAGCTGGGCTGGTTTGTTGGCTGCTTTTACAATTTCCTGTGATAGAAAAGAGGACTTTTTCTTGTTGATCATTGCCTGATAATTCTTTTGGTGACAAATTAGGGAGTGTTTATCCTTTGAGCGCTGGTGTTTGCGCCATTGTCGTTCTAGTCTGCGTCCCTCTTTCTTTGGCTCTTTTAAGGAGTTGTCAAACCATCGTGCATGATGTAATGGTGTGGAGCGTTTGATGCGTAGGGGATAAATAGAGTCAAAGGCAGTTATATTTATGGACCATGGAGTCGAGGTCTAAGTCATGTTCTGTTAGTCCATCCAGGTTTAGGTTGTGCTGAAGATGTTGGGGTGATAGACCTTTCACAGAACGGTATTTTGTGAGATCTTTTGCTTGGCGTTTTAAAGATGGTCCTGCAAGGGAAAAGTGGATAGTGTGATGGTCTGACCAAACTACAGGATTTATTTCCATCTTGGATATTGATAGTTCTGAATGAAATATGAGGTCCAAGGCATGGCATCTTGTGTGTAGGGAGGTGAACGGCTTGAAATAAGCCCAGTTCATTCATGGTGAGAAGTATATCTCTTCCTAGCTGGGAAGAGTGGGTGTCCACCCATGCGTTGAAGTCTCCCAGGATTATCCATCTAGGATGGAGCTATTGTTAGCGGCATTATTTAGGTGGCATAATGGCAGTATTATTTGGTCACTCCATGGCACTATTAGACCCTATAAAGTGTATACTATTGATAGAAGTATTATTTAAATGGTACATGGAAGTATTATCTATACAATCCATGGCACTATTAGACACTATAAAGTAGTATTATTTGTACTATCCATGGCACTATTGTTAACAGTATTATTTAGATGGTATATGACTGTATTATCTGAAAATTCTATGGCACTATTAGACACTATAATAGTATTATGTGTAGTATGCCTGACACTATTGTTAGCAGTGTTATTTAGAGTGTATATGGAAGTGTTATTTGGACACTCTATGGCACTATTAGACACTATGAGGTAGTGTTACAGTATGTGTAATATGCATGACACTATTGTTAGAAGTATTATTTAAATGGTATATGGCAGTATTGTCTGTAAAATCCATTGCACTCTTGGACACTATAAGGTAGAATTATTTGTACTATCCAAGGAACTATTGTTAGCAGTATTATTTAGATGTTATGCAGCAGTATTATCTAGATACTCTATACCAGTGTTGGCGAACCTATGGCACTGGTGCCAGAGGCGGCACTCGGAGCCCTCTCTGTGGGCACCCGCACCCTTGAAAAAGTCTTTGGTGTACTAATATGCCTTTGATTTTTCCTGTCCTTCATCAGCGAAGTGCGTACTATGAATGGCACAGGCAGTGCATTGAATGTAGGCAGGCTATTATAGCTAAATGATACATGGAAAATATACTATATTGCTATTCAGGTTAAATTACTGGCTTGGCACTTGGCGATAAATAAGTGGGCTTTGGGTTTCAGTTTGGGCACTCGGTCTCTAAAAGGTTCACCATCACTGCTCTATACACTATTAGACACTATGAATTAATATTATCTGTAATATGCATGGCACTATTAGCAGTAATACTTGAATGGTATATGGCAGTATTATCTGGACACTGTATGGCACTATTAAAAGCTACAGATACAGTATAGGAAATTTGAAATGCTGCCTAAATTTTCAAGGGATATAAATATATGAAGGTCATTGCATCAGTATAGAGGATAATGTCACAAAGAAATAATATATGGTTATGTATGAGCCTGTTTAATATAATACCTCTTCAATTAAGTGATAAAGTAACAAATTATTTCATTAAACAGAAAAAACAGCTCGTGAATATAATGTAGCCAGACATATTTCCTACTTCAATGTCAAAATTCAGGGTTGAGCTCTTCTTGAAAATTAATAATGATTTACAAGTAAATATGGCACATATTTGAGTGATTTATTAACTTTCCTTAGCAACAAGAAAACGGACCGCACTTAACTGACAGCCGCATTCCCATTAAGTATAGTGTCATTCACAGTCCACATGATAACATTATTATTAATATCTCTATGGTGAAGAATAAAAATGCCTGATCTGACTGGCATAGGATGGTAAGTGCTTTGAAAGTCATTATCTGAACTACAAAAAGCTTTTCAATAATCCTTCAAAATGTCACCGCATATATCATACCCATAACATCAGAAAATGGATTTTGGGTAAAATAAAAAAATTATAAAATAAAAATATAGCATTTTCCAGGATTAATTTAAATTTATATTTATGATAACACTAAGTAAAATGTTGACGTGTTTTATAAAGTTCAACGTTTCAAGTTTTCAATTAGTCTCATTCTTAGATACGTAGTAGTGGAACATAGAGACTGATCTCTATTGGTCAGCAGTGCTGCATTTCATACTTGTAGATTACTTACTTATCAAGAAATGGCCTGGAGTTTCCAAGCAACCCATTAAGTCTTCCTTATTTTTCCTTTCCTGAGTTGAATGGTCAAGATGACCTGCTTGGATAAAAATAATAATAATGATTTTGCAAGACTCTTTCGGTAGATGTGTATGATATACTTGTCTGTATGGGGCCACCAAGTGGATTTAATGGGTGTTGCATGCTTTTAAGGGTTTGGCTAGAATGTCCCATTATTACTAGAGATGAGTGACGTAAAAAATTTGATTCGGCAGCTTCACCAAATTTTAAAATAAAATTTGCTTTGTGATTAATTACTTCATCTTGAAGCGCATTTCTTTGTAAGTAGTGAGTGCAATCACGGGGAACGGTGATTGTGCGCCGCCCCCATCATTGAACCCCTGAGATGCCGCGTTCATTGCTGATCACAGAATCTGAGATGAATATTAACCCGTAGGGTACCACCGCCATACATGTACAGCGCTGCTGGATGTGACTTAAACCCCAACGCCAGACAGGTATGGCGGGCTGATCGGGTGTATATATACAGTACAGACCAAAAGTTTGGACACACCTTCTCATTCAAAGAGTTTTCTTTATTTTCATGACTATGAAAATTGTAGATTCACACTGAAGGCATCAAAACTATGAATTAACACATGTGGAATTATATACATAACAAAAAAGAGTGAAACAACTGAAAATATGTCATATTCTAGGTTCTTCAAAGTAGCCACCTTTTGCTTTGATTACTGCTTTGCACACTCTTGGCATTCTCTTGGTGATTAGAGAAAGATATTCATACCCTGGATGGTGTGTCGATCTCTCAGCCGCCTCCTAACCCAACGCCGTTTCGCCAGTAACCTGGCTTCTTCCGGGAATGTTCCATTTCGCATCCCCGAAGAGGCCAGGTTACTGGCGAAACGGCGTTGGGTTAGGGGCTGAGAGATCGACACACCATCCAGGGTATGAATATCTTTCTCTAATCACCAAGTTTTTTGCCCTTACATTTTGCCTTTGCTGTTGCATAGCTTGGGGCTTACTGTTTATATCGGTCTTGGTGGTTCTTTTCATTTTTTTCATTCTACATCATTCTTTTCCCTGGTCTCTTGGTGTGCTGACCTCTCGCCCCCTCTTGGGCCTTGTTCCTCATCTTTGTATCTCACTTTTGTGCTGCCTTTTATCATGATGTGTGTAATTTTCTTACATTGTCATTAAATTTATTTCGATTTTCACTTCGTGAAGATTGTGGTTCAATTTTTGGGTAATAGTAACTAATAACAGTAGCGATCCATATAATTTAGGGTGAGTTAGAGGCTGGAGCAAGCGCGTAGCTACCAACCCATTCAGCTATGTTTGCAACACTGTCAATAACAGTGTTGTATTTAAGTAATGAGATGAAGAAAATGAAGCAACACAACTGATACTTTTCATCTTTATTTTGGTTTTGGTTATAAGAGTATTTTACTGGAGCTAGTATTAAAAGCTAGGTTTTATGATTATAGGTAACAGACATATGTTACAATAAGGCAATCTCTAGTCGCTATACCAGATGCAACCCATAGACAGAAGTGGCGCTGTTTCTGAAAGACTGCAACCATGCCTTTCTAATCATGAATAACCCATGAGTTCTAATAGCTTGCATACCATTCTGACAGCCAAGAATGGTAGCCAGATAATGCTCATACATAGCTTCTTCACGAGTTAACATTGCGTTTGGGGTTATCATTATTTCTATTATTCTGTTATTGCAATATTTTTTTTTTCAACAACTCAACATTTTTCTTCTTTGCCCCAAACAACTTTACTGCCTGCAGAGAACATGTTTTTTAAATCAATGCAATAAATATATTCAAGAGTCGTACACATTGCTAAGTGCTAAAAACTAAAATGTCCCAGCTGACATCATGTAAAGTTGTTTTCCTTCTCTGACAATTCCCTGATAAATTTATCAGGTTGATATTTTGACACAAATTACAAGCTATGATGTGATTCATTATCAAGACAAAACATTGAACTCTGTTTCACTGGGATAAGAGACACAGAAGGAGATGGAACGCGGCTTTATAAATTAATATGTTACGGTTTTAGACACATAATGGAGATTTTTGGCCCAGTTGAGATGTTTCCAAATACGGTCCGGAGTGCAATCATTAACTTTTGAATCCATAGCCAGTTCAGAACATGTGTCTTCTCTGTGCAACAAAGTTATTGATTATGTTGCCCTAGATAGAAGGTTAAAATCATACTAGAAGGTTCAATCATACTAGAAAAGACATGAAAAGCATAAAATAAAGAAATTACCATAACCCTTCTAAATCATATGCCCACTGTTGATAGGAAGCTTGAATCAAGTTATATGCTGATATAGATATGTGTATCCATGCCTTTATTTCATTAAAGGGCATCTGTCAGCAGTTTTGTACCTATGAAACTGGCTGCGCCGTTGCATGTGCACTTGGCAAAGACAAAACCCTATTGCTCCCAGAGTTTCATTTGCATATATTAAAGCATCATATTTCTCAGCATTGCAGCACATAATGAACGTGGGACCAACACAGATGCCTTCAGCTGCCAAGTGCACATGCAACAGGCCAGCTAGTGTCATAGGTACAGATCTGCTGACAGATGTCCTTTAAGGACTCTAGCTTCTCATGACACACTTCAAGACATCACAGTCAGTAAGTGGTCATACACATAATGTATATAGACACATATAGCATAAACAACTCCAAACAGAGTATCACAAAATAATGTTTGTTTGCAAACGCATCTCAGGATATATTGAGTGAAGAAGAAAGATAAGGAAGGTCCCATCTCTACCTGTGAATAATCGCTTTAATGCTTTCGTCACTGTAAGAGATGATCGAAGTTTCGAAAAATTTGATTTGACAACTTACGGTAGTCGAAGTTAGCCAAATTTGATTTGTTGTGAATTAATTTTTCACATATTGCTATAAATGAGGTATACCCAGTCCACTCTGCCTTAGGGTATGGCCACATGGAGTGGCAGTTCTGCAGTCGGTTGTGGCCATGCTGCGGTTGAAACAGGGGCTGTTCTTGCCTGCAATCTCCTTCAGGTTATTTGACAGTAAACACATAATATTAATCCCTATACCTACTTCACCAACCTCTGCGCTCTCCTACCCTATAGGCGGGAGCCCTTCTTCTGTCATCTGTGTTTCCTTCTTTCCACATCATCTAATATCGATGAGACTATGTCATCAGGAACATCCAGCTCCTCCTCTCTCTGCATCTTGCTGACTTTTCTAGGATATGGAGACTTTGAAGGATAATTTAGAAAAAGTAAAGCCAGAAAAAGATGAGGTTGGTCATCATTAAGACCTGGCCCCCCTAAGAGGTGCAGACTGGATGGTATTGGTTCGCACGCTGGCACCGGAATAATAAAGGCTTCCAACTTATTAGTATTGAATCAATCACCTTAGTTTACGGCTGATGTTGGAATAAATTAATAAAACTGATGCAGCATAAGTCTTCCTGCACTCTTGCTGCACCATCCCTGCGTTTTCACTGCACACTCCCTCTCCAATATTCTTCTATTAATCATTTTTATAATCATTAGCGATTGCCATGTCTCTTGTGTATGCTCAGCTCATAGGACAGTGGCGGAGAGCACGCGGGATGAGGGTTTTACAGGGCTGTGACATCATAGAGGCTGGCTATCTGCAGATTGTCTGGCTGCACAGCATTATGGGTGATCTTGCATTCCTGGACTTCTTACTTTCACTTTGTAACACATGCAGCTGCCATTTTAGGAAAAACCTGCTTCATTACCACAAAGCGCAAGGAAATTCGGATTCAGTGCAAATAGAAGTTTTCGGAAACTTTGGGCCGAACTCCGCCTCGAATGCTTCACTGCCCTCAACACTAGTCACTGTGTGTACATAGCATTGGGCTTGTTTCGATGCACTATTATATGGGCAGTAACGTGCTACAGTGTTGGTACTGATATGTACTACATCACTATGTAACACTATTGAGAGGCCCTACCATAGGGAAACTACTGTGAAGGCTTTTCAGATATATTACTGGAACGTTGCACTAGCACTTCCACCTAAAACATCATGAACACTGCACACTGGATCAAAGTAGCTAATAGCTATTCAACCTTAACTTTATAACAAAAAAAATATTTTACTGGTCATTTTTTTAACCACTTAACCCTTTCATGACCAGGTCTGAAATAGTCTTATTGACCAGTCACTTTTTCATGAAGTAGAGCACATGGTGGTTTAACAACTCTAACTTTTTTATCTGTTGGACTGCCAAAATATTTTTGGGGACTTTTTTATGTGACACTTTGAACTTTTTGTTAATATGTTCTTTTACAGATTTTTCTTTTCTTTTTTTAAGGTTTAATTTGGGGAAAACTTCAAAAAATTTTAATATATATACAGTACGGACCAAAAGTTTGGACACACCTTCCCATTCAAAGAGTTTTCTTTATTTTCATGACTATGAAAATTGTAGATTTACACTGAAGGCATCAAAACTATGAATTAACACATGTGGAATTATATACATAACAAAAAAGTGTGAAACAACTGAAAATATGTCATATTCTAGGTTCCTCAAAGTAGCCACCTTTTGCTTTGATTACTGCTTTGCACACTCTTGGTATTTTCTTGATGAGCCTCAAGAGGTAGTCACCTGAAATGGTTTTCACTTCACAGGTGTGCCCTGTCAGGTTTAATAAGTGGGATTTCTTGCCTTATAAATGGGGTTGGGACCATCAGTTGCGTTGTGGAGAAGTCAGGTGGATACACAGCTGATACCAGGTGGATACAGCAGCTCAGATTAGAGACCAGGTCAATGCCACACAGAGTTCTAGCAGCAGACACATCTCTAGAACAACTGTTAAGAGGAGACTGTGTGAATCAGGCCTTCATGGTAGAATATCTGCTAGGAAACCACTGCTAAGGACAGGCAACAAGCAGAAGAAACTTGTTTGGGCTAAAGAACACAAGGAATGGACATTAGACCAGTGGAAATCTGTGCTTTGGTCTGATCAGTCCAAATTTGAGAATTCCCACCGTGAAGCATGGAGGAGGAGGTGTGATGGTGTGGGGGTGCTTTGCTGGTGACACTGCTGGGGATTTATGAAGGCATACTGAACCAGCGTGGCTACCACAGCATCTTGCAGTAGCATGCTATTCCATCCGGTTTGCATTTAGTTGGACCATCATTTATTTTTCAACAGGACAATGACCCCCAAACACACCTCCAGGCTGTGTAAGGGCTATTTGACCATGAAGGAGAGTGATGGGGTGCTGCACCAGATGACCTGGCCTCCACAGTCACCGGACCTGAACCCAATCGAGATGGTTTGGGGTGAGCTGGACTGCAGAGTGAAGGCAAAAGGGCGAACAAGTGCTAAGCATCTCTGGGAACTTCTTCAAGACTGTTGTAAGACCATTTTAGGTGACTACCTCTTGAAGCTCATCAAGAGAATGCCAAGAGTGTGCAAAGCAGTAATCAAAGCAAAAGGTGGCTACTTTGAAAAACCTAGAATATGACATATTTTCAGTTGTTTCACACTATTATGTTATGTATATAATTCCACATGTGTTAATTCATAGTTTTGATGCCTTCAGTGTGAATCTACAATTTTTATAGTCATGAAAATAAAGAAAACTCTTTGAATGAGAAGGTGTGTCCATACTTTTGGTCTGTACTGTATATATATATATAAACTGTCACAAAAATGAATTATGACACTGGCTTTCCTATTTTGCATTGGTTGTTTTGATATGTATGGCAGGCTGGATTCCCAGCCTGCATTTGTGGGAGGGGCGTAGGGTATTTAGCCGGCCCCACGCTCTCCTCCCAGGTGTCGGCATCGCGGCTCGTGCAGTGTGACGTCTTACCTGTGCGACTTCCGGTTCCGGCTCCCAGCTCCTGCGTGTAGCGGCGACCGCGTCCCCCGGCTCCGTCCATCTCCTCTGCGGCATTGGTAAGTAGGCTCCGTGCCTCCGGTTCCTTCACAGGTCGGGTGTTGCGCGGCCGCAGTCTGCCGCGCGCCTCCACGCTTCCTCCGGCCCGAGGGGTCCGTCGCTCACTGCCGCCCGCATCGCGCATGACCACCCCGCTGCCTCACTTCAAACCTGGCCGGAACGCCACGCCTCTTCTCCGCCCATCTCCCGCCCGCTCCTGCGCCGCTTCTCAGGACCGGTCCCCTTCAGCACTCCCCCCGCTCGGGCGTGGGGATCCGGTCTTGGAATCACATGGCAGGACGGGCTGGGTGCCCATGGTGGGTCTGCAGCACAGTGACCCGTGCATCTGGGCTTCAGACCTTGCATACCCAGATTGGCAGATCCTGAGGCAGCGGGGAAACGTCAGCAGTCCGGCACAGATGTTCGGACGGCTGGGCGCCCCTGAGCTGTTCATCAGGGGGCGCACCGTCTCTACCATGTAACCCCTGCCACGACCTTTTTTCTCGGGGGGCCAACTGCGCATTCCGACGCCCGGGAGCACCCCACTGGGAGCCTGGATGCATTCCCTTAAGTGACGCCCTCCGGCCTTGTGGGGGTCGCAGCCAGGCTCCGCTCCAGGGCATGTAAAATATCCGTGGCCGTCCCCTGACATGTTTCTCCTCCGTGTCCTGTCACCTAAGTAAGTTCTCGTCATGTCGTTTTTTCTTTTTTTCACTCTGCACATCCTGTCACCTGATACGTTCAGGTCCGTTTTTCCTGTCTTATCACCTGATACGTTCAGGTTCGTTCCTGTCTTGTCACCTGATACGTTCAGGTTCGTTTTGTGTTCAGTCACCTGATACGTTCAGGATCGTTTCGTGTTCAGTCACCTGATACGTTCAGGTTCGTTTCGTGTTCAGTCACCTGATACGTTCAGTTTTTTTTCCGTGTCTGGTCACCCATCATGTCGGGTTCTCCTCGTTGCATCACCTAATACGTTCAGGCCCGTCTTCATGTCCCGTCTCCTGATACGTTCAGGTTCTTTTTTCATGTGCTGTCACCTGACTCGCGCAGGTTCTCCTCTTGTCCAGTCACCTTGAATCCAGGCTCCCTTCCTGTCCGGTCACTCTTCATGTCTGGCCACCTGATACGTTCAGGTTCGCTCCATGTCCTGTCTCCTGTCACGTTCAGTTTTCACTTCATGTCCTGTCACCTGATACGTTCAGGTTCTTGTCGTTTTCCGTCACTGTTCATGTCCTGTTCACCTGGCACGTTCAGGTTTCATGTCCACCTGCCCTGTCAGACCCCGTTCTCGTCTCCTTCCCATCACGGAATTTCAGGGCCGGTCGCCTGACACTCCCACACTCACTCACTTCCATGGCCTTCCCCGTTAGGGCCTTCACCTGTCTTTGTCACACCCACGTTCAACTCGTCTCTCACCATCCTGTCACGCCTTCTCTCCTGCCTTGTATATATATCACGGTCAGGCTCTTCACCTCCCACACGCGGGTCCCGTGTGTCTCTCCATGGCCGCCACGCGCGGGTCATGTCGCCTCACTGGCCGTCGCTCTGGTAGGAGTCCACTTTGGCATTTGAGGCCTCATCGCCAGAGGCATCTCGGCCTTCGGTTCGTTTCACGGGACCCAACTCCTTCCAGTCACCTGTCAACCAGCTCTTGCTTCTTCTTTTCCTCCCACGCAGGCCTTGTTGCTTTTCATGTTTCATATTTCACTCACATCCATTCTCGTTTTCACCTTGTCATCACGGCATCACAAGGGCCGCTCGGCCATGGCACCGTCTTCTTCTTCTCCAGCAGCCATCTCCTGGCACACCATGGGTCTTCAGTCCGATCATCCGGCACGTTCCATCACCCTCGTGTAGTTCCTGACCCGCTCAGGTTGTCATTTTCTTCTTTCCCCATTCAGGTCTCGTTTTTTTCCTGATCGTCATCCGCGTAAGTTCCATTTTCAGAAATGTTGTTGGTATACCTCTCCACGCAGGTATCTGTTAAATTTCCACCTCACTCACCAATCCCAGGTTACGAGGTGCAAGTCTCACCCTCCCTGCGGACCTTCCCGGGTTCTTTTCTTGCTCATTCCCAGGTTCCCCTTTTTCCACCCCAAGTTCCGCTGGGCCCAAGGTAAGATTTTTTTTTATTATTTTTTATTATTTTCCCCTGTTTTTCCCCCTTCTGGGGGTTCTCTTGCATAAGTTTGTCTTTTCAATTCAGATCCTCCCAACAGGGTCCGAATCAAACGGCGTGCCCTCTCCCCGAGACCATGTCCCACGTTTCGGACATTGAGGACTCAATGTCCATTCCTGAATCAGCGGTCTCCGAGGCAGCCAGCCGCGCGTCCTACAGACACTGGACCGTCCCCAGGCTGGTCGCCGAGCTCAAAAGGAAAGGGATCCGCCACTCAGCATCAGCACGAAAGGCGGAATTGTATCGCCTGCTCTTTCCCCAGTCACCCAGGGCTTCCGAACCACCCGGAGCCACTGAAGACCTGGTCTCCATGTCAACGATTCAGCTCTCCTTAACCCAACTCCATGCAACCATCAACAACCTGGCATCTTCCATATCGCACATCGACTCAAGGCTCCAGGCCGTCGAGAACACGATTGCCACGCCTCCTCCTCCCGCTGAGCCCAAAGCTGTTCCGTCAACCTCCTACGCCAACACCCCAGGTACGAGCCTTGCTTCGCCCGACATCGCCCCCGCTTTCTTCATACCAGAAAACATCAGGCGGGATATCCTGGCAGGGAAGGACATCAATTTGGCCGCCATCCTGATCTCCACACATGACACGGTCGAAAACCGGACAATCGCCTGCGGTGATGTGTCAGTGGTACTGAGGTCCAAAGACGTCCGCCTAAACAAGAAGCTAACCATCCCTGAGTTTATGCTGACCTTCAGCCTGTACCGGGACATCGTGTGTTCCATTCATCCCCACCGCAGGGAGGAACTGGACATATACATGTACAAGGTCACTGAGTTGGGATACAAATATGGCGGTTCCGCTTTTTATGAATACCACCGGTCCTTCTCCGCCAAAGCGGCAGCAGCGTTCTTCCAGCACCAGCATGTCACCAACTGGGCGGTCTTGGACATGGAGATCTTTTGCAGGCATTTCGCCGGGCTGAAATCCCCTGCTTGTGCCGGTTGCCAGTCAGTTCTCCATTCTTCTGACTGGTGCCCCCATGTCCCTAACCCATCCCCGGCCAGGCCTTTGTTCAGCTCTGGAGCGCAGAAACCCAACCCCGCCACGGACAAACTAGGTCGTCCCATCACCTTCCTAGGGAAGAATCAAATCTGTAACAATTTCAACCTGGGTTTCTGCAGTTTCGATAAGTGTAAAGCCTTGCACATCTGCTCCATTTGTTTTAGGGCCCACCCTCAGTCCTCTTGTTCCCAACGCACGGCCAAACGCCCGTGACTAGGCGGGGTCAACATCGACCTGTTACTCTCCCTCCTCCAGCAACATCATGACCCCAGTTTTGTCCTGTTCCTCAAACAGGGTTTCACGGAGGGGTTCCATACAGGGCTAGTCACCCTTCCACAGTCCACTCATGAGTGCCCCAACCTTCTCTCTTCTCTTGCGGATCCCGGAGCGGTGGATGAACTGCTGGAGGCGGAGTTACAGAAGGGCTTCATGATCGGTCCATTTGCCGAGTCCCCTTTCCCGGTGTACCGAGTCAGCCCCATAGGTTTGGTGACCAAAAAATCATCTAATAAAAAGAGATTGATCTACGACCTGTCCGCTCCTCATGCGTCCAGCATCCCCAGCCTAAATTCCCTGGTCCCGTCGGACGAATTCTCCATGCAGTACTCTTCACTGGACGAGGCCGTGGAGCTCATCTTACAGGTCGGGGCAGGAGCTTGGTTGTCAAAAGCGGACATCTCCGATGCCTTCAAGTTGCTGCCTATCCTGCCCCACCTGTGGAAGTTCTACGGCATCAAATGGAGGGCAAAGTATTATTTTGCCACCCGCTTGACGTTCGGGTCAAAGAGCAGTCCTTGGCTCTTTGACCAGTTCGCCCAAGCTCTCCACTGGGTCCTGGTCAATCACGTCCACTGCCCGAGGGTCATCCACTATCTGGACGACTTCTTGCTCATCGAGCAGCCTGAGCATGCCCCGGACAGGCTGGTCAGCCTCCTCAGCCTGTTCGATCGCCTGCAAGTTCCGGTGGCCCCAGCGAAGGTGGAAGGCCCCTCCAGGGTAATCACCTTTCTGGGCATCACCCTGGACACAGTCAAAATGGAGGCCAGCCTTCCCCTGGACAAACTAAGCAGGCTAAAGGACTCGGTGGCCAGGCTTGTGGGTACCCGCACGGTGTCAAAGTTGGAACTCCAGTCTCTGTTGGGATCCTTCAACTTTGCCGCCAGGATCATGCCACAGGGCAGATCATTCACCGCCGGCCTGCTCAGACTCCTCCCAACAGCCTCTGATCAGCATGCCCTCATTTACCTCGGACGCGATGCGTTGGCAGATCTGGCCATGTGGTCCCTATTCTTGTCTAGCTGGAATGGCATCTCCCTCTTCGTTCCTCAGTGGGACGATGCCTCCCCCTTGGTTTTCTCTGATGCTGCGGCTTCTCTCGGTTTCGGGGCCATCTGCGGGGACCAATGGTTTGCGGGCCCTTGGCCCACGCAGGTCTCTTCGGACCAGGAGGCTGCCAGGTCCTCGCCCCTACTCGAGGTCTATCCCATAGTCGCAGCCGCTCTCATCTGGGGGCAGTCATGGAGCAATAGGCCGGTGTGTTTCATGACCGACAACCAGGCAGTCGTCGACATCCTCGCCAGGGGTAGGTCCAGTTCACCGAAGGTCATGCGTCTGGTCCGTAAGCTCACCTGGCTGTCTCTCCAGTACAATTTTCATGTCACCTGCAGACACATAGAGGGAAAGAAAAATACCGCAGCCGATGCTCTGTCCCGTTTAAATTTCAATTTGTTTTTTCAGGTCATGCCGGGAGCACAGAGAGTCGGGATCAACCCACCAGGGTTCGAAGCCCTGATCATGGATTAGAGGAATACATTTCCGCAGCCCACGGTCTCATCCGCAGGTCCCTCTCGGTCAATTCAGCCCGCAACTATCTCACGGGGTGGAACACCTTCAGGCGGTTCGCACACCTTCACCCCAGGGGGGACAGGGACAGAGTCTCTTTCATCCTGGCCTTCCTGGCATACTGCCACAAAGAGCTCCGATTGTCCCACAACACCATCAGACTTTTCCTAGCGGGCATCCAGCACCATCACATGATTAGTCACCCCAGTCATACCTCTTTCTTTTCCTCCCAGGCGGTCAAGGCGGCCTTGAGAGGCATCCAGAAGCTCTCTTCTCCTCCCACTCCCTCCAGACAACCAGTCACAGGGGACTTATTCCAAAAAATTTCTGGCGCCCTAGATGGCAGTCCTTTTGGCCCTTTCCGAAGTCTGATCCTCAAAGCTGCCCTCTATCTCAGCTTCTATGGGTTTCTCAGGCCTGGGGAATTCTGCTGCACCTCAGCCCAGAACCCAGGGCCAGCAATCAGCCAGCTAAGCCGTAGTTCAGACCACTTCACCCTCTCTCTACTTTCCTCCAAAACCTCCCAAGTCGGTCCACCGGTCCAGATCGAGTATTTCAATTCGTCCAATCCTTGGTGCCCAGTGTCGGTATTTAATCAGCTACTCTCCATTCTCCACGAGAGAACTCCCGACAGCCCCCTACTGCCTTTTCCCGTGCTTCCAATGACATCCGCGCAATTCATCAAGCACATTCGCTCCATAGTTTCAGGTCTGGGGTTCCATGCTGCCTCCATCTCCGGCCACTCTTTCCGGATAGGGGCCGCATCCGCAGCTTCCAAACATGGCGTTCCCGCTCACGTCATACGAAAGATGGGACGATGGCAATCTACATGTTTCTCCCGTTACATCCCACATCCACGGGTCGAGATCGCCAAAGCTTTCTCCAGTTTGGTCTTATAAATTCTCATTTCAATAAACAGCCTAAATCCATGTTTTGCCCCCTTTTTTGGCTACCCGCGTCACATGGCTAAAGGCACACCACCAGCCAGTTAGGTCCCACCACGTCCGGTGTCTCCTCCTTCGTTCCCACACTCCCCCCGGAGCCTTGACCACAAGTATGGCAGGCTGGATTCCCAGCCTGCATTTGTGGGAGGGGCGTAGGGTATTTAGCCGGCCCCACGCTCTCCTCCCAGGTGTCGGCATCGCGGCTCGTGCAGTGTCCCACCCGACCCTCCCTCATCTCCAGTCTCACCCTCAACTCAGACTCCCCGGGTTAGCCCCCTTTTTTGGCTACCCGCGTCACATGGCTAAAGGCACACCACCAGCCAGTTAGGTCCCACCACGTCCGGTGTCTCCTCCTTCGTTCCCACACTCCCCCCGGAGCCTTGACCACAAATAATATATATATACATATATATATATATATATATATATATATATAGTTTTGAGTGAACGGCATGACTATGGCAACAGTCTCGGTTGACATAGGTCAGGGGCGGACACAGACAGCAGAGGGCCCCTGTGCAAAGAATGTGGCTGCTGCCCCGCCCCTCCCCCGCCCCAAACCAAACATACAGAAATAAACATAGGCCATAGGCAAAGATTAATAAATAGTGATGTGTAGCAGCAGAAGGCACACCAAATTGTCAGCTTGCCCCAATCCTGTAGGGGGAGGCAGGGGTGATCAGGGGATCAAAGATGGTGGAGACTCTTCAGATCATGTGGTCTGTATTAATGCCTCCTTAATGACGCCACATAGTAATTATTGCCTCTTTGTGCCAGCACACAGTAATAATATCCACATTGTGCCCCCTTCACAGTAGCTATAGACAAATATGTGCCCCTCACAGTAATTATGCCCAGATATGCCCCAATGTCCCCGTAGTTATGCCAGATGATGTGCCCTTTGACAGTAATTGTAACAGCATATGTTCCCCCTCACAGTAGTTTTGCCAGATTATGTGCCCCTCACACAGACCCACTGAAATGAATGGGTCAGGATTTAGTCTGGATACTATGCATTTGCTACACACATCACATCCAGTAGTAAAACTTGCTTGTGTGAAAGGATTTAGTCTGACATCACACATGCCATTTGCTGAGCTACTGTATGAAGCTATCTTACATTTAAACTGTTGCTGGATGCGCCAAAGCTATGGAGAGGCCTGTACCTTGCACCGCCAGTTTAGGGGTTATTAAGACCAGTGTCTAAAATGCCGGTCTTAATAAATGACCCCCTGAGTGTCTGGGCAACACTTTTAATCCATTTAACGACACGGACCACATGTATTTTGTGATCTGCTAATTATGGATGACTCCCATGTACCATTTTTTTTGCAGACCCATTAACTGGCCTGCATGTTGCAGACCATTATAGGACATGTCACATTTTCTATCCTTTGCGGAACAGACATACGGATGCAGAAGGCAAATTACTTCTATGTGCTTTCTGCAGACAGAAAATGTGACATGTCCTATACTTCTCTACAAAATGCAAATAGGTCTGCAAAAATATGCAGATCGCACATAGACCGCAAAATACATTAGATCTTGTGAATGTAGCCTCACAGTGTGTGGGTAAGGGACAATCACAGGAGGGACAGGGGTGATGGGTGGGGTAAAAAAAAATAACATACCAAGTCAAGTTCAGTGCCTGGCTGGGACAGTGGCACCCTCCAGTCCTCAGTCACTTCCTCCTAAATTGCTGGCTTGCTGCAGGCCTCACTCATTCAGCACCAATTCTGAAGTGCTGAACAGCTCGGAGAGGATTGGGCATGGGCGGATCTACCAATGGGGTGGGGCTACTGGCATGATTAGATGGGAGGCGGAGCTATGACACTAAAGTGGCTCAGCACAGGCCTGTCTGAGCTCATTTTAAACTGTTCATGATGCCGTCTACCTCATAGCTGGACTCAGCTGTAAGGAGGCCGCGATCGCAGCTCAGGACATGATGCCCGGGCCCTGCTTCTCAGAGCTGTGGATGGTGCTGCAGGTCCTGAGGCTCAAGTAAGACAGTGACAGACACAGCCTGCCAGGCGGGCCCCTTCTTCATGCTGGATGCTGGATGGAGTGGTGAAACGAGCGAGACGCCATCAGCTCTCTGCTTCACTAGTACAGTCAGCTGAAGCGGCTACACAGGCGGTATGTCCGCCCCTTTTTTTTTCTTTGTATTTTCTTTTTTTAAATTATTTATTTTATTTTTCATTAAAAGAGCTCTGGGAGACACGGACATTTTTTTTTATTTTTTTTTTTTGCACTTTCCTATTGTAAATGAGGCACCCAAAGTACCAAATTTACAGACGAAAGCAATTCCGTGTGTGGGCATTGTACGCAGGGAGAGCTGATGAGGGTCTGGTAAAATCCATGTGATCATTGGATCCTATAGAATAGAGGAAGCACCTATGCCTCTTTCTTTATTCACTGCATTGCGCTCATTGAGCGCTTTGCATCTAGCAGAGGAGAAGACAGAAGCAGTAATAAATCATTTCTGTCTTCTCCTCAGGGTCCCAAGCTGTCACTGAAAGCTAGGAACACCCTGCTCGTGCTAAAATGTAGGAGCAGGAGCTTTAATCTTGTGTCCTATGGCACTCGGATTAAAGCCAAGCTGTCAACATTTATATAAGTGCTAACTGCATCGAACATAGGCATTTAGCACATATATAGTCGCGAAAGGGTTAATGAGGTTGTCCCACAATACAAACTTAGTAGCTGATTTTTGTGGTCCAAACGCTGAGACCACCAAGTGAATGGAATGGTAGGTCAGGCATACACACTACCACCCCATTTATTTCCTGAGGGACTATTGGAAATAGATGATTGATGTACATGGCTATCTCTCAGCAGTCAGATCCCAATTAATGAGATATGTAAAAACCCCAGGAATGGCCAAGAAAATGATTTGGTTCTAAATGAAAAGACATATGCATTACATTTTGCACACACTGTGATTTCATTACCTTAACTTTAATTGTTCTTTATTTATTATTAAAGCGCCATTCATTGCATAGCGCTGTACATATGATAAGGGGTGTACATACATAATACAGACAATTGCACTAAGCATAAACAAGACGAGTTACAAACTATTACAGGAGGAGAGAGGACCCTGCCATTGAGAGGGCTTACAATCTAGAAGGTATGGAGGAAGGACACAGTAGGAGAGGGAAAAGCTGGTCACGGTGGTATAGCAGCTGCAGCAGCAGAGTCACTGGTTGTAGGCTTGTCTGAAGAGGTGGAATTTTCAGGTTTCCACTGTAGGTGAGAGTCTGATATGTTGGAGTAGAGAGTTCCAGAGTATGGGGGATGCTTGGGAAAAATCTTGGAGGGGGTTGTGGGAAGAAGTGATAAGAGGAGAGGAAAGAAGGAGGTCTTGTGATGATCGGAGATTACTTGTGGGGATATATCGGGAAAGTAGCTCAAAGATGTAGGAAGGGACAGGTTGTGGAGGGCCTTAAATGTATTTTTTTGAATTTTGAACCGAATTCGCAGGGCAATGGGGAGGCAGTGAAGGGATTGGCAGAGGGGAGAGGCAGAGAAGTAATGGGGTTATATAAGTTTAATGAAAAACTATGATTTAATGAAGTTTAATAAAAAAAACTGAAGCTTTATTATGTAAGTCATCATTTTGGTGAAAATTGCTTAAAAACAGACATAGCTGTTCATGTTGTGTGCCAGATTTGTTGCATGTTTTAGGAACTTTTTGTGCCTTGCTAGACACTGCTCAACAGCTCTGGAAAAGGTTGTGTGGAGTCCTAAAATGCACAACATTTTAACAATGAAATGTGCCACTATTCAGGTGCAAAATACTAGAATAAAGAGGTAAGGGGAACTATTTACTGTAATACCAGTCTAATACTATATATCTATCAAGATGTGTCAAATGCACATCGGCCACTGTGAAAATGTGCTGTTCTGTCTTCTGCATCTTCGTCTTTTTTTATTTTTTATTTTTGTTAATAATCAGTGGTTAGCCTAATTAACACCAAAAGATACTTGTGTTATGTAGATGATGAAAACCTCTTTTTCTAAGTTTGTAAAAAATAAATAAATACAGTCTATTTGAAGATGTCAAAATTAAATATAAAATAATATAATAGCACAATACTATAAAAAGTCCCAATAATTTGGTAAGAGATCTTGTCAAAATAAAAACTAAACTCCATATTAAAGATTTAAATATTCATCTCTGCATTTTCATTGTCTCTTAATTAAAAGTTTCTTCTTTTGCAAAACTATTTAATGAGAAATGGCTGTACACTCACCGATAGAAATCTACAGACTACAAAAAAGAAACTATGAAAAGTATAAAAACCAATCTGTTGGATGAATAAGCATGAAACACAATGTCTAATTAAAATTTACAGAGGTTGCTTTCAAGGCTGTTTTCCCATATGCAGTTCATGTAAAAATAGGTTATTGTTCTGAAGTGAGTTTAAAATGAGAAAAGTTTAGTATCTTATTTTGGAGGCATAAATATCCATTAAGTAGCAGAAGACCTCTCCATGACCCTTGTAAATCTCTGGGAGGAGTAGTAATATCTTCGATATCAAAAGATAAAGTGGATCTGCATATATAAAAAGAATCCTTAAATAATCAGTGTAAAATATTTGTAATAATGTTCTTATTTTATACCTCTTCTATTCTGAATGTCTCCAATTTTGTATATTAGGGTGAAGCTCAAATGTTATATTCTCATATTCCTTTGTATAAGATCCAGGGGGATTGCCTGAAGAGAAAACAGACTACTACTACAACTACACAGGACAAGAAAATATTTCCCCATGTATAAAAATAAGACTATCCTAATACTGTCCACTATGAACATGAGCATAACTATTATTATACTGCATTCTATGTACAAAAATATAACTACTATAGTATTGCCCTCTATTTACAAGAATATAACTACTATAATACTGCCCCTATGTACAATAATATAACTACCATAATACTGCCTCCTATTAAAAAAAAAATAACTATTATAATACTGCCTCCTATGTACAAGAATATAACTGCAAAAATACTGTCTTCTAAGTAACGGAATATAAATAATATAATGATCTTTTTATTTAAAAACAGGCAACAAAATATTACAATACACTTACTATAAAATCATAGAAAAGAATAAATATAAAGTGACATCACTTTCATAATACACATCACAACACATTATACAATTACTGACACATGGATGTTCCTCCAGTACATGTTATTGCGGTTATTTTTCATGTCCTTCTTATATATCATCTTCAGACTTTCCAGGATATTATATAAGATGTTATCACAGGTCAGGAGCTCTCTGTTGATGACCAGGCAGCACCGCGCACACCACAGATGGTACATGGTCACCACATTCACTACATACAGGGAACTTCTGCTGTATTGTCTGAGATCTGGGGGGAAGTCTCCATACAAGAGCTGATTATACGGCTGTCCCACTAGATGTGGTAACTGAAGGGACAGTGACACGGCCTCCCATACCTGGACACTGAACGGACAGTCCAGCAGAAGATGCTCCATGGTCTCCAGTACCTAACTGCATTGCTCTCTAGGGCAGGATCTATCTGGCACATTTCTACACTTTAGATTCTCCCTGACATACATTTTACCATGAAATGCCAGCCATGACACATCCTTCATGTGAGCGGGGACTCTGGGGTCCTCCAGGATTTTCACAGCCTGTTTTACATCCAGGTTCGGGGCGTTCCTCAGCTGAATATGGGCACTAAACTGAGACGACAGCAGGTTCTTATACAGTCATGTGAAAAAATTAGGACACCCTTTGAAAGCATGTGGTTTTTTGTAACATTTTTAATAAAAGGTTATTTCATCTCCGTTTCAACAATACAGAGAGATTAAAGTAATCCAACTAAACAAAGAAAACTGAAGAAAAGTCTTTTCAAGATCTTCTGTAAATGTCATTCTACAAAAATGCCTATTCTAACTGAGGAAAAAGATAGGACACCCTCACATGTATTCCCTCTTAAATTGGCTCAGATCTCACACAGGTATATCACACCAGGTGCACATAATTAGTAGATCGTTACTCTGCATGTTGAATGAGGCTTGCCCTATTTAAACCTCAGACATTTAGTTTGGTGTGCTCCTGACTGTTGAAGTGAGAGTGAGCACCATGGTGAGAGCAAAAGAGCTGTCAGAGGACTTCAGAAAAAAGATTGTAGCAGCCTATGAGTCTGGGAAGGGATTTAAAAAGATCTCAAAAGATTTTGAAATCAGCCATTCCACTGTCCGGAAGATAGTCTACAAGTGGAGGGCTTTCAAAACAACTGCCAACATGCCCAGGACTGGTCGCCCCAGCAAGTTCACCCCAAGAGCAGACCGCAAGATGCTAAAAGAGGTCTCCAAAAACCCTAAAGTGTCATCTCGAGAACTACAGCAGGCTCTGGCTACTGTTGATGTAGAAGTACATGCCTCTACAATCAGAAAGAGACTGTACAAGTTTAACTTGCATGGGAGGTGTGCAAGGAGGAAACCTTTGCTTTCCAAGAGAAACATCGAGGCCAAACTGACATTTGCCAGAGATAAAGTTGACAAAGACCAGGACTTCTGGAATAATGTTCTTTGGACAGATGAGTCCAAAATTTAATTATTTGGACACAACAGCAGAGGACATATTTGGCGTAAACCAAACACAGCATTCCAAGAAAAGAACCTCATACCAACTGTGAAGCATGGAGGTGGAAGTGTCATGGTTTGGGGCTGCTTTGCTGCAGCAGGACCTGGTCAGCTCACCATCATAGAATCCACGATGAATTCTACTGTGTATCAGAAGGTGCTTGAAGAACATGTGAGACCATCAGTTAGAAAATTAAAGCTGAAGCGGAACTGGACCATGCAACATGACAATGACCCAAAACATACTAGTAAATCAACCAAAGATTGGCTGAAAAAGAAGAAATGGAGAGTCCTGGAATGGCCAAGTCAAAGTCCAGATTTGAATCCCATTGAGATGCTGTGGGGTGACTTGAAAAGGGCTGTACGTGCAAGAAACCCCTCAAACATCTCACAGCTGAAAAAGTTCTGCATTGAGGAGTGGGGTAAAATTTCCTCAGACCGATGTCGAAGACTGGTAGATGGCTACAAGAACCGTCTCACTGCAGTTATTTCAGCCAAAGGAGGTAACACTCGCTATTAGGGGCAAGGGTGTCCTATCTTTTTCCTCAGTTAGAATAGGCATTTTTGTAGAATGACATTTACAGAAGATCTTGAAAAGACTTTTCTTCAGTTTTCTTTGTTTAGTCGGATTACTTTAATCTCTCTGTATTGTTGAAACGGAGATGAAATAACCTTTTATTAAAAATGTTACAAAAAACCACATGCTTTCAAAGGGTGTCCTAATTTTTTCACATGACTGTACATCTCTTTCCTACTTAGCTGCTTTACTTCACCATATAAGATTTTCCATTTAATAATCTTACTAATTGCTTGTACCGCATACCAAGAAACGTTATTCTTAATGCGCCCCGAGATCCTCTTAATGGGCTCACCTACCGACCACACAGACACAAACTGCTGGATCTGGTTCTTAAACAGATGACTCCACAGCTTCAGCTCTGAACTCTTACAAAATGAGAAATTCCTCATCAGAAACATTAAGTTAAAGAAGAGCTCTGGGCAGGGCATGGACAGGCCGCCCTCCTTCTGGGGGAGATAGACAATGTTCCTCCTGACTATATTCACCCTATTACCCCACAAGAAGTGGAAGAAGATATTGGTCAGTCTGGTGAGTAACTTATCGGGCACTGGGAACACCACACTGACATAGAGGAATAGCGGGAGAAGGAAGCTTTTCAGCAGGCGGATCTTCTCCTGATAAGTCAGCTTCCAGTGCCTCCAGCACTGCACCTTCTGCTCACACACCGCCAGCTTCTCCTCCCAGTTCACCTTCCCATCATCTACAGATCCAAACTGAATCCCCAAAATCTTTATCTTGTCCTGCACTGTTCTAAAGGGCACTGAGAAGACCCCATGGTCACCCCCCAGCCACAACGCCTCGCTCTTATCCATATTCACAGCAGAATTCGACACTCGAGAGAAAGCTGCTATCTCCTGTTGTAGGGCCGCACAGTCCTCACTAGACGAGACCAGAACCGTCACATCGTGCGCATAAGCACAGAACTTTATGTCCACTCTTTTACTCTGTAGGTGACATTCTAACCCCAAGAGATTTCTATTATCCTGCAACTTTCTTAAAAAAGGATCCAGACTGAAGACGTACAATAATGGGCTTAGAGGGCAGCCCTGCCTTACACCAGACATGATCCTAAAGGGTTCTGCCAAGTGACCATTAATCAGAGGCTGGCTTACTGCCTCCTTATAGAGAACCTGCAGCCATTGTACGAAGCGTGCAGGAAGGCCATACTCCAACAACACCTGGTACAGGTAGTCATGATGGACTCTGTCAAAGGCCTTGCTCTGGTCTAACCCCACCACATATGCTCCTCCACTGTGCTGCCTGATGTATGTCACCGCTTCCCTCACCAGCAGCAATGAGTCCTCTATAGTCCGGCCTTTCACACCACACGTCTGGTTGGAGATGATCAAGTCATCTGCCACTGCACTCAGCCTGTGATACAAGATCTTGGCCAAGACCTTATAATCGGTGTTCAGTAAAGACAATGGACGCCAGTTTTTTAAGTCTTTTAGATTTCCTTTCTTTGCCAGGAGAACCAGAACAGATTTATACTGTGACTGCGGAAGTTTCCTGGCAGAGAGGCAATCATTATAGACCTGCACTAGGTCTGGTGCTAATATATCTCTGAACTCCTTATAGAACTCACTGGTCAGACCATCCAGGCCCGGGCTCTTCTTGGTTTTTAAGGAGTCAATGCTCCTCTTCACCTCCTCCTCAGTTATGGGCTCGGCCAAGCCATCTACTTGCGCATGATCTAGTTTAGGGAGTTTGACACCTTTCAGATAAGTTCTGATGCTGTCACCACTTATCTGACAGCCTTTAAACAGATTTTTGTAATAATCTCCAATAATCTTGTGGAGTTTACTCTGATCTGACTGCTCCACCCCATGCTCATCTAACAGGCTGGTCATAAGCTTCTTATTAACCCTGTTCTTACAGGCAATATAGGGGTCTGGGTTGTGGACCCCCCAATTATCGAACTGCCCCTCTGCTTTGAGAGACTTCAGGCGGTCATACTGCAGCTCTCGCATCTCCTGCTTTATCTGGCTGACGTATTTACCATCTATCTTCTCACCACTATTGATCTTACCATATAACCTGCTTAGCTGCAGCCTCAGTGCAGAATACCTCATATACTCCACATTACTATGCCTCCTCGCAGCACGTATCAGAAGCTGCTTGATATCACCCTTCATACACTCCCACCACTCCGCTGTGTCATCACACATACACTGGGTGGTCCTCCGGTCATTATAGAAGGTGGTAAAGGCCTCTCTAAACCCTGGATCTTGCAGCACCGAGCTGTTCACCTTCCAGTAGCCCCTACCACAGACCACGGCCCCGGCCAGATCCAGCGTGACACTCCCCATACAATGGTCAGAGAACTCTATGGGACTCGTCCTGTAGTCAGAGCTCCTCACTTCACGTTTTATATACACCCGGTCTATTCTACTGGCGTTACCGGCCTTATGGTAAGTGTAGGCTCTATTGGAGCCACGCAAACCATAGGGATCCACTAAATGAGCCTGCTGGACTATATTGTTAAGGAAGTTCTCATCATATTTCAATTGCTTATGACTACTGGAACGGTCCACATTACAGGAGACACTATTAAAATCCCCGCACATTATAAACACCCTGGATGTAAAACAATATGGCTTCATCTGCTGGAACAATTCCCTCCTCTCCTTTCTAGTCTGAGGAGCATAGACATTAATCACTCTATAATACACAGTGTCCAGTATGAAGTCCAGCATCAAACAGCGGCCCGGACAGATCTCCAGGACTCTCTCCACCTCAACTTCCATCTTATTGAAGAGAATCGCCACACCATCATTTCTCTCCAGCCCGAAGGACCAGAAAGATGCTCCATGTCTCCAGTCTCTCTTGGCTGCAAACACATGAGCATTGCTCTTCAAATAAGTCTCCTGTAAGAAGAAGATGTCAGATCTCTCCTGAGACAGACGTTGGTAGATCGCCTGCCGCCTGTTCTTGGTCTTCACACTGTTCACATTTATAGAGCTGATTCTCAGCCTCATCCAGGTCCCTTAGTTTTTCTTATTCTTTTTCCTCCTTCCACTACTGTGACCTTTAGAACCCCATCTTTTGGTGGACACTGAAGGGCCAGGTTCATCTTCCAGAGGGTCACCATCAGGGTTATGTGAAGAAACATAGTCCATTTCAATCTTTTCTTCTGACTCTTCTTCCCCTATCGCCCCATACTGCCCGGAGGTTATGGCCAGCACTGGCGGATCAGGGGTTTTCTTTGCTGTAGCGCTGTTCTTTCTTTTTACAGTCTGGAACCCCTCTTCATCCACAGAGGACCTCCTGAGCTTCCTGAGCCCTGCAGCTGGACCATCAGGCTTTGTAGACATAGAGGGCAGTTCTTTAGGTGGTTTGGCAACTGGTTTACTGGTCACTTTACTCTGCAGATGAGAATTCTCTTCAGTGGCTGGTACTTGTAGTGCTACAGATGGTACTTTAGTTTCCACAGCAGGATTTCTGGATATCAAAGCCTTTTCAATAGCTGGTATTTGTGGTTCAGCAGATGTTGTTACTTGTAATGGAGTAGTTTGGCTATCAGTCTCCAACTCTGCCGGTACTTGTAGTGCATCAGGAGGGTCACCACTCTCTACAGCAGGGTCACTAGTACTTTGCATTACTTCAGCAGGACGACTACCAGTTTCTGGGGTTGTATCTGCTCTTGCAGTGACATCCTCCTGACTTTCCTCCATGGCCTCTGAGAAGATCTCATCACTGCCTTTATTATGATCTGCATGCGGACATTCCCGGAACGTATGACCAGATCCTAAACACAGGTTACAGATGACCGGACCTGTACAGTCGTCCTTTGAATGACCAAACTGTCCACAAAATGAGCACTTAATACGGGAGCAGTTGATGGCGAGGTGCCTGCCCCCACATCTGTGACACAGCCGCGGCTGACCGGGGTAGTAGCATATCCCTCTCTCTGAGCCCAGGTAGAAGGAGTGTGGCAGATGTCTGGTCACACCATTACTCTGCGCTAGCTGTATCATAACGGTGTATCCGCCATTCCAGATGTCTTCCTCATCATAGATTTTTACAGGATGACTCTTCAACAGACACTGTCTGTTCAGCCAGTGCTCCAGATCTGCCAGCGCCACCACCTCAGACTGGAACAAGATGGTGGCCCTCACTACCTGAGGCTTGGACAGCTGGATCACCTGTAGATGCTCCCAGATTGACTGTTCTTTTGTGTCATTGTATATATTCCAGAAAAAGTCCAGATCATACTGAAGCTTAAAGCTGATGTCAAAGATCCTGCTGGAGGGGATATGGATAAGGGCGTACACCTCAGATGCCTTAAATTTCATGAAGTCCTTCAGAAGAACCTTCCCTATGTACAGTCTAGAGGGGAGGTTTTCTTCTGGACCCGTATATTTAATCCGTACAGCATTCCTCCTCTGAGGTGGCGGGTTTGCCGGCCTTGTAACATTGGAGAACAGTCTCCTGAGTTGTGGACGGTCTGCAGGAGGATCAGTGCTGGGCCTCTCCTCTACAGGCTTACTGACTCCAGATTGTCCTGCAGATCCACCTGTGTCTGCTCCAGACCGCTGTACAGCTGACATTGTGGACGGCTGAGGGTCCTGTATACTGACCTCCATGTCTGCTCCAATCTGTACAGTTGTCTCCTCTGAGAGCCGATCGAGCGGGGTCTCAATAACAGCACTGAGCGGGGTCTCAATAACAGCACTGAGCGGGGTCTCAATAACAGCACTGAGCGGGGTCTCAATAACAGCACTGAGCGGGGTCTCCTCCACAGCACTGAGCGGGGTCTCCTCCACAGCACTGAGCGGGGTCTCCTCCACAGCACTGAGCGGAGTCTCCTCCACAGCGCTGAGCGGGGTCTCCTCCACAATGTCCATACATGAAGCACTCTCCTGCTCACACACAGGGTTGCTGCTCTCATTCACTTCACCAGAGTTACAAGCTGAGTCCACTGCAATTAACTCCTTGTTGGATGGCTCACTTTGCTCCATAGTATTCCCAGCATTTTCAGAGACTGACTGCTCAGACCCCATACATAGTGACCCTGAAAGCAGTGACCCTCCAGGCGCTGCACTCACACATCTCTGAGGGTTTCCTTGCTTCACCATATTATGCACATTGCCGTAATCTTTACTTTTTATTTCTATGATTTCTTTTATCTTCACATTCTGGGCTCTGGTCTCCCTCTTTTTCTCCATTGCCCAGCTTTCCACTTTAGGTATTGTGTTTTTACCTTTATCTAATTTGTCTTTTAATATATCCAGTTCACGTGTGCAGTCATCCAGGCATTCATACTTCATAAGCTTTTTTGGGGGATCAGCCTCTATCTTTATCTCATCTCTTAGCTTAGAAATGCGCCTTTCCAGCTTAAATAAACTTTTCTTTGTCACAGTTGTACTTAATCCAGAAGCACTACAAGTTTCAGTTGACTCACCAGCCACCATTTCCAGATCATCGCTTTCAAGATCTCCATGCTGCAGGCCGCACTCCAAGCTCTGGGCTTTCCCAGGATCATCAGCCCAGCTCCCCTCCCCTCCACCTGGGTCAGAAGCCATGCCCCCTCCCTGCAGGGAGCTCAGAACCACACGTCTATCCTCTCCTATGGACAAGAATAGAACTACCATAATACTGCCTCCTATTAAAAAAAAAATAACTATTATAATACTGCCTCCTATGTACAAGAATATAACTGCAAAAATACTGTCTTCTAAGTAACGGAATATAAATAATATAATACTGCCTCTATGTACAAGAATATAACAACTATAATAATGCCCCCTATATACAAGAATGTAGCTACTATAATACTGTGTTCTATGTACAATAATATAACTACTATAATACTGCTCCTATGTACAAGAATATAACTACTATAATACTGCTCCTATGTACAAGAATATAACTACTATAATACTGCTCCTATGTACAAGAATATAACTACTATAATACTGCTCCTATGTACAAGAATATACAGTAACTACTACTATAATACTCTTATGCACAACAATATAACTAGTATAATACTGATCCTATGTACAAAAATACAACTATTGCGCTCTATGTACAAAAATATAACTACTATAATACTGCTGATATGTTCAAGAATATAGGTACTATAAAACTGCTCCTACATACAAGAATAAAACTAATACTACATTCTATGTACAGAAATATAACTACTATAATGCTGCTCCTATGTACAAGAATAAAACTACTATAATACAACCTTCTATGTAAAAAAAATGCCCAGCATCTCTCACTTATTAGTATAGCACTTGCAATTATTATGCAATTTTGCACTTTATTTGGTTTGCAGTGAGCTGTTGCATTGCATGTTTTGTTTTAGTGTTGTTCTCAGCCGTAGCAACGTGCCCCTGCGCTTTGGGATTTGCTGACTGACCCTCTTTTTTCTTTGCAGTTAATACTGCCCCTATGTACAAGAATATAACTATAATAATACTGACTCCTAGGTAAAATAATATAACCACTATAATACTACAAATTTGTACAGGACCATAACTACAATATTGCCTCCAGTGGACAATAATATACAGATGTGTCTTTCCTCTTGGCTTTACATATGAAGCATAAAATCACCAGTTCTAAATAAAAACATGCATGACATTAAGGTACGTTGTCAGAAGTTGGTTATGCTATATGTGGCCACCCAAAGGATATGATGCTAGTGGAAGGGTTTTGTTAGTGTATAACAGTATCGTATTGAACCTACATCATGAGAAATATAACTGCTAAAATACTACTGCCTGTGTGCAAAAATATAGCTACTAATGTATGACATTGATCTCAATGGGCAAAAGTATAGCTTCAATAATAATTGCTATGTTTACAATAATATACTGTAACTACTACAATACTGCCTCATTTGAACACAATGTACAGTGGCACAGTGGCAGATGTGAGTGAGAAACCTGCACAATTAAAACAGGGATCTATCAAAGTCTGATTGTCACAACATGTTTTCAGAAATGTATCATGACTAGAGTTGAGCGGACACCTGGATGTTCGGCAGGTTCGGCCATACTTGAAAACAAAAATCGGGTTCGGGACCCGAACTTGACCCCGAACCCGAACCCCATTGAAGTCAATGGGGACCCGAACTTTTGAGCACTAAAATGGCTGTAAAAATGTCATGGAAAGAGCTAGAGGGCTGCAAAAGGCAGCAAAATGTGCTTAAGAGCATGGCAAATGCTCTGCAAACAAATGTGGATAGGGAAATGAATTAAAAAAACATAAAAGACCTTAAAAAAATAAAAATTAGGAATGATGTAAGAGGAAGAGGTTGAGGAGGCGGTAAATGGGTGGATGTGGCCGTGTAGGCTCACGTGGTGGACTAGGTGGAAGCGGCAGCGAAGGAGGAATAGGTAGCCAACACAGATGTGTGTTATTTTGCATTTTTACATAGGGGTATCCCCCAAAATATTGGGACATATAAAAAAAGAAAAGAAAAAGGAATAAGTGCACTTGAGTACAAGGATGGATGGTTGAGGCTGTTAGAACTGTCTATTCTGCACAAGGTACAGACAAGTCCTGAGGGATACAAGCCTGGTTCATTTTAATGAACGTGAGCTTGTCCACATTGGCTGTGGACAGGCGGCTGCGTCTGTCTGTAATGACGCCTCCTGCCGTGCTAAATACACGTTCAGAGAGTACACTGGCTGCAGGGCAGGCCAGCACCTCCAAGGCATACAGGGCAAGCTCTGGCCATGTGGACAATTTGAAGACCCAGAAGTTGAATGGGGCAGAACTATCAGTCAGTACGTGTAGTCGTGTGCACAGGTACTGTTCCACATGTTGTTCAAATGCTGCCTCCTGCTAACATGCTCCATGTCAGCAGTTGGGGCTGGTTGTTGCGGCGTGGTGACAAAGCTTTTCCACATGTCGGCCATGCTAACCCTGCCTTCTGAGGTGCTGGCGCTGACCCAGCTGCGTTGGCGACCTCTTCCTCCTCCCCTGCCTTCACCTTGTGCTTCCACTTGTCCCCCGGCGTCAGTAGGGAATGCTCTCAGAAGCGCATCTACCAGCGTGCGCCTGTAGTCGCGCATCTTCCAATCACCCTCCAGTGAGGGAATTAAGGAAGGCACATTGTCTTTGTAATGGGGATCCAGCAGGGTTGCCACCCAGTAGTCAGCACACGTTAAAATGTGGGCAACTCTGTCATTGCGCAGGCACTGCAGCATGTAGTCGCTCATGTGTGCCAGGCTGCCCAGAGGTAAGGACAAGCTGTTCTCTGTGGGAGGTGTATCATCTGCGTCCTCCGTATCCCCCCAGCCACGCACCAGTGATGGGCCCGAGCTGCGTTGGATGCCACCCCGCTGTGAACATGCTTCATCCCAATCCTCCTCCTCATCCTCATCCTCCTCGTCTTTCAGTAGTGGGCCCTGGCTGGCCAAATTTGTACCTGGCCTCTGCTGTTGCAAAAATCCTCTTTCTGAGCCACTTCTAAAAGACTGGCCTGAAAGTGTTAGAGATGACCCCTCCTCCTCCTCCTCCTCCTGGGCCACATCCTCTTCCATCATCAGCCTAAGTGTTTTCTCAAGGAGACATAGAAGTGGCATTTTAACGCTGATAACGGCATCATTGCCACTGGCCATGTTGGTGGAGTACTTGAAACAGCTCAACAGGGCACACAGGTTTCGCATGGAGGCCCAGTCATTGGTGGTGAAGTGGTGCTGTTCTGTAGTGCGACTGACCCGTGCGTGCTGCAGCTGAAACTCCACTATGGCCTGCTGCTGCTCGCACAGTCTCTCCAGCATGTGCAAGGTGGAGTTCCACCTGGTGGGCACGTCGCATATGAGGCGGTGGGCGGGAAGGCCGAAGTTACGCTGTAGAACAGACAGCCGAGCAGCGGCAGGATAAGAATGCTGGAAGCGGGCACAGACGGCACGCACTTTACGCAGCAGCTCTGACATGTCGGGGTAGTTGTGAATGAATTTCTGCACCACCAAATTCAGCACAAACACCAGGCAAGGGATGTGCGTCAAACCGGCTAGTCCCAGAGCTGCAACGAGATTTCGCCCATTATCGCTGACACTGTTCTATACCCCACCACAACTCCTGTGCGGTGTGGGGCCTGTCCTTCAAACACATCAGTTTCAAAAAGGCCTGCTGACGTTTACCCCGGGCTGTGCTGAAGTTGGTGGTGAAGGTCTGTCGTCGACCGGATGAGGAGGTGGTAGAAGAGGAGGAGGAAGCTGAGTAGGTAGAGGAGGCAACAGGAGGCAAAGAATGATGCCCTGCAATCATTGGCGGCGGAAGGACGTGCGCCAAACAGCTCTCCGTCTGGGGCTCAGCCGCCACTACATTTACCCAGTGTGCAGTTTTGGAGATATAGTGTCCATGGCCGTGCTTACTGGTCCACGTATCTGTGGTTAGGTGGACCTTGCCACAGATGGCATTGCGCTGTGCACACTTGATTTTATCCGATACTTGGTTGTGCAGGGAGGGCACGGCTCTCCTGAAGAAGTAGCGGCTGGGAACGATGTACTGTGGGACAGCAATCGACATGAACTTTTTAAAGCTGTCCGTTTCCACGAGCCTGAATGACAGCATTTCAAAGGCCAGTAGTTTAGAAATGCTGGCCTTAAGGGCCAGGGATCGAGGGTGGCTAGGTGGGAATTTACGCTTTCTCTCAAAGGTTTGTGAGATGGAGAGCTGAACGCTTCCGTGTGACATGGTGGAGATGCTTGGTGACGGAGGTGGTGGTGTTGGTGGTACATCCTCTGTTTGCTGGGCGGCAGGTGCCAACGTTCCTGCGGAGGAAAAGGCTGAGGCAGCAGCAGAAGAGGGATCAGGAGGGGCCTGAGCCCTTTCTTAGTTTTGATGGTGCTTACTCCACTGCAACCCGTGTCTCGCATGTAGATGCCTGGTCATGCAGGTTGTGCTAAGGTTCAGAACATTATTGCCTCGCTTCAGGCTCTGATGGCACAGCGTGCAAACCACTCGGGTCTTGTCGTCAGCACATTGTGTGAAGAAGTGCCATGCCAGGGAACTCTTTGAAGCTGCCTTTGGTGTTCTCGGTCCCTGGTGACAGTGGCCAGTAGCAGGCGAACTGTTTTGGCGACGGCTGCTCTGCTTTTGCACCCTGCTCCCGCTTTTGCTACACTGTTGGCTTGGTCTCACCACTGCCTCTTCATCCGAACTCTGAAAGTCAGTGGCCCGACCTTCATTCCATGTGGGGTCTAGGACCTCATCGTCCCCTGAATGGTCTTCCAGTCAGTCTTCCTCCCTGACCTCCTGTTCAGTCTGCACACTGCAGAAAGACGCAGCAGTTGGCACCTGTGTTTCGTCATCATCAGAGACGTGCTGAGGTGGTATTCCCATGTCCTTATCAGGAAACATAAGTGGTTGTGAGTCAGTGCATTCTATGTCTTCAACCCCTGGGGAAGGACTAGGTCAGGGGTGGCCAACCTGTGGCTCTTGAGCCACATGCGGCTCTTTGCTCCTTCAAGTGAGGCTCTAAGCTGTGAAGCCAGGAAAGCTCACTCTCCACCCCATGCTCAGATCTCTTTTCCTGATTGGGCAGTGTTGCTACTTTGCAGTTCCAGCTCACTCTCCACTACGTCCTAAAGCACACAGTGTGAGAACGTAGTACATGGAGACACGCACTATGACCTGACATTGTGCTCATCAGGTCACAGTGGAGAGCATGTCAGACCTGCAGAGTAGCAGGAGCCCAGTGCCTGATCAGGAGAGGGAAGATTTTTTTGTTTATTTATAGAACTGAGCATGGGGGTCTGATCTTAGCATGGGAGGTTCTGATCTGAGCATGGGGGGGAGGGGGGGTCCTGATCTGGACAATGGGGGTCTGATCTGAGCATAAGTGGGAAGATCGGAGCATGAGGGCTCAGATTTGAGCATGGGCAGATCTGATCATGGGGGTCTTGTTTGAGCATGGGTTGGTCAGGTCTGATCATGGGGGGTCAGATCTGAGAAGGGGGAGATCTGAGCATGGGGGGGGGGGGATCTGACACTGGGAGTCTGATTTCTGTTGCCTGATCCGAGCATTGAGGGTCTTATTTTGGAGGTCTGATTTGGAGGTCTGATGAGGTTTGGGGATCTTATTGTATGTCAGATTAGGATTGGGGATCTGATTTAGGAGTCTCTGAGGTCTGATGAAAAATATATTTATTTATTTTCTCTGCTAATGAAAAATAAGAAAAAAATATTTTTAGCAGACCTCAGATCGGATGAAAAATATTTATTTTATCTTATTTTTCTTTGTTAAAAAACTTAGGTGCATTTTGTAGGGCGAAAAATACACAGTGACTCGTGTGTAATTGTATAGCTTGTGGCTCCTGGTAGTCATATGTTTTTTTTTTTGGGCTCTTTGTGTATGTAAGGTTGGCCACCCCTGGACTAGGTGAATGCCCTTGGGAAACCCTGCCAGCAGAGTCTTCAAACAGCATAAGAGACTGCTGCATGACTTGAGGTAGTGTTAATCACGAATATTCGAATTTCGAATTTTTATCGCGAATATAGGTACTTCGAAAATTTGCGAATATTTTGAAAATAGTTATATATACGTAATTTCGAATATTCAATTTTTTTTCCGTTTTTTCCGATTTTTTTCCGATTTTTCTTCCGATTTTTTTCCGATTATTATTTTTTTTTTAAATCAGTACACATGATCCCTTCCTGCTTCTAGCTTGTGGGCCAATAAGAAGGCTGAAATATACTTGACCTTAGGAGTAGTGATGAGCGGCAGGTGTCATATTCGAAAATGCCCGATTTTTTTTCTTGAAAAAAATCGGCAAGGTAATGATTGTGTAATATGCGAATTTTCGTAATTCGAATTTTCGGATTCGAATTTTTATTGCAAATTTTTCAACTTTTAGACAAAGAAGATTATAGCACTATATTAGCTAAATTGCTCTATATTCGTTTTTTTTTCGAATATTCGCTATATTGCTATATATTCTTGTTTTAGAATATTACAAATATTCGGAAAAAAAGTTAGCAATATAGCGAATATTCGAAAAAAACGAATATAGAGCAATTTAGCTAATATAGTGCTATAATCTTCTTTGTCTAATAGTTGTAATTTTTTTTCTCATCTGAAGTTCAGATTGGAAAAAAATTACAACTATAAAAAAAAGATTATAGCACTATATTAGCTAAATTGCTCTATATTCGTTTTTTTCGAATATTCGCTATATTGCTATATATTACGAATATTCGAAAAAACTGTTATAGCAATATAGCGAATATTAAAAAAATCGAATATAGAGCAATTTAGCTAATATAGTGCTATAATCTTCTTTGTCTAATAGTTGTAAATTGAAAAATTCGCAATAAAAATTTTAATCCGAAAATTCGCATATTACACAATCATTACCTTGCCGATTTTTTTCAAGAAAAAAATTTGTGAATTTTCGAATATTCGACGAATATTCTAAAAAATATTCGCGAAATATCGCGAATTCGAATATGACCCCTGCCGCTCATCACTAACTTGAGGCTCAGACAGGTTCCCCGATATGCACAGCGGTGATGTGACAGACTGATGGGCATGGGTTTCAGGCGCCACCTGTGCGCTTTCTGCAGAAGACTGGGTGGGAGATAATGTGAACCTGCTGGATCCACTGTTGGCCACCCAATTGACTAGGGCCTGTACTTGCTCAGGCCTTACCATCCTTAGAACGGCATTAGGCCCGACCAAATATCGCTGTAGATTCTGGCAGCCTCTCCCTGCACCAGAGGCTCCACCAACACCACCACCACGACTGTGTCCCTTATTAGATGTTTTCCTCATAGTTAGCGTACACAAAGTAAAGTAAAAAGTGGTTAAGTCTGTTAAAAATAATTAACCGTCAATAAAAACCCTGATGTAGGGTATTGCACTCAATATTATTATTTTTTTACTCTATATGACAGCAGTATTTGTGGCCTAAATTTCACAGTAACTTATGCACGTCTAATCCAAGATGTGCAGTATATCAGAGGGTTTTTTCACCCCAGTAAGCACAAAGCCGTATTTCTGGCCTAAATGTGACAGTCACTTATGCACGGCTAATCCCAGATTTGCTGTATATTAGAGGATTTTTTCACCCCAGTAAGCACAAAGCCGTATTTCTGGCCTAAACGTGACAGTCACTTATGCACGGCTAATCCCAGATTTGCAGTATTTCAGAGGGTTTTTTCACCCCAATAAGCACAAAGCCGTATTTCTGGCCTAAATGTGACAGTCACTTTTGCATGTCTAATCCCAGATGTGCAGTATATTAGAGTTTTTTTTTTTTACCCCAGTAACCAAAAAGCCATATTTCTGGCCTAAATGTGATAGTCACTTATGCATCTCTAATCCCAGATGTGCAGTATATTAGAGGGTTTTTTCATCCCAGTAAGCAAAAAGATGTATTTCTGGCCTAAATGTGACACTCACTTATGCAAGTCTAATCCCAGATGTGCAGTATATTAGAGAGTTTTTTCACCCCAGTAAGCAAAAAGATGTATTTCCGGCCTAAATTATGCATGTCTAATCCAAGATGTGCAGTATATTAGAGGGTTTTTTCACCCCAGTACGCACAAATCTGTAATTCTGGCCTAAATGTGACAGTCACTTATGCATGTCTAATCCCAGATGTGCAGTATATCAGAGGGTTTTTTCACCCCAGTAAGCAAAAAGATGTATTTCTGGCCTAAATGTGACAGTCACTTATGCATGTCTAATCCCAGATGTGCAGTATATTAGAAGGTTTTTTCACCCCAGTAAGCAAAAAGATGTATTTCTGGCCTAAATGTGACACTCACTTATGCATGTCTAATCCCAGATGTGCAGTGTATGACATGCAGATGCAGATATCATGCAGATATCCTGTGCTGGTGCACTATCGTTGCATAAAATGGCTGCCGATTATGTATTGATATTGACAAACTGAAGTAAAAAAAAAGTTCGTTTTCAGCAGTAGTTGGCTCAGGGGAGGCTTAAAACAATTGTGCACTGCACCCACAAAACACATTTGCTGTAGATTGCTGAGTAAAAAAAGCAGTTCTTGATAAGATTTCTTCCGGATCGCTCCCTCACAGCAGCTGCAGCCTCTCCCTACACTAATCCGAGCAGAGTGACAGGTCGCGCTATGTGACTCCAGCTTAAATAGAGGCTGGGTCACATGCTGCAGTTGGCAATCACAGCGATGCCAATAGAAGGCATGGCTGTGATGGCCTTTTGGGGCAAGTAGCATGACGCTTGTTGATTGGGTGCTGTGCAGCCTTTCAAAAAGTGCCACAAAAAGCGCCGAACACCGAACCCGAACTTTTACGTAAATGTTCAGGTTCGGGTCCGGGTGCCGAAAAACCTAAAGTTCGGTACGAACCCGAACTTTACAGTTCGCTCAAGTCTAATCATGACGCAAAGAAATTATATTCCCAAGGACCTCAAAAGAAGAGTTGTTGATGCTTATAAGGCTGGGAAATGTTTGGACTCCACAGTCAGGCACACTGTGTAAAAATGGATGAAACTCTAGACCATTAATATCCAAAGTCAGGAGTGATCGATAAACAAAAATCACGCCAAGAAAAAGGCATGTAATAGTCCATAAAGGAACTCAATATTTTGTACACAAATTAGGCTGAAATTGAACTTTTTAGTTTGAATTTGAAGGGCTATGTTTACAAATAGGGAAACACTGCATTATACTATAAAAACCCCACTTCATCTGTGAAACGTGGTGTTAGTATCATGGTTTGGGCCCATTCTGCTGCAACTAGGCCATTTCTTCTTGCCATCAATGATGAAACAATGAATTCTGAATTATACCAGCCAATTATAAAGGAAAATGTCAGAGCATCATTCCAAGAATGCAATTACTATAATATTGCTTCCTACTTACAAGAATATTACTACTATAATACTACTCATATGCATTACCTTATAGCAATATTATAATATTGCCATCTATGAGCAAACATATAACTTCCATAACATTGCTTCCAATGAGCAAGAATATTCCTACTGTAATACTGTTGACATATATGCAGGAATATAACCTATACAATACTGCAAGAATATAAAAGTGAAGGAATATAGTTGCTATAACACTGTAGCCAATGAGAAAGAATATGACTGCTGTAATAGTGCTACAAAAAAATAAAGCGACTAAAAAACTAGCCCCTGTGCACAAGTATATGATTACTATAATACTGCTTCTAAGGACAAGTATGACTACGGACTACTATGGTACTGCACCTATGTACACAAATATAACTTCTATTATACTTCCCCTATTTACAAGAATATAACTGCTATATCACTGTCTTCTATGTACAAGAATATAACCACTATAATACTGCTTATATGCACAACAATATAACTACCATATCACTGCCCCGATATACAATAATGCAAATACTATAATACTGCTCCTATGTACAAGAACATAGCTGCTATAATATTGCTACTATGTGCAAGAATATAAATGCTATAATACTGATCCTATGTACAATAATATAACTACTATAATACTGCCTCCTATGTACAAGAATACAACTATAATATTGCTCCTATGTACAAGAATATAACTACTATAATACTGTCCCCTATAGACAAGAATATAACTACTATAATACTGCCTCCTATGTACAAGACTATAACTACTATAATACTGCTCCTATGTACAAGAATATAGCTACTATAATACTGCCTCCTATGTACAAGACTATAACTACTATAATACTGCTAGTATGTACAAGAATATAACTATTTTAATACTGCCTCCTATGTACAAGACTATAACTACTATAATACTGCTCCTATGTACAAGAATATAGCTACTATAATACTGCCTCCTATGTACAAGACTATAACTACTATAATACTGCTAGTATGTACAAGAATATAACTACTAAAATACTGCCTCCTATGTACAAGAATGTAACTACTATAATACTGCTTCTATATACAAGAATATAACTACTATAACACTGCTCCTATGTACAAGAATATAACTACTATAATACTGCTCCCTTGTAATACTGCTCCTATGTACAAGAATATAACTACTATAGTACTACCTTCTATGTACAAGAATATAACTACTATAATACTGCTTCTATGTACAAGAATATAACTACTATAGTACTACCTTCTATGTACAAGAATATAACTACTATAATACTGCTCCTATGTATAAGAATATAACTACTATAATACTGCCTCCTGTGTGCAAGAATATAACTACTATAATACTGCTCATATGTACAAGAATATAACTACTATAATACTGCCTCCTATGTATAAGAATATAACTACTATAATACTGCCTCCTATGTACAAGAATATAACTACTATAATACTGCTCATATGTACAAGAATATAACTACTATAATACTACCTCCTATGTACAAGAATATAACTACTATAATATTGATCCTATGTATATAAATATAACTACTATACTACTGCATCTGTGTAGAAGAATGTAGCTACTATGATATTGCTCCCAATGGGCAAGACTACAGCTTCTACTGTTTATTACTGCCACCAGTATTTAAAAAAAATGATGAAAGTACTAAAACACTATTGAAGTTTAACACAACTCTGGACCTTGTATTTTTACTTTTTTAAATATGCTAAAGCATCTGTTATTGCAACAAGTTCTTGTTAAAAAAATTATAATTTAGTAAAAAAAAAAATAATCATGAGTGCCATATAAAGTAAATGAACTGTAAATATTAGTAAACACAGCAGGCTGTTTTTGGCACTATTATAATAAAGCTAGATAAATAAAACTTCATGTCCACTAAGATTTCATTAGCTACCATATGTAAATGCTATCTAAACAAAAATGAACCAATTTTTTTATCCAAAAATAATAATCATAATAACACTATAAAATACATTTTGAAATAATGCATGAGATATTACATAAATAGGAGAACAATTTATCACAAACAATCATAAACAAGGTTTTCCGTCTTCCTATTTACTATTTATAAATTGTATTCATCATCCCAGTTATTCATTTGGAAATGTCCCAGTTATGCATTGGTCATTGATATGAAAATATGTTTCATTGTCAGATTTTACTTTCCTGAATTCTGAAGTTTGCTTTAGTTTTCCTCTCTCCGTCGCCCGGCTCCTCGGCATTCTCTTTTTCTGTGCAGAATAAGGCCTGTTTATTAGCTCAATATCTCCCTCACTTCCCCACCATCCAAATTCCATCTGCAGTTTTCAATCATTTTCAGCAGGTAAGCTCTGTTATTCCATCAAAGATAAATTGTAGAATCCTTCTGGAATTGCAGCAAATGAAAGTTCCTCTTGGCAGCTCTCCGCTGTCTTTGTTTATAGAACTAATGAATACTAGAGGTATAAAGTTTATCTGTCAGTGCTAAGTGCACCAGCACGTTTCATGTACTGTATGAAAGATGGAGTTGATATATTTCTGATACACTTTGATAATATACATTTCTGATCTTCCACTGTTCAGTCAGGCTATCTGAGAAAAAAAAAATCATTCAGACAGAAGTTGAAAGTCTTTCTTTTATTAGAAGTTGCTTTGCAAAAATGAGAGTATCAAGTAATATATTTCATTGTAAAGTATTCATGTACTTTTCACTAGTTGCTTGTACTGAGCTATTTGGTTCTGGATAATGCAATGCATAATGTAACAAGCCTCGGCTTTCAAGGAATTGATGCCTGACTTGATACAACTCATCAAAATTTCTTTTTTTTTTTATTGCATAATTTTTTCCATCACTTTACATATCTACCCGCTGTCACCACAATACAATTACATGTCACCTAAAGAAGAACAATGCTGTGTTCAGTGGGGGAATTATAACCCGGCACGGAAGAGGACTCAGATGCATTTTTTGAAAAGATTTATAGCCTACAACATTTTTTTAGTTTAATCCTAAATTCTTCTGAGAAGGGATGTACGTTATCTGAGATAAATAATAAATTATTCACAAATTTTCTTATCTGTGTGTTTTCCTTCTCTTGATGTATACCCTGATAGAACGGGATGCAATAAGTGATCAGAATTTTCAAGTAGTTGGATCACATCTTGCAAAGAAAAGGACTGTTATAGAAGAATGTGTATTTATTCATAAAATTGTTAAACTGTTACAGTGGAAGACCAGACCAGGTGTCCAACAAGAGGGCAACATCAAAGGGACTGGGGATTACATAGGCCCACTTCCACCCCATGGAATTAATGAGGCACGATGGTTCCCTATATGGTGCAGAATATAGTCCTGCTGGGGAAAAAAAGAAGGAAAATGTTTAGATGAGAAAGGTAGGCTGGAAGAAAGAAAGTACGAAAGCAAAAATAATCAAAGGAAAGGAAGAAGGAAATAAAGAAGGAATAAAGGAGAAAATAAGGAAAAGCCAAGATAAAGGAAGGGAAAGGGAAAAAAGGATGGAAGGGAGGGAGGAAATGAGGAACAAGAACAGACTAAAAAAGACAAGAAATGGAGGAAGGATGGTAGGAAGTACAAGAAATTAGGAAGAAAGGAAAAATGATGGACAAGACGGAAAAAAAAGAAAGAAAAATACAAGGCAGAAGACGAGGAATACATTTCTAGGAATAATAATGGATTGATAGATTTTATCACTGTCCAGTTAAGATTTGACATACAATACAATATACTCTTTGCACAAGCCATTTTACACATTGCAAAGATACAGTTCCTCCAGACAAACCTGTCCATCTCTGGCAACCATTTATGATACATATAGAAATGTATGTAAAAAATGTAAAGCTTGATAATTGACTGATTCTCTCACTCATACATTTAATAATTTGCTTGCTCAATCTTCAGTTATTCATTAGTTCCACCATTCATTCATACAGTGTTTGCATAGCCATTCATGTTTGAGATTTGAACATTTGGACAATTTAAATGCTTCAAACTAAAATGGCTACAGGGGTCTACACTTTAAATGGGTTGTGCAGCCAATATATATTGACGTTCTATCCTGTGGAAGCAGCCCTTGCATCGGGCATTGCCTCCTCTTCATACAGCTGATCAGCAGGGGTGCAGAGTGTCAGACTTCTGTCCATCAGACATTGATGACCTATCTTGAGAAAAGGTCATCAATATATACAGCCTTCACAACCCCTTTGAGGGCCACATCAGCAAAATCTTTATGTCATTTTCTCCTTCAATATTTTTTTTTGCAATGATTTCATTTTGCATTTATTTAGGAAAAATCACTGAAGTTTTCTTTTGGGGGTATTGTATGTCTAGCTCACAACTCCATTTGTAGCTTTCACATAAGTAACCTTACATTTAGTGCTCAGCGAATCAAAGCAAATGAAGCGGAATTCAATCCGAAGCTTAAGACACATTCCTTTCACCGCAAAGCTGAATTTCCTCGCGCTTCGTGGTAGCTAATCGATTTTTTCTGAAATGGTGGCTGAAAAAAAAAAAAATACCCTCCAAAGGATCTGCGGGGAGCGTGAAGACGTCACCATCTGATCACATTCTACCTTGTGATCACGTAGTGACATTATCACGCTCATCGCAGGTCTTGTGGATAAGTTGAGTATACTATTTTTTTAACCCCGGATTAACCCTCTGAGCACCTAAATGTGAGTCTCAGATGCCATGAACAGCCTTGAAAGCATCTTCTGAGGGGTTTAATGGTGGGGGGGGGGGGAGGGGCGGCGTAATAACCGTTCCCTGCCATTGCACCCACTCCATACAATGAATCGCGAGGGAGTAATTTGTAACAAATTTAATTTCTTGATGTAGTTCGGCGAAGCTGCTGAATCAAATTTTTCAAAACTTAGCTCATCACTACTTACATTACTTACCTTGTACTGATCTTGAGTTTACAGCCTGCCTTATATCAACGAGTTCTGCTGGTTGTCATTGAAATTTGTCAACAATCTTGTTGTCAGACATTTACGTTAGAGGCTGAGCTCCAGTGATGCTGAGCAGCAGTTTATTTCTAGATAATACATAATACTATATATAATATTGTACAGTGGCATAATTGGAAATAGGAAAAAGGGCAGTGCCTACTAGAAAGCAGGAGAAAGGAGCGGGATTTGTGCCAATATACCCCAAAGAGGGCAGTTTTTAGGACATTCCTGGGGTTTTCAGTGTAGCCCTAGTGGTGGAGCTGGGCAGTCATAGGGGGAGGCCTTAAATGTTACAGAATTCCTATTGAAAGAGCAAGCTCTATATAGAGGGTGCCCAGTATATTAGCAAAGTGGCTTATTATATACTATAATTATATTTGAAAACTCTAAAATGCTTTTGAAAAGTTCTAAATTACTGGTAAAAAGTCTGTTGTGTGCAGCTGCATAATTCTCTTTTTTTTTTTTACAAATCTGGAATATAGTAAAATACAATTCTGCTTATTACCTCAGTTCTCACAATGTTAATGTATCACGGCAGGTTCAAAATATCTCATGTCTAAGGGCCAATGTGTAACCCAGGTTCTTTAGTCTTTTTACTGTATCAAAAATTGCTGAAAAGCCAGAAATATTCATGTGATTATCTTTCAAAGTGTTTAACCGCAAATATAGAATTGTAAGTCTCATACATAGGCAATGATTTTTTTCCCCTTAAATCTCTGATATAATCCAAGATGAATAAAATTTACAAGTTATTGGGCAACAAACATTTTAAAGACTAAACCACAAATATATTCAGTTATGCAGCATATCATTTCCTGCAGATTTTTGCTTGATCCGCATGTGATAAAATCACTAATTTAAATAACATATATATTAAGGGAGCCCCCCCACCCTAACAAAAATAAATAAGAATATAAAGAATATTAAATTGTAAATTTAGTGCAAGGAAAGATATTGAAAGAAGGAATTAAATTGCATTGCATAGAACTACCTTGCCCAATGGCTTTGCTAAGGGACGTAGGGGCAGATTCATTATCAGACAATGTCAGTTTGATATTGCCGTATAGTTGGGGAAAATGATGCACAATCTTTGATAAATATGGTGCATCTTTACTACTCGCATTCTAACACTACTGTCTTGAGATGTTACTACATTTTCTACTCCACCCCATTACTAGAGTAAGATTTTTGTAATGTTTAAAAAGTTGCAGCTGATAAATCTGGCTTAGGCTACTTTCACACTCGCGTTTGTATTATCTTTAACATTGCCCAAACGGATCCGTCTTGAACACCATTGAAAGTCAATGTGGGGCGGATCCATTTTCTATTGTGCCATATTGTTTCAGTGAAAACTATTGTGTTAGAACGGATCCGTTTGGCTCAGTTTCGTCAGACAGACACCAAAACGCTCCAAAGCAGAATAGAGACTGAACGGAGGCAAACTGAGGAATTCTGAGCGGATCCTCTTCCATTCAGAATGTATTAGGGCAAAACGGATCTTTTTTGGACCGCTTGTGAGAGCTCTGAAACGGATCTCACAAATGGAAACCAAAATGCCAGTGTGAAAGTAGCCTTAAACCAGCTTGACAAGCATGGAGCGCCACCTTCAAAAAGCTGATCGCTGGGGGTGCTGGGTTTTGGACCCCCACCAACCAGATATTGATAACCTATCCTGAAGATGTGGACATCAATATATATGGCAGGACAACCCCTTTAATTTAGTTTTACCAAGTAATTGCCACATCTGCTCCTTGACTTTCATGTGTCTGTTCACATATCAGTAGTTTTTTACTGACAGCGGGTCAGTGAAAAAATCTGCGGTGCAGACAAAACATGCTCATTGAAGTCTGTGGAAAATATGAGTCTGTGGAAAATCACTGACCAACATGGGTGACATCTGTGTTTGGTATGTTTTTCACTATCCACTGATAGGAGATGCCTTTGAAATTAAAGGTGACACATGAAGGGCAAAAAACTGTTTTTCACAGATATCAAATGGATTCCATGGTTCAGGCCATAGAAAACCATGCAAACATTTTGGGAGAGTTACCAGGGTGTGACTTAAAGGCTAATATGGACACCATCAGGACATTTTTTTATGATTGCATTTGACTAATTTTGGGCTAAAACTAAATTTTTGAATTAGTATTTATAAATATTTATCTGCAGATCCATCAGCTGAAGGTTCATGTCGACCTCTTATCTGTGATCTCCTGACCTCATAAACAATCATTATATCTAAACTCTTATGAAACTGATAACAATATGGCTTAAATGAGTCTATATGAGGTCAGGAGATCACAGATAAGAGTTGTACATGAGCTGTCAGCTGAGGGAACTCAGAAAGGAAAATTTGCAAATAGACTGAATTTTAACGGCATGTTTCACAAAAACAGCTGACAATTTTGAAAAAAGACCTATTGAAAAAAAAAATATTTAGCCCAAAAAATAGTAAAATACACTCAGAAAGAATTGCCCCGAAGGTGTTTAAAGCCATTCTGAGATTGTTTTCTCGGGACACATTGTACTTCATGATAGTGAAAAATTTTAGTCGATATAATTCACCTTTATTTATTAAAAAATCCCAAATTTACAGAAAATGTTAAAACAAATTGCAATTTTCAAAATTTTTATTTATCTGCTTTGAAGGCAGATAGTAATACATCATAAAATAGTTATTACTTTACATTTCCCATATGTCCACTTTCATGTTTACATCATTTTGTAAATTTTATTTTATTTTTTAGGAACTTATAAAGCTTAGAATTTTAGAAGCAAATTCTTTAATTTTTTAAAAAAATTTAAGGACCACTTAAATTCTAAAGTCACTTTGTGGCGCTTACATAGTGGAAACCACCCATAAATGACCCCATTGTAGAAACTACACCCCTCAAGTTATTGAAAACTGATTTTACAAACTTTGTTAACCCTTTAAGTGTTCCACAAGAATTAAAGGAAAAAAGATTACATTTTAAAATTTCACTTTTTGGGCTGATTTTCCATTTTGATTCATTTTTTCCTGTAACACATCAAGGTTTAACAGCCAAATAAAACTCAAAAATTATTATCCTGATTATGCAGTTTACAGAAACACCCCACATTTGGTCATAAGCTGCTGTACGGGCACACGGCAGGGCACAGAAGGAAAGGAATGCCATATTGATTTTGGAGGGCAGATTTCACTGGGATAATTTTAAGTTGCCATATGACATTTAAAGACCCCTTGATGCACCCCTAGAGTAGAAACTCCAAAAAAGTGACCCCATTTTGGAAGTTATAGGATAAGGTGACACTTTTATTGGTACTATTTTGTGGTATATATGACTTTTTATTGCTCTATATTACTCTTTTTGTGAGGCAAGGTAACCAAAAAATGGCTATTCTGGCACAGTTTTTATTTTTTAGTTTTTTACAGTGTTCACCTGACAGGTTAGATTATGTACTATTTTTATAGAGCAGGTTGTTATGGACATGACAATATCAAATATGTCTACTTTTGATTTTCTTTTGTTTCAGTTTTACATAATAAAGCATTTTTTAAATAAATCATGTTTTTTTTTTTTATGGTTTTCACCTGAAAGGGTAGATCATGTGATTTTTTTATACGGCAGGTTGTTTCAGATGCGTCAATACCTAATTTGTCTATTTTTTTATATTTATTTTGCTTTTACACAATAATTTTTTTTTTTTAAGAAAAACAATCATGTTTTTATGTCTCCTTTTTCTGAAAGACATATTTTTATTTTCTGGGGATTATCATATATAGTGGCTCAGTTTTTGCGGCATGAGGTGACAGTTTGATTGGTACTATTTTGGGGTACATACTACTTTTTGTTCATTTGGTGTTACACTTTTTGTGATGTTAGGTGAAAAAAAAATAGATTTTTTTGGCACGGTTTTTATATATATATATATATATATATATATATATATATATTTATTACGCTGTTCACCAGTAGAGATGGCCTTGCGGTTCGCTCAGTGGTTGTTTCGTGGTGCACTTTGCGCGTTCGCGATTCACCAAACATGCAAACATATGGCCCGCCATATTCTTTTTTATTGTGAAGAACTTTGACCCATGACACATCCATCAGGTGGTAAAGGACAGCCAATTGAAAAGTTTCAGCATATGGACACACCCCCTACCTTATAAATAAACCTGATCTGGCCGCCATTTTAGATGCAGTCTTTTGCCAGTGTAGGTAGAGGATGCTGTGTGGAGCAGGGACAGACTGTTAGGGACACCAAGCGCTAGCTAATAGGGCCAAAAAAGTCCTTTTAAGGACTGGTATAGGTGTGCTATTGATAGGTGTGACTTACTGAGGGGTGTAATATACTTACCTAACATAGAAAGTATATTATAGTGCATTTGTATTGTACAGCAATTGTGTGCGGTTCTTCTGCGATACTGCAGTCACACAGAGTGCCAAACACTATTGGAACAAATATTTTCTTCTGGTGTGATTTACCAGTTGCTCTCCTAAAAAATTTATTGAAGCAGGGATGTTATATACCAATAATATACTTTCTATATAGTGCCTTTGTATTGTGCAGCGTTTGTTTGCGGTTTTGCTGCGATACTGCAGCCACACAGAGTGCCAAGCGCTATTGGAACAAATATTTTCTACTGGTGTGATATTCCAGTTGCCCCCCCAAATTTTTTTATTGAAGCAGGGGTGCTATATACCAATAATATACTTTCTATATAGTGCATTTGGGTAGTACAGCATTTGTGGTTTTGCTGAGTTACCTCAACTACAGATAGTGACAAACGACATTGGAGCAAATAAATTCTACTGGTGTGATATACCAGTTGCCCCCTCCCTACACTTTATAGTATTAGTATATAGTTATACAGCATACTTCTTTGTTATAAAGAATTTTTATTCTTGCTTACTACATACACCCTGAGTGGGCGGAGCCTATTTAAGAGAGGCAGTGCTTTCACTCTGTCTCTTGCCATCTGAACTGCTTTTGTGGTTGCCAGAGTTCTGATATTCCTATGCTGGTTATCAGTATCCATTGTTGTTTAACTGTGCTTCTAAGCTTCAGCTACATGGGTTTTTTCCTTCTCCTCCTTGATTATGCTTTGTGGTTTTTTTTGTTATAAGCATATTTAAATGTTCTCTCTTTTTAAACAGAATGTCTTCTAAGGACTCTAGCGGGGCACGCAGATCTGCCACAATCTGAAGGCACTCAACTTTACAGTCTGGAGATTGAAAGGTCCTTATTAAAAGCCAAGGGTTTTTCGGACCGTATATTGGACACGCTTTCTCACTCTAGGAGTGAGGCGACTAATAGGACTTACGCCAGAGTCAAGAAGATTTTCTACAACTGGTGTTCTACTAAGAAGATACATCCTTCTACACCATCCTTACCTCAAATCCTGGATTTTCTACTAGACGGTTTTGATAGAGGACTTGCTCCAAATTCCTTAAAGGTTCAGATAGTAGCACTTTCTGCTTTTCTTCACAGGAAGTACTTTCAGGAGCCGGTGGTCAAGTCTTTTGTTAAAGCCATTTCAAGAATGTTTCCTAGGTTAACAAGACCTATTGCTTCATGGGATCTGGCGTTAGTTCTTAAACGGCTTGCCAGCCAGCCGTTTGAACCTTTAGTGGATGTGGAACTTAGGTTCCTCACTCTTAAGACGGTACTACTTTTGGCAGTTACCTCTGCAAAGAGAGTAGGAGAGATTCAAGCCTTCTCTTCTGCTGAACCTTACACTACCTTCCTACCTGGGAAGGTCCTTTTAAGATTTCTTCCTTCTTTTTCCACAAAGGTGCCTTCCTTTGTAAATATCAATCAGGTCCTATCTTTGCCATCTTATTCTCCTTCTTCAGAGATAGAAGAGGAGAGGATCCTGGCTAACCTGGATCTGGTTAGATGTCTTAGGATTTACATAAACAGAACTGCCTCCTTTTGAAAGGATGAAAATCTCCTGATCATCCTACAAGGTAGGAAGAGAGAACGCAAAGCTTCTAAAACTAACTATACTCAGATGGATTACGGAATGTATCAAGCTTTGTTACTTAGAAGAGAGATAAGCTCCCCCATTTTTTACTAATGCCCATACCACCAGGTCTGTGTCTACCTCCTTGGCTGAAAGACAATCTGTGTCGTTGGGGCATATCTGTCAGAGTGCTACTTGGAGCACACCACTTACATTCCTTAAAAACGACAGGGTAGATTCTTTCCTATCTATGAAACTATTTTCACTAGATCTTTTATAAATTCTGCTAAGCAGGTAATCCCTGCCAATAGGGGTAATGCTTGCTAAATCCCCATATTGTGCTGCTGAGGGTCGCCAGGGAAGACGAAATTTAAGTAGTTAATTTGTTTTCCCTTAGTCTCCTCAGCAGCACAAGCTTTCCTCCTTTTAGTTTGTTTATTTTTACTTTATAAATACTCAATGTCCTTGTGTGGGTTAGAACCTATATAGGCACTCGGGGAGGTGCTTGCTTAATTGTTTAATTTTTTCCTTAAAATATTCCCGGTCCTATTCGGTTCACAGGGTTGGAGACCCCACATATTGTGCTGCTGAGGAGACTAAGTGAAAACAAATTAACTACTTACATTTAGTCATGTAGTGCAGTTGGGTAGTGCAACATTTGTTTGCGGTTTAGCGGCGTTACCTCAGCTACAGATAGTGACAAACGCCATTGGAACAAATAATTTCTACTGGTGTGATATGTCAGTTGCCCCCCCCCCCCCCCAAAAAAAAAAAGTGAAAAAAAAGTGGGCTACAGTAAAATTGTTATTCAGAGACCGCATAATGTACCTCGAGCCACATAATCACAATTTCTTTTATGTCAAGTGAATGCCTAATTTTTAAGGCCTGTACTCCTGTGGCCTAAAATAATATTGTTCTAGGCTCCAACAGGACATATTTCAGAGAATTTCCTAAGACGCATAAAAATGGCCCCTGATTAAAATACATATTTTTTGTGGGAATTTTTGTCATTGATCCCCCTCTAGTATGTCACTGTTTATGTTGTGGGACTATTTGTGCACTTCTAGTAAGTATTTGGTGGCTGCCAATATGAGCAGAAGGTTTTTCAGGTTCGCCCGCCATTAAAGTGATGGGTGCCTGCCGCAAACTTGCGGTTCGCAAACATTTGATCACGTTCGCGAACCATCCCGGCCGATGTTCGTCCATCACTATTCACCAGCTCATGTGATATTTTAATAGAGCAGGTTGTTACAGATGCTGCAATACCTAGTATGTCAGTTTTCTTTTAATATATTTCGTTTTTAAACAATAGAAGCATTTTTTAAACTAAATATTATGTTTTAGTGTCTCTATTTTCTGAAAGCCATATCTTTTTTTATTTTTTGGGCAATTGATGATGATTTGATTGTTATTATTTTTGGGTACATATGACTTTTTGATCACTTGGTATTACACTTTTTGTACTTAAAGATGACAAAAAATGACTTTATAGCACAGTTTTTATTAATTTATTTTGTTGACCAGACGAGGTGGACCATGTGATATTTTTATATGGCTGGTTGTTACGCATGCGGTGATACCTAATATGTCTGTTTTTTCTATTTTTTTCTATTTTTTTTTTTACAATTATTTATGTTTCTTTTTATGGGAAAGGGGCTTTTTTGTTGAATTATTTTTTTTTTGTTAAAAACACTTTTATTTCACTTTTGTTATTTTTTATTTTTGTCCCACTATAGGACTTCAACATTACAGTGTCTGATCCCTGTTTCAATGCAGCACAATACATACTGCATTGACTATCAGTGTAATACATTGATAATTTGCCTATTAGACCCAGCCTGGGGGCTTGGCCTCATAGGCCTCCGTACATGCCGGGCCCCAAGGCCTTTGAATGGCTTGGGGCTGCCATGGCAACCATTGGGTCCCCGCCACCGCAGCGCAATAAATGAGGAGAGGGAGTTCAAACCTCCCATATGCCGCTGTCAGCACTGACCACGGCATATGAGGGGTTAATCCACCAGCATTATCACCGATAATGTCATTAACATCCGGATGCCTGCCGCTGTTCGTGGCACCGCCTGTGGAAGATAAGAACCGCAGGATGAGAATGCTCGTCTTTGGGCACAACACAAAGTACTGGCCATTTAGAACGAGCATTCTCGTCCTGGGTCCTTAAAGGGAACGTGTCATGTGGATATTTGATTATAATGCAGCTAATTATATACAATCATTAACTACTAAAAAGTACCTTAGATGTATTCACTTACTGGTGTGACAGATGGTTACCTCATAATATACACACAAAGATGCCACATGCTGCATGCTAATGAGCTGATTTGAGTCCAGCTCAAATGAGTCCATTGTTTTTTTTGTCAGTGAGTCCAGCGTTTTTTTTTTTATTCGGAGCTATAGCTACTCCCCTGCCCACCTGCTGCTGATTCATAAAAACTGTCAATCAGCAGCAGGTAGGCGGGGAGAGTCAGGAGCCAATAAATATTCATGACTCATCATTATGAACTGGAACTTTTCAATAAAAGATGTTGACAGATTGACTTGGTCAATTAAAGAAACAAAAACCAAACAAAAATAGGATTTTCAAACTCAACCCCCACTGGATGACATTGATAAGGGATATGGATAAGATTAATGAAGAAATAAAGTCCTTCTGGAGTGATAACATTAATTCAACACATATTCACATGGTTTGGGACTCGCTCAAGGCATACCTCAGAGGTATATATTCACATCAAATTAGGAAACAGAAGAATTTCTTTGCCCAAACTCAAAAAGCAACAGAAGGGACGCTTAACCAGCTAATGCATGAGATCACTCAGAGAAACCCCCCAGAAAAACAAGATCAATTAAAAAAAGCGCAAGATGAATATAAACAATATCTATATAAAAAAGCGCAAAATAAAATGTTCTTCTTGGGGCAGAGGACCTTCAGTGAATCTGGTAAACCAAGTAGACTGCTATCTACAATAGTAAAAAATCAAAGAGGGAGTAATAATATTATGGGAATTAGGACAGAGGCAGGAAACATCCTACAAGACCCTGATGACATTCTAAGGGAATTTACATGATATTTTTCCATGCTATACCAGGCTGAGCCTATAGATCAGGGAGGAAAAATAGATCAATACCTAGATAACATTAAGATCCCGGAATTTGACAAAAAAGATATTGATTGGTTGAATAGACCGATTCAACTGATCGAGTTACAAACCACGCTGAAATCTATTAAGGGTAACACGTCTCCAGGGCTGGATGGTTTCCCATTCAAACTATACCGAAAACACGAGGGAATTATTCTTCCCCAAATGATGGAAGTACTAAACCTATCGTGGATACTGGGCTCTCTGCCCCCCTCATGGATGGAAGCAATCATCACATTAATCCCCAAAAAGGGGAAAGACCCTTTGTTAGCGACCTCCTACCGCCCCATCTCTCTGTTGAACACAGATTATAAAATTCTTGCCAAATTGTTAGCCAACAGATTAAAAACTGTCATTCACAAAGTCGTCCACGCTTACCAAACTGGGTTCATTCCCAAAAGGAACATACAGGATAATGTAAGGAGGGCTTTTTTGAATATACAGATGGGGGGTGGGGAGAACTGCTCCATCCTGTCTTTGGAAGCGGCCAAAGCCTTTGACAGGGTGGAGTGGCCCTTTCTCTGGAGAGTGTTGTTGCGGGTGAAAATCGGTGAAAACTTCTCCAGATGGGTTCGCATTTTGTATAAAAAGCCGGTATCCAGAGTCCGAGTTAATGGGGAATATTCCTCCCCCTTTCCCCTGACTCGAGGAACGTGTCAGGGATGCCCCTTCTCCCCTTTGCTCTTTTCGTTGTTTCTGGAGCCAATGGCATGTAAAATCAGAGCAGATGAGGAAATACAGGGCTTTGGGTGCGAGGGAGAAGTTGACAAAATAAGCCTATATGCTTCTCTTTCTAGGGAGGGGGTATATGAATCTGCCCAGGGTTATGGAAAGCGTGGATGACTTTGGATGCCTATCCGGATATGAAATAAACTGGGAAAAATCTAAATTTCTCCCATTAAGACGCCCAGTTCCACCGGGTTACAATTCTTGGGTCAGCACATTGGCCCCATCAGATTCTTTATTATACCTGGGTATCCTCATAGGGACTAAACTGGAATATTACGCAAAATTGAATATACTCCCAATAATAGACAAAGTAAAGGAAAAAATTAGAACATGGTTAAAACTTCCCCTGTCACAAATTAACCGTATAGCCCTTATAAAAATGACATTATTACCAATGCTACTATATGTATTAAACGCAAGTCCAATAACGATTAAAGATATGTTTTTTAACAAACTAGAGACCCTTTTCAATGAATTAATATGGGGGCGCAAACGGGTCAGAATCAAAATACAATACCTGTATAAAGAAGAGGGTGGAATCTCTGTCCCCTTTCTAAAAGGATATTATGTAGCTGCACAATTGAGATGGTGTGTGAGTAAACCGAAAGAATAACTGTATACGGCTTCTTTTTGGGGAGTACTGTAGACTCTGGGAGGATCTTCTTCACATTCTTGAAACTGGTATTATTGAGAAGAAAACAATAACAAACCCGTTTAGTAGAATGCTTGGGTATATTTTGAAACAGGTTAGGCTCAGAGTCTGAGTATCCCAAGCGGTTCAGTATACCCCCTTGTGGGGGAATGCACACCTACCACAAGTTATGCAATTAGTGGATGTTGAATATTGGGAAAGACAGGGGATACACTTAATTGCACAGTTTTTTTTTTTATAAAGGACAGGTTAAGCCATTAACCGAAATCCTTCCAGATACTACACAAGGATTTATTGATAAATTCCGATACGAACAGCTACAACAAGCCATACACTACACGGAAAATAAGAATTATTTAAATATTGCACGGAATATTTTTCTAGATTTCTATCACCACATGACATTAAACACACCCCGCTATATCGCACATCTATGCAAAGTTAAAATATGAATACACAAAATTGATCACATTTAGAGGTGAGGTTAAATGGGAAAAAGACTTGCAGAATGTGGAATCAATCCCGTGGAATACTGTTTATAGAAACATCAAAAGGTCTACGGTCTCCCTTGCCCATACATGGATTCTCTTGAAAATGATACACCGTCTCTATTACACACCAGTATTATTGCACACTATTTACAAAGATAGAGAACAGAATTGTTATAAATGTAACAAAGATAGAGGAGATTACAAACACCTATTGTGGGAATGCCCGGGGATAAAAGATTATTGGATTAAAATATTCTGGAAATTGCAGAACAGCTCCCCCATGAAATATGAAGCATGTATTGAGTATGTGATCCTGGGTACCCTCCCAGAGATAGATAAAAATAAAACCGAGCAACTACTTTGGTTTCGGGGCATAGCTTTGGCTAAAATAATAATAGTTAAACATTGGGGCTCCATGATGTATCCAAATTTTCAGGACTGGACGGAGTATATGAACAGGGTTAAGGAGTATGAACATCGTCTTGCCCAAACAGCGGGAAAAAAAGCAGCCTGGCTGCGGATATGGGGTAATTGGAAATGAGAACACTAGGCGCCATGACAGTAGCTCTGCGGAAAAAAGGGGGTTGGAGGGAGGGATGGAAGGGTAAAGATAAGAGGGGGATTTAACACAAGATGAAATTATGTTGTATCACATTGCTTTTGATATTGAATTGGTAGATTGTAGATTTCTATAAAAAAAAAAAAAGAAAGTGAGCCAGAAATTGTCAGTCACTTATTTATGTTGCCCTTAGTTAGGACACCATAAAACTGGTGACAGGTTCCCTTTAATGGGTTAAAGGAGCTTTCCAGGATTACTATAGTTTTTAACATATATGCTTAGGAAGCTTACTCTATTTTTTTATTTGGACTCTCCTGATCCATTTTCACCATGTAAACCGATCCCTTTGGTTTGTTTCCATCTTGTATGTAGCACTTCCTGTTGCTGTATCCAACCAATCCCATAATGCACTTTTCCACTCTTTTCCATACCTCCAGCATTGCCCCTAACAACAGGAACATAGTAAGATAAGTAGTAGGAACATAGTTTATAAGGCTGAAAAAAATCTCTCTCTCCATCCAGTTCGACCTGTTATCCTGCAAGTTGATCCAGAGGAAGACAAAAAAAAAACCTGTGAGGTAGAAGACAATTTTCCTTTCCTCAGGGGAAAAAAATTCCTTCTCAATAGGGTTGAGTGAACACCTGAAAGTTCGGGTTCGCTGGGTTCAGCCGAACTTTGCCGCAAAGTTCGGGTTCGGGACCCGAACTTGACCCCGAACTCCATTGAAGTCAATGGGGATCTGAACTCTGGGGCACTAAAATGGCTCTAAAAAGTCATAGAAAGGGCTAGAGGGCTGCAAAAGGAAGCAAAATGGAGGTAAGAACAGGAAAATTGCCCTGCAAACAAATGTGGATAGGGAAATGAATTAAAATAACAGAATTTAAAAAAAGTACAAAATAATGATCTTGAACTAGGAGGCAGAGGTCAAAGGGGAGTAGGAGGTTGAGGAAGCGGTGGACGTGGCGGTGTAGGTGGAAGCGGTAGTGGAGGAGGAGATGGTAGCCATCACAATTTTTGTATATATATTTTTTTTATAAATTTGGGAAGACCCAAAACATTGGGAAATATAAAAAAGAAAACAAAGAGAAAGTGCGCTGGAGTACAACAATGGCTGGGTGCGGCCGGTATACTTGTCTATTCTGCACAAGGTACGGACTAGTCCTGTGGGATCCCTGCCTGGTTCATTTTAATGAACGTGAGCTTGTCCACATTGGCTGTGGACAGGCGACTGCGCTTGTCTGTGATAACCCCCTCCTGCCGTGCTGAACACACGTTCGGACAATACACTGGCCGCAGGGCAGGCCAGCACCTTCAAGGCAAAAAAGGCAAACTCAGGCCATATGCCCAATTTGGAGACCCAGAAGTTGAAGGGGGCAGACCCGTCATTCAGTACGTGTAGTCATGTGCACACATACTGCTCCACCATGTTGGTGAAATACTTCCTCCTGCTAAGACGTTCCATATCAGCTGGTGGTGCTGGTTGTTATAGCGCGCTGACAAAGCTTTTCCATATTTCGGCCATGCTAACCCTCCCTTCTGAGGTGCTGGCGGTACCCCAGCTGCATTGGCAACTTCTTCCTCCTCCTCTGCCTTCGCCTTGTGCTTCCATTGAGCCCCCGCTGTCAGGTGGGAATGCCATCATCAGCAGCGTGTCTACCAGCATGCGCTTGTACTCACGCATCTTCCGATCACGCTCCAGTGACGGAATAAAGGACGGCTTGTTGTCCTTGTAGCAGGGATCCATCAGGATGGCCACTCAGTAATCAGCACTGGTTAGAATGTGGGCAATTCGGCGGTCGTTGCGCAGGCACTGCAGCATGTAGTCGCTCATGTGTGCCAGGCTGACCAGAGGCAACGACAAGCTGTCCTCTGTGGGAGGTGTATAGTCTGTGTCCTCTGTATCCCCCAGCCACGCTCCAGTGATTCCCATGATCTACTTTGGGTGCCACCATGCTGTGAAAACGGTTCCTCCTCATCATCATCCTCCTCCTCATCCTCCAGAACTGTGCCATGGTTGGACAGTTGTGTACCTGGCCTCTGTTGGTGCAGGAACCCACCCTCCGAGCCACTTGTGAATGACTGGCCTGATAACCGTGGAAATTATCCCTCTTTCTCCTCCTCTTTCTCCTGTTCAAAATCCTCTTCCGTCATCGCCCAAAGCATTTTTTCGAGGAGACATAGAAGTAGGATAGTAATTCTGTCTGAAGACTGCGTCATTGGCACTGGCCATGTTGGTGGAGTACTCGAAACAGCACAACACGGCACACATGTCCCGCATGGAGGGACATGTGTGCCTGCTGCTGCTCGCACAGTCTCTCCAGCATGTGCAATGTGGAGTTCCACCTTGTGGGCATGTCACTTATGAGGCTGTGAGTGGGAAGGCCAAAGTTATGCTGCAGCGGAGACAGGCGAGCAGCAGCAGTGTGAGAATGCCGAAAGCACATACAGACGGACCGCACTTTCTGCAGCAGCTCTGACATATTGGATTAAGTTTTCAGGAAACTCTGCACCACCAAATTCAGCACATGCGCCAGGCAAGGGATGTGCGTCAAATCAGCTAGGCCCAGAGCTACTCCGGGATTTTGCCCATTATCACACACCACTATCGGTCTGTTGTTCCATGCCTGTCCACAGCTCCTGTGCGGTGTGGGTTTTTTCCCCCAAACAGATGAGTTTGGTGGTGAAGGTGTTACGCTGACCAGATGAGGAGGCGGTAGAGGAGGAAGTGGAGTAGGAGGAGGAGGAGGCAAAGAGAAATGTCCTGCAATCCTCGGTGGTGGAAGGACATGCGCCAAACTACTATCCGCCTCAAGCCCAGCCGCCACTGCATTTACCCAGTGTGCAGTTAGGGAGATATAACTTCCCTGCCCGTGCTTACTGGTCCACATATCGGTGGTTATGTGGACCTTGCCACAGATGGCGTTGCGCAGCGCACACGTAATTTTGTCCGCCACTTGGTGGTGCAGGGCGGGGATGGCTCGCCTGGAATAGTAGTGGTGGCTGGGAACCACGTTCTGTGGGACAGCCACCGCCATAAGTTTTTTTAAAGTCTCTGTCTCCACCAGATAGAATTATAGCATTTCAAAGGCCAGGAATTTTGAAATGCTGGCATTCAGGGCCAGAAATCGCGGGTGGGTAGGGGGGTACTTCCTCTTTCTCTCCAGTGTTTTGGAGATGGACAGCTTAACCTTTCCATGGGACATTGTGGAGATGCTTGGTGACCGTGTCGGATGTGGTGGCGTTGCTGCCACATCCTCTGTTTGCGGGGTGGCAGATGCCACTCTCACTCCAGAGTGGGGGGGGAAAGAGGCCGAGACTTCAGCAGAAGGGCGACCAGGAGGAGCCTGAGATCTTTTATGGTTTTTGAGGTGTTTACTCCGCTGCAGCTCGTGCTTTTCATTTACATGCCTGGTCATGCAGGTAGTGCTCAGGTTTAGAACATTTATGCCTCGCTTCAGGCTCTGATTGCACAAAGTGCAAACCACTCTTGTTTTGCCATCAGCACATTGTCTGAAGAACTGCCACACCAGGGAACTCCATGGAGCTGGCTCTGGTGTGCTCAGTCCGTGGGTGCGGTGGGCAGTAGCAGGCGTATTGGCTAGGGGATGGCCACTCTGTTTTTGCACACTGCTTCCTCTTTTGCTGTGCGGCTAGTACTGTGTGACCACCACCTCTTCCTCCGAACTGCACACGTCACTCGAATGACCTTGATTCTATGTGGGGTCTATGACCTCATCATCATCCACATCATTTTCCACCCACTCTTCACCCCTACCCTTCTTGCCGGTCTGCACACTGCAGAAAGCCGACACAGTTGGCACCTCTGTTTTGTCATCTTCAGAGATGTGGTGCGGTTTCCATGTCCACATCCTGAAACATAAGTGATTTGGCATCAGTGCACTCAATATCTTCCACTTCTGGAGCAGGGCAATCTGGACGGCCCTCGAAAACCCTGCCAGCAGAGTCATCAAAAAGCATAAGAGACTGCTGCATGATGGGGCTCAGACTGCTTGGCTGATTTGCAAGGGGGTGAGGTGAAAGACAGATGCCTATGGGCTGCAGGTGCCAATTCTGCGCTTTCAGCAAGGGACCGGGTGGGAGACAATGTGAAAGAATTGAAGGCACTGTCAGCCACGTAATCTACTACCGCCTCTACTTGTTCTGGCCTCACCATTTGTACACCAGTATTCGGGCCTAAATAATAGCGCTGAACGCTCTGTCGCCTACGTGCACCTGAGGAAGGTGTTTCATTTGGGCGTGTAGCTGACACAGATCGACCACGTCTTCTACCTGCAACAGGAGCTCCACCAACCCCAGCAGCACCATGACCAGGGCCACGTCCCTTATTTGATGCTCTCCTCATACTTTGAGGTCACCCACTGAACTAACAGACAGATTAATTATATTATTTTCCCTGTCACGTGTGCAGTGCAGGTGTACTTCACGCAATAAATGGGTATATGATGCGCACCTAACTAATAGTCGGATTATCTATTTAAATTTTGCTGTCACGTGTGCAGTGCAGGTGTACTTCACGCAATAAATGGGTATATGACAAGCAGCTAACTAACAGACAGATTAACTATATCAATTTCCCTGTCGCGTATGCAGTGCAAAAGTACTTCACGCAATAAATGGGTATATGACGTGCACCTAACATTATATTTGTGTGTCAGGGGTACAAAGTACAATGTTAAAATGTGAAAATCTGTTCGCTGTGAGAAATCAAGTGTCAAGTTTTCTTTTGTGTCTGTTATTACTAAGATACTAGTTTGATTATTGATTATATCTATAACCTATAGGTTATTTTGTCTTGTTGATTTCATATAATTGATTATTCTTTAATTGCCACCAATTTTATATCGTATTATAACTTTTATTTTATTATTGCACTGAAAAATTATTAATAAATATATATATATATATATATATATATATATATTGTATACAACTGTCTTTCTTTTGTCTTCAACATAGCACAGATCACGAGCTCTTGTTAGCTTTTTATTTGTGGAAAATAAGTTGGAATCTCCTCCATTATAGATCCTAACTTGTTTACATAAATAAATTAAACTGTTTATCAGAGCAGTTGACACTTATATAGAGGCTGGGTCACATGATGCACCGGCCAATCACAGTCATGCCATTAGTAGGCATGGCTGTGATGGCTTCTAAGGGCACACAGCTTAAAAGCTTGTTGATTTGCTGCCCTGCAGACTTTCAACAAGCTTTATTTAATGCCCAAACACCGAACTCGAACCAAAAATATTCCGGCAAAGTTCGGGTTTGGGTCCGGGTGCCAAAAATCGTAAAGTTCGGTACGGACCCGAAATTTACACTTTGGGTTCACTCAACACTACTTTTCAACTATAATAAGGCGATCATAATAACTCCCTGGATCAACGACCCATCTCTAGTAGTTATAGCCTGTAATATTATTACACTCCAGAAATACATCCAGGCCCCTCTTGAATTCCTTTATTGTACTCACCATCACCACCTCCTCAGGCAGAGAGCTCCATAGTCTCACTGCTCTTACCGTAAAGAATCCTCTTCTATGTTTGTGTACAAACCTTCATTTCCTCCAGATGCAGAGGATGTCCCCTCGTCACAGTCACAATCCTGGGGATAAATAGATGATGGGAGAGTTCTCTGTACTGACCCCTGATATATTTATACATAGCTATTAGATCTCCCTTTAGTTGTCTATTTTCTAAAGGGAATTACCCTAATTTTGATCATCTTTCAGGGTACTGTAGTCCACCCATTCCAGTTATTACTCTAGTTGCCCTTCTCTGAACCCTCTCCAGCTCTACTATGTCTGCCTTGTTCACAGGAGCCCAGAACTGTACACAGTACTCCATGTGTGGTCTGACTAGTGACGTGTAAAGTGGCAGGACTATGTTCTCATCACGGGCATCTATGCCCCTTTTGATGCAACCCATTATCTTATTGGCCTTGGCAGTAGTTGTCTGATTCAAAGCTAGTTCATAGCTCCTCCCACCCAGCTATTTACATAGACACTCCCCTATCACTGCCCCTGTTGCTGTTTTGACATACCCATGGACATAACATCACAGGAAATAAGAAAGAGCTGCATGGATGTGGTCATGTGACCACATCTCAGAACTGGAGATAGGACCTTCATAAGGACCTTCATAAATGCTTATTATAAAGGATGTTAATGGAAACCCAGAAACCACTTTAAGTATGAATATGCAGGGTCACAATAGTAGGGTTCAGTAGGCAAAACACATTACAAGGGGTATAAACAAAGTCTAACCTTAGCAAGATCAGGAAACAATGTAGAAGAAATTAGCAATCCAAAGGAGGTAAAATGTAGTCATAAACAAGCACCATAGTCAATAAATTATATAGCGATTCAAACATAAAAACTGTGATAAGCAGGAGTAAGAGAGGGATACTACTACTAGTACTAGTACTAACTACCATGATATCTGTCAACTAATAAGAGGTCCTGGAAAGATTCTTATAGAGCAGATTCATCTCTCACTGGACAAGTGGCTGCACTCACACATGCCCTTCTTGCCTCCCATCTGAAGAGGCTCAACTTGAAGCTCTTAGGCCATAGTATATTATTGACAGGACTCCCCCTCTAATGATTATGAATATAGCAGAAGTACTTCTGGGCCTTCTCAGACATCAGTGCACAGGTGTGACTTATTTTGCTTTTACCGTAGATATGCAACCCATCATTGGAACAGAGTAGTTGTGGTGGCTCGGATTGGAGAATTGTGCTAGATTTTGAGGTAGTTCTTCAATTTGGATATATTGAGAGAATTTATCAATCGGATAATTTTTAAAGTCAGGGTTATCATTGACGTAATTGGTGCCAAATTTTTAAAAAGTTCCATATTGCAGGATTCCTTAGGCACCTCTTTACAGATAAGACTTTTGTCTAGAAATGTTCCTCCATTTTTTATGCCACCCCCCTACTGGATTAGGATTGCACCTTTTTGCAAAATGTTAAAAGTTGCCATTGGTACATCTGACATGAGCTAATTAACATAGCTAATCACGCCCACTTTCCCAAGTGGCGGAAAATCATAAATGTAAAACATTTCTACTTACAATTCAAAACTGTCTTTTCTTTGCTATTTACAGCTGATGGCTAATACAAGATGAGATATTTTCCTTGTTGGTTTTAAATTAAGAATAGATACATGATGAATTTCTGAAATACTGGCCTGCGGTGATTTTTGGGAATGCATACATTAGAAATAATATTATGATATCTCGTCCCTGAGTCAATTGTTTATATGTGAAATCTACATTGATTAATATTTTGCATGACATGAGTGATATGTGTGCTATTAGCTAGAGAATCAACAATGAATGCAATAAAATGAAATCTGAACAGACATCAGCACGGAGCACTACAGTCTAAGAAATTTTATGGAGAAAAAAATATTTTCAGATGCAGAAAAAAAAAACTCAAAACACCCAAAACTATTCAGTCATATACTACTATTACCAGTCAATCAGTGGTTGCAGCATTCACTTGCCATACTTAGTAACATCGTACGTAGTAAACTGATCCATGGAGACCATGGACCAATAGCATGGGAGTGGCAGGTGGTCAAAAAAAAATGCTCATGGGTTTTACTAATAAAGTGTTTGTCAGGATTTTGATATTGATAGTCTAGATCCTCAAGATAGGCAATCCTTTCAGATCAGTGGGGGTCCAACACCCCGCACCCCCGGTTCTACGGTTAATCTGTGGTGTTGTGAGGCATTGGACCTCTGCCAATCTAATATTGATGGCCTATCCTGAGAAAAAGCCATCAATTTTGAAACCTTTTTTGCTCCTAATGTTGAAGCTCAACCCATGAAGAAGACTGTGCAGGGAGAGCCCACACATGAAGAAGACTGTGTAAAGAGGCTTCACCCATGATGAAAGTATGGCAGGGATGCTTAACTCATGAAGAAAAGATTGCAAACACAGGGCCAATATAGCGTATAACCAGGACACACCACAGTTAGAGGAGAGTTTTAGGGATATTACTCACCTTAGCCAGGCACAACACTGACAATAGCATGTACAGGTAATAGTGATTTTCCGCCGAGATTACAGGAAGATCAAAATGGATTGAAAACATTAAGGTATTTATTGGTATAAAAAAGGTATGGGCATCACATCTTCATGCCATATACACATTTATGTATATTAAAAAAAATGTGGCAGGGAGGCTCCACCTATGGAACTAGAAGTATCTTGGGAAGATGGCTCCCAATCCTGGCTCCAGATTGCAGCATGCATGAACCAGGACAGAGCATGCATAAAAGAAGTAATGAGCTGGGAGTTTTGCCAGAGTGATAAAATTGAGATTTTGTAGGGGAGGTAGGCTTTAAAGGGTAACTGTCATGTTTTCATAAAAAAATCTATTTTAGCATATCTCACGGCTGCAGCAGCATTATGCATAAAGCAATATTTCGTTTATTCACTGTGGTAATGTGAACAGTGCTGGAAGGTTTGTTGTCCCACTTCAGGTATCTCAGATATGTGAGACAGATAAAATCCAGAGAGTGGCAGTAGTCTCAGCAAAGTATAGTTTGCTGAGACATTTTTGTATACATTTTCTGGGCTGGATTTTACTTGGACTGGTGGCTAGGCTTGGTAGAGGGAGTTCCCAGTCCACACCCTTCCAGTATGGATTTTTCTTTCTACCTGAGGCGATCGCAGGTGAGGCCTGCTGTAATCAGGCTTGCATAAAGCGCCTCAGAGTAGGTCAGTCTGAGGAGGGAGAGCGAGACTGTTTTGTGAAGCAGAGGCTCTGTGTGTGGTCTCAGTCAGGAGGACTGAGGGGCCACAAGGCTTTGAATAGCCTGAGGTTTGGAGGACCTAGAGAATGAGGATTGCACGCCCAGCGTCTGGAGGACTACTGGGCCACTTTTCCCCAAAAGGTACTGGAGTTGCCACAGCCTTGAGGCTGCAGTATTGATGATGGCTGAGGAAAGCCGCATATGTTGTCCATGTGTGAACTGAGCTCTATGAGTGAGATAGGGACGTATTTTGTTTAGGTAGCGCCTAGACGGGCAGGAGTTTATTTGTGTTTTAAGTGTTGGCGGTGCGGGAACCTCACCCCACCCAGTGATGTATAACTGGACTATCCTTTATAAGAAGACTGTCAAAATAAATGCACAGTTTGGACATGAAAATTCGTTATCTGGTGAGATATCTGTGAGTGCGACCCCCTGAAAAGAGACGATCCCTTACATCACATACTCGTACCATTGTTTTCCTTCATTTTTTACCTTAGGTACGGCTGTTTAAACATTTACAATATGAGGACCTTCTCAAGATGTCTCCTCTGCCAGTTCTCTGAGGCCAAAACTGATTTCCCTCATTTCCCATACACACTTGCTGTAGCCAGCAGCTCCCTGCCAGCCAATCAGATTGGATTACTGAGAGACACGCCTCCTCACTCTGAAGCCTAATGCAGGCATGCAGTGTGAAGGACCGCGCCTCCGTCTTCCTGTCTTCTTAGCCAGAGACAGACAACCCATATCAACTGTCTTTTAAGGGAGCAGTGGAAATGAACAGAGGACTTTAATGAAAGCTGTTATTATAAGATAATTACAGATGTTTTGACAATCATTGACAGACAATCATTGACAGATAAATAAATAAAAATATGACAGTTACCCTTTAAAGTAGGTTTTCATAAAAACGGTGGTGTCCTATGTAACCATGATAGGTCCACTGCGCTATACTAAGCAAAGCAGATATACTGTATAGTATGTCATTTGTATAATAGTTGAGAAGAAGTAATCTAGTTGATCTAGAGCAGTGATGGCTAACCTTGGCACTCCAGCTGTGGTAAAACTACAACTCCCAAGATGCCCCCCTTGCTTGGCTGCTCTCAGAACTGTATAGAAATAAATGAAGCATGCTGGGAGTCGTAGTTTCACCACAGCTGGAGTGCCAAGGTTAGCTATCACTGATCTAGAGTATTGAATTTAGTGTTTTCTTGAGCCCAGTGTTTCCCTGTCCCTTGTTAGGTCCTAACCTACTGATGTATAAATCTCATTTATCATCAGGTGAAAGTCCACGTCTACCTTTGCAATCATTTTTTATTATTATTATTATTATTATTATATTCCAATGCATCTAAGATAAAAATGAAGCAACTTCACAAATTTGCTTGATTAGTCTTGAATGTTCTGTCACTTTGACCCTGATTTATCAAGGTCGGTGCGCTCCTCCTGCACTGTTGGATTAACTGTCTCATCCTGCTCTCCATGCACTGGAATTAAATCTATGGCAGCTCGAATCTGCCGTAGATTTCAGTTATTATTTCCGCCACTTTCTGGTGAAAATAATAGCGAATTAGCCGGGGCCCACCCTCACAATGCGATCACCCCGCCCTGTCCACGCCCCCTTTTCGAAGACTAGAAAAGTAGCAAATGCATTGCAAAGTCGATGTGTGACTTTTCTATGCCAAAAAGAGCCATAAATGGAGTGATAAATTCCCCCCTTTGTATCTACAGCTCCTGTACATATCTATGTGTCTCCATGGTTATTGATTACAAACATAACCATGATCCTGCAGTGGTAGGACTTGAAGCTTCTGGTCCCAATGCCAAATCTGTAAAGTTTTTTTCTTTCTTTTATATTGATGGCCTATTTTCTTTCTGAATAGGAACTGATATATGCGTGGCATGAGTCTGACACCCCACATCCCTTCTGATCAGCTGTTCTGGTGTAGATTCAGTGCCAGAATTTAGCAACAGTACTGAAGCTCCATCCGTTGTGTAGTGGACGAAGTGGGTTACTGCAGTGCTGCTCCATATGGCTTCAATAAGAGCAGCACTGCAGTAACCATGCTGTATCCACTACACACAATGGACAGAGCTACAGCATATAGCTGATTGTCAGAGGTGCAGGGTGTTGGACCTCCACCAGACCTGTTGGACCTCCACCAGATATTGATGGCATATCCTGAGTTTTGGCATTCAATATAACAGGACCCCCATCAAATGTCTCGCAATATTTTTAGTACAGGAGTGCTCTTGGTGGTAGAGGGGCCATATATTAAATTGTAATCTGCATGCCATCTATATTTACACCCCTTGGCACTCTCCATCATAGTAAACATCTACAGCACATTCACTTGTCTGCTAACATAGACTGAAGGTTGGAGATTATTTGGAAGACCCAAACCGGGAGGCACGAGATATTGAATGCAAAGTATGGATGGCGAAAGGTGGCCCTGTTTCCCTGATTGGATGGAGCGGCAGGTTGAGCATGCATCCTGCTGCTCCACTCAATCTCTTTGGGACCACCGTAAATAGCCAACTTCTGCACTTGACTATCTCCTGCAGTTCCATAGAGAATGAATGGAGCAGCAGGGCGCATGATCGACCTGTCGATCCATGAGATTGGGGGAATGGGACCCCCATCCCCAGGGTTGATGGAGGTACCAGCAATCGGAGATGCCCCCAGAGACCATCCTATGGACACAACCTTAGCACAACCCCTTTAGAGAGCTTGAAAGTGGTTGGAGACAGTCCTTGGAGTGTCATATGTTTCTGGACATTCTGAGCAATTTTGATTTTGCAGATTTATTTGCAAATCAAATCTCCCAACCAATTAATTAACAGCGTTCAAGAAATTTGCTCATTTCTAGTCATTTACACCCCATTATAACAAAAATTATGCCAACCAGTAAACCTTTTTTTTCACTAAGCTCCTCTGCATAGGAAAGTATAGTAATGCTTACTTATACAGTAAAAAAAGAGTATATCAATACAGCAGCTGCCAAAGGGACAATGCCGACAGATAGGTTTAGTGTGTATATCGAGCGCTTTCTCAAAGTGTGCAAAAAAGGCAAACAATGAGATGAACTGAGCCTAATGCCCTCAATTAATCCTATTTCCCTCTAAAGTTCTCATCTGAGTATAAAACTGGAGTCTGTGCTGACATTTATTTACATATTTTTATGATAAGTTTTATGTGTTTTTTTTATATTTCTCCATGTCAACAGAAGACACTAATTTACATAATGGCAGAAACGTTTATTATATTTCATTTCATTGCAACATGGAGTGTCAGTCTATTTTCCAGCAAAGATTAGAGCTAATAAATACCTACATTTATCAAAGGCACTGCGTTTGCCGTAATAAAAAAAAAAAAAGTTCAGATGCTTAGCAAAATGGCTGTATCCTGGTAAATTGATAATTGTTAGCAGCGTTTGTAATATAACCTATTATGCCTCAAGAGCTGAAAACATTCAATGTGTTCTTGGAACTATTTGCATAATTGGTATTTTTAGAATAGATGGTTGCTGCCAGTTCGTTGTCTCTCACACTTCCATTCTGTCTTTTCGCCTGACATATCTCTACAGAGGAAATGCAAGTAAAAATCCTCAGGGGAGCAGAGTGTGAAAGGGGACGTAATTTATCTGAGATTTGCTCTGTATTTGCTCCTGCAGAAGAGACAGTACACCGAGCGCGCTTAGATCATTGACAAGACTTGACAAATTTGTTTGTTAAGAAAAAAAACAACAAAATACATCACTTTGGAATAAAAACAATAACACAATTCCAAAGAAAATAAAAAATTGCCAGTTACATTTTTTTTTTGGGGGGGGGGGATGGTGGATGAGCTTTAAAATGCCGATGTTGGTATTTCATTGAAGGTGATTAATGAGCGATCTCCTTTGCATAATCGGTTCCACGTGTTAACATTTATTTAATGAACATTGAGAAAAGTGGATTACAACTGGCCACCCGGGTAGAAATCATCGTATCTCGACAGATTCGCCATGCTAGGTGGTAATTTAGCCTGTTATGCATAATTTATCATGTTGCTTTAATTAAATAAGGTATATTCCACCTCCATGGTGAGAGACATTTTAGAACACTGGTATCTACAGTGAAAGGACTGAGGATATTAGTATTGTTGATAAGATTTATAACATACAGATGGAGCAGACCTGAATTTGTCACTAAACAGTTTTTTTTTGTGTCCTGTAATTACTCACAGAGTTAAATCCAAACTAAGTCTGTAATGGATGGCTGTTGTATAGGCAGAATAAGTCTTCTTATGTATATGACAACATACTCACAATGGCCAAACTTAGGACAAAAGACAGGGACCTAGCTTGGGAGGATCTGCTGGGTCTTGTGCTCCATGTAGGTAGTGAAATGCCAAAGAGCCATTCTGTGCTGATCAGGATACACTCAGGCATGAGATTCAGCCAGTTCCCTCCAGTTCTCTAGATCGGGTTGTTAAAATTACAACTGGATCGGAAAACAGTGTTACCGTCTGAGTCCCGGTCAGGTGCTCTGGCGATGGCAGGGCAGCTCACTTCCATTTCTTTGTGTACAGCTGATAGTTTAGCTCTTTAGTTGGGTGGTATGTGTGTGTAGTGTATATATAGTGTATTTATGTATGTGTACCAAGTATATGGTGTATTTATGTGTATGTGTATTGCATATATATGGTGTATGTACAGTACAGACCAAAAGTTTGGACACAACTTCTCATTCAAAGAGTTTTCTTTATTTTCATGACTATGAAAATTGTAGATTCACACTGAAGGCATCAAAACTATGAATTAACACATGTGGAATTAAATACATAACAAAAAAGTGTGAAACAACTGGAAACATGTCATATTCTAGGTTCTTCAAAGTAGACACCTTTTGCTTTGATTACTGCTTTGCACACTCTTGGCATTCTCTTGATGAGCTTCAAGAGGTAGTCACCTGAAATGGTTTTCACTTCACAGGTGTGCCCTGTCAGGTTTATTAAGTGGGATTTCTTGCCTTATAAATGGGGTTGGGACCATCAGTTGCGTTGTGGAGAAGTCAGGTGTATACACAGCTGATAGTCCTACTGAATAGACTGTTAGAATTTGTATTATGGCAAGAAAAAAAGCAGCTAAGTAAAGAAAAACGAGTGGCCATCATTACTTTAAGAAATGAAGGTCAGTCAGTCCGAAAAATTGGGAAAACTTTGAAAGTGTCCCCAAGTGCAGTCACAAAAACCATCAAGCGCTACAAAGAAACTGGCTCACATACGGACCGCCCCAGGAAAGGAAGACCAAGAGTCACCTCTGCTGCGGAGGATAAGTTCATCCGAGTCACCAGCCTCAGAAATCGCAGGTTAACAGCAGCTCAGATTAGAGACCAGGTAAATGCCACACAGAGTTCTAGCAGCAGACACATCTCTAGAACAACTGTTAAGAGGAGACTGTGTGAATCAGGCCTTCATGGTAGAATATCTGCTAGGAAACCACTGCTAAGGACAGGCAACAAGCAGAAGAGACTTGTTTGGGCTAATGAACACAAGGAATGGACATTAGACCCGTGGAAATCTGTGCTTTGGTCTGATGAGTCCAAATTTGAGATCTTTGGTTCCAACCACCGTGTCTTTGTGCGACGCAGAAAAGGTGAACGGATGGACTCTACATGCCTGGTTCCCGCCGTGAAGCATGGAGGAGGAGTTGTGATGGTGTGGGGGTGCTTTGCTGGTGACACTGTTGGGGATTTATTCAAAATTTAAAGCATACTGAACCAGCATGGCTACCACAGCATCTTGCAGCGGCATGCTGTTCCATCCGGTTTGCGTTTAGTTGGACCATCATTTATTTTTCAACAGGACAATGACCCCAAACACACCTCCAGGCTGTGTAAGGGCTATTTGACCATGAAGCAGAGTTATGGGGTGCTGCGCCATATGACCTGGCCTCCACAGTCACCGGACCTGAACCCAATCGAGATGGTTTGGGGTGAGCTGGACCGCAGACTGAAGGCAAAAGGGCCAACAAGTGCTAAGCATCTCTGGGAACTTCTTAAAGACTGTTGGAAGAACATTTCAGGTGACTACCTCTTGAAGCTCATGAAGAGAATGACAAGAGTGTGCAAAGCAGTAATCAAATAGTCATGAAAATAAAGAAAACTCTTTGAATGAGAAGGTGTGTCCAAACTTTTGGTCTGTACTGTATATGTAAACATGTGTTGGGACACCGCATGTCTGCCATTGAGTAGGGAGCCTGTTGTAAAAAAAATTAAATACCACCCCTGGATACACTGATATGGCAACAACTTAAGTAACAGGTGAAAGAAAATGTAGCTACAACTCTCCTTAATAGGAGTCCTTTTAGTATTTATTTGGCCAGTAAATGTCCACATCCTCCAACTGTGTTGAAAAGCTTAATGCAACTGTATCCAAAGGGCATATACAAAGAATGTATACAAGAAACAGAGGAGAATCTAGGGATTACAGAGGTTGTCCAGTGCAAACATATGGATAAGGCCTTATTCACACAATCAGTGTTTGGTCAGTGTTTTCTATCAGTGATTGTGAGCCAAAACCAGGAGTGGAGCCTCCACAGACACATATAAGGTATATGAGAAAGATTTGCACCTGTTCTGTGTTTAGACCTACTCCTGGTTTTGGCTCACAGTCACTGATGGAAATTACTGAAAGAATACTGACGTGTGAAATCGGCCTCGCTGTTACAGACAATGGTTGGGAAACCTCTGTGCTAAGCCACTGTAGTGGTTGGCCGATGGCCCATGGGAGCCACAAACACCAGTGCGAGTTATCGGAGGATCAGGCAACACATAGACAGAACCAGAACAAGGTCAGGCAGTGTAGAGCACAAGTGAATCTGAGACAGGGTTCCAGGGTCAGACTCAGGGCAGATGACATGGGATCAGAATACAGACAACAAGCAGAAGATGAAGCATAGGCAGACAAACAGGGTAAGAGGCCTAGGGCAGAATCGGTCTGTAGACAAATGAATGGATTATAGCTCCTTCACAGGCCATAGCAAGAAAGAAGACACAAACAGATGTATAAACTCTAATTCACAGACAGAAAGGTAACATGTAACAGTGACCTATTCTCAAGAAAGCTCATCCACAGCAGATCGGCAGGGGACTTCATATGTTCAATTGGACTAGTGGCAAACACTGGTTCACTGTGCTTGAGCCTCTCAACTAAAGCCTTACAGAAACTAAACAGCACCAAAAAACTGCCATTTGCCATTCCAGCCATAAAAAGATTTTAGCGCACATGAGTCAGATTTACTAATATTGTCTTGTCAAAGATTTACACAATGTAAATTTAGGGGGTAGTGTAAAAGGCTTTGCAACAGAAAAGTTGTGTGTCTCGTCTGAAGTTTCACGAGACTTCGGTAAATGACTTCAGTATTCCTATCAGATTTGAAAACATTTTAAAATAGGAAGTAGAAGTCGGCTTTGGTATTATCAGATTCCTATTTTAAAATGTTTTTAAATCGGCATTTATTAACAGTTTTAAACATTTTTTTAGACACATTTTTTGCTTTATCTGACAAGAGGGCATTTTTACTTAACCCCTTAAGGACCGAGGACGTACCGGTACGCCCTATTTCCCGAGTCCTTAAGGACCGAGGACGTACCGGTACGTCCTGACTTAAAATCTGAATTCCGGCGCCGCGGGGGTTAATCGAAACGGGATTTCGGCTGAAATCATTCAGCCGGCATCCCGTAACAACGCAGGGGGGGGTCATTGGACCCCCCCGTATCGGCGATCGCAGAAAACCGCAGGTCAATTCAGACCTGCGGTTTTCTGCGTTTCCGGTCCATTCGGGTGTCCTGTGACCCGATGAACCGGAAAAAGACTGCGATCGGTGGCGTAATTTTACACCACCAATCGCAGTCCGAGGATTTGCAGAGGCGGAGCTGGCCCTGGTGCTGAACGCCGCTGTCCAGGGTGCTGATTGGTGCAGGGGAGAGAGGCGCGAGATTCAAACTTCCTGCGCTCCTCTCTCCCCTCCTCTTCCTGTCCAGCACCCTGACCGTGCAGCATCGTCCAGCACCAGCTCCTGTGTCCCCCTAAATCGGCATCCATCACCCTCCTGCACCCATCGCCACCCAGGTAGGTTAGGGTCAGTGAGGGAGAGGCACCTTTAGGCAGGGATAGAAGGGAAAAGTTAGAAAAAAAAAAAAAAAAAGCACATTTATTCCAAACTTTTTTTTTTCAACTTTCAGACCCCAGACCCCCCCTGCCACTTGCCCCCCCTGCATCCCCCCCACCACCAGCCCCCCCCCCACCCACCAACCCCCTCCCCCCCACCACCAGACCCTTCACTTTTTTTTTTTTTCTGCGTGCGCTGACTGGCCGGCACTTTTTAGCGTCCGTCCACTGTTAGCGCATCGCCCGCCCCACCACCCCACCGACCGCTGATCAGCGTTGAACCACAGATCAGCAAGTTTGAACTTTTTTTTTTTTTTTTTCCTAACACTTTTTTTTGCCTGGACTTTTTAGTACGTGAACACCCGTGCCCCCACACACACGCACATAGAATAAAGTTTTACACGCACGCACATACACACGCACACACACACACCCATGGCCCGCCGGGTGTTCTCGGCCGAGGAGGCATATGCCCAGATTGCCTCCGACTCTGAGAGCCCCAGTGAGGATGAGGATGACCCCACGTTCCTTTTGTCATCCGCATCCTCCTCATCATCATCGGATGACGATGAGCCACCAAGGCAGCGGAGACGCCGCCAGGCGGAGCCAGGGGCCACACATGCTAGGGATCCTGTGGCCCACCCTAGTACGAGCCGCCCTGGGGTTCGTACTGGTTTCCCGGCCCACCAAATAAGTTCACCGGAGCCCCCTGCCGATGAACTTAGCTGGTGTCCCCCAGTGGACTTTGAGCCTGAGATTCCGGATTTCGCTGGCAATCCTGGAATCCAGATTCCCACAGTGGGGTTTACTGAAATAGACTTTTTTAGTTTTTTTTTCAGTAACCCACTGGTGAATTTGATGGTGGAGCAGACGAATCTGTACGCCCAACAGTTCGTCGCTCAAAACCCAGGCTCAGTTTTGGCTAGACCCGGTGGCTGGACGCCGGTCAGTGCAGCCGAGATGAGGACATTTTGGGGCCTCGGGCTGCATATGGGTCTAGTCCAAAAACCCAGTGTCAGGCAATACTGGAGTGGGGACGTCCTGTACCAGACCCCACTGTACAGTATGGTCATGACACGTCACCGGTTTGAGGCCATCCGGAAATGTCTGCATTATTCCGATAATGCAGCATGTCCACCCCGAGGTGATCCTGCCTATGACCGGCTGTACAAGATACGGCCGGTCATCGATCACTTTGGGGCCACATTTCAGCAGGTCTACGTACCTGGAAGGGAGGTCGCGGTTGATGAGTCTCTCGTTGCGTTCAAGGGGAGACTCAGTTTCCGCCAATACATTCCCACAAAGCGGGCGAGGTATGGCGTGAAGCTATACAAAATTTGTGAGAGTACCTCAGGGTACACTTACAAATTTCGTGTGTACGAGGGGCGAGATTCCCGGATTCAACCACCAGAATGTCCCCCCACTCTGGGTGTTACCGGGAAACTCGTGTGGGACCTTATGTACCCACTGCTGGATAAGGGTTACCACTTGTACGTGGACAACTTTTATACCAGCATTCCCTTGTTCAGGTCCCTTGCCGCCAGATCCACGTTCGCTTGTGGGACCGTGCGGAAAAATCAACGCGGCCTCCCTGCCTACCCCCTCCAGGTACCTATCCCCAGGGGTGAGACCCGTGCACTTACCAGTGGAAACCTGTTGCTGGTCAGGTATAAGGACAAGAGGGATGTCCTTATGCTGTCCACAATCCACGGTAACAGCACCACCCCAGTCCCTGTGCGAGGTACCGCGGCAACGGTCCTCAAGCCCGATTGTATCGTCGACTACAATCGGTATATGGGAGGAGTTGATCTCTCTGATCAAGTCCTCACGCCATATAACGCCATGCGCAAAACCCGGGCATGGTACAAAAAGGTTGCGGTCTACATGGTGCAGGTTGCCATGTACAACTCTTTTGTACTATCCCGAAGCGCTGGCAGCACAGGGACATTCCTCCAATTCTATGAGGCAGTCCTCAAAGACCTGATCTTTTCGGACCGGGAAAGAGCAGGCCGGAGTACCTCGGGAACTGGAGGCGCCCGGATCGTCCCTGGCCAACACTTTCCAGGTGTGGTCCCCCATACTGGAAAGAAGGGACGAACCCAAAAAAAGTGCAGAGTGTGTCACAAGAGGGGGATACGGAAGGACACCACAACTCAATGTGACACGTGCCCCGATCATCCGGGCCTCTGCATTATCGATTGCTTCAGGGAGTATCACACTTCCATGGAGTACTAAATTTTTATAATCCCCAACAGTTCACTAGAGAACATAAAACACTATGGCTCTCAGACTTTGGAGACACGAAAACAATTTTTCTTTCCCCAAAAAATATTAGTTTTAGTGCAGGCATCCTCAAACTGCGGCCCTCCAGATGTTGTAAAACTATAACTCCCAGCATGCCCAGACAACCTACAGCCATCATCAGGGCATGGTGGGAATTGTAGTTTTACAACATCTGGAGGGCCGCAGTTTTAGGATGCCTGCTTAGTGTCTCCAAAGTCTGAGAGCCATACATATTGGGCATCGTCGCGTGCGTAAAAGTCGTCGCTATAAAAATAACTTTTTACCAAACGCCTCGGATGAACGGTGTTAAAAATATAAAATAAAAACGGTGCCAAAACACCTATTTTTGGGCAAAATTTAAATTTAAATCCATTTTGCCGGTAATAAAGCAAGGGTTAACAGCCAAACAAAACTAAACATTTATTGCCCCAATTCTGTAGTTTGCAGAAACACCCCATATGTGGTCGTAAATGGCTATATAGCCGCACGGCAGGGCATAGAACGAAGGGAACTCCATACGGTTTCTGGAAGGCAGATTTTGATGGACAGTTTTTTTTTTTTACACCATGTCCCATTAGAAGCCCCCCCTGATGTAGCCTAGACTAGAAACTCCACAAAAGTGACCCCATCTAAGAAACTACACCCCTCAAGGTATTCAAAAATTACTTTACAAACTATGTTAACCCTTTAGGTGTTCCACAAAACTAAATAGCGAATGTAGAAACAATTTTAGAATTAAATTTTTTTGTTACATTGCCTCAAAAAAGAGTAATATAGAGCAACCAAAAATCTAATTTACCCCAAAAATTGTCCCAAAACAACAACCACCTTATCCCGTAGTTTCCTAGATGGGGTCACTTTTATGGAGTTTCTACTCTAGGGGTGCATCAGGGGGCTTGAAAGGGTACATGGTGTAAATAAACCAGTCCAGCAAAATCTGCCTTCCAAAAACCGTATGGCGTTCCCCTTCTTCTATGTCCTGCCGTTTAGCCAAACAGTAGTTTACGACCACATTTGGGGTGTTTTTGCAAACTACAGAATCAGGGCAACCCATTTTGAGTGTTGTTTGGCAGTTAACCCTTGTTTTACTCCTGGAAAAAATTGATTATATTGGAAAATTTTCCAAAAAATAGAAATTTCAAAATTGTTTCTCCATCTGCCATTAACTCTTGTGGAACACCTAAAGGGTTAACAAAGTTTGTAAACCCAGTTTTGAATACCTTGAGGGGTGTACTTTCTTAGATGGAGTGACTTTTTTGAAATTTCTATTCTAGGGGTGCAACAGGGGGCTTCAAATGGGACATGGTATAAACAAAACCAGTCCTGCAAAATCTGCCTTCCAAAACCCATATGGTGTTCCCCTCCTTCTATGTGCTACCGTTCGGCCAAACAGTAGTTTACGACCACATATGGGGTGTTTTTGCAAACTACAGAATCAGGGCAACCCATTTTGAGTGTTGTTTGGCAGTTAACCCTTGTTTTACTCCTGGAAAAAATTGATTATATTGGAAAATTTTCCAAAAAATAGAAATTTCAAAATTGTTTCTCCATCTGCCATTAACTCTTGTGGAACACCTAAAGGGTTAACAAAGTTTGTAAACCCAGTTTTGAATACCTTGAGGGGTGTACTTTCTTAGATGGAGTCACTTTTTTGAAATTTCTATTCTAGGGGTGCAACAGGGGGCTTCAAATGGGACATGGTATAAACAAAACCAGTCCTGCAAAATCTGCCTTCCAAAACCCATATGGTGTTCCCCTCCTTCTATGTGCTACCGTTCGGCCAAACAGTAGTTTACGACCACATATGGGGTGTTTTTGCAAACTACAGAATCAGGGCAACCCATTTTGAGTGTTGTTTGGCAGTTAACCCTTGTTTTACTCCTGGAAAAAATTGATTATATTGGAAAATTTTCCAAAAAATAGAAATTTCAAAATTGTTTCTCCATCTGCCATTAACTCTTGTGGAACACCTAAAGGGTTAACAAAGTTTGTAAACCCAGTTTTGAATACCTTGAGGGGTGTACTTTCTTAGATGGAGTCACTTTTTTGAAATTTCTATTCTAGGGGTGCAACAGGGGGCTTCAAATGGGACATGGTATAAACAAAACCAGTCCTGCAAAATCTGCCTTCCAAAACCCATATGGTGTTCCCCTCCTTCTATGTGCTACCGTTCGGCCAAACAGTAGTTTACGACCACATATGGGGTGTTTCTGCAAACTACAGAATCAGGGCAACCCATTTTGAGTGTTGTTTGGCAGTTAACCCTTGTTTTACTCCTGGAAAAAATTGATTATATTGGAAAATTTTCCAAAAAATAGAAATTTCAAAATTGTTTCTCCATCTGCCATCAACTCTTGTGGAAGACCTAAAGGGTTAATAAAGTTTGAAAAAACAGTTTTGAATACCTTGAGGGGTGTAGTTTCTAGAATGGGGTCATTTTTGGGAGGTTTCTATTATCTAAGCCTCACAATATGACTGCAAACCTGAACTGGTCCATAAAAAGTGGGATTTTGAAGATTTCTCAAAAATTTCAAAATTTGCTTCTAAACTTCTAAGCCTTGTAACATCCCCAAAAAATAAAATATCATTCCCAAAATGCTACAAACATGAAGTAGACATATGGGGAATGTAAAGTCATCACAATTTTTGGGGGTATTACTATGTATTACAGAAGTAGAGAAACTGAAACTTTGAAATTTGCTAATTTTTCAAAATTTTTGGTAAAAAATGTATTTTTTTATGCAAAAAAATTAACTTTTTTGACCCAATTTTAGCAGTGTCATGAAGTACAATATGTGACGAAAAAACGATCTCAGAACGGCCTGGGTAAGTCGAAGCGTTTTAAAGTTATGAGCACTTAAAGTGACACTGGTCAGATTTGCAAAAAATACCATTGTAACCAACAAATAGAAAGTTTGACTAGACAGTTTAAAGATGCACGAGATTTAGCGCCCATTCGCAACTGTGATAAATCTGGTGTAGTTTAAGACTGGGCCAATGTATGAAAGGTTTTGCATCAGAAAAGTGGAGTGAATTTGGCTTTTATGTCAATGGAGTCGCTATATGATGTGGTTGCAACAAGCGCTTAAATAGTCCAAAATAAGTTGCAAGAGAACTCCAGTGTCTAGAGACATCACCTTTATAATAACATTAGACTTTAGACTGAAAAAACACTAAACTGTGTGACAAATTTAAAACAAAAAATTGGCTTAAAAACAGACACTCCAAAAAAGTGACTATTACCTACGTAATACAGTATCCCCTGAGCTTACACTTTCTTACTTTTGCACAGTATTAGTAGATCTGCTCCAATGCTACAACTTATGAGATAAGCATAAAAAAGGTTGGTGCAATAAACCCTGTAGTGTGTATGGACATCCTTAGAATCCCAGTCTATGAACCAGAATGGAGATTTGCTCTGTAGTAGAGGCCTTAGTGAACCTTACCCGTCCATGCTTTAGGCCTCTTTCACACAAGCGTGATAGATTAGGTCCGGATGTGTTGAGGGTGCGTTCAGTGAAAGTCGCACCATTTTGCAAGCGAGTTCGGTCAGTTTTGTCTGCGATTGCGTTCAGTTTTTATTTTTTTTTCACGTGGGTGCAATGCGTTTTAATGCATTTTTCACGCGCGTGATAAAAAACTGAAGGTTTACAAACAACGTCTCCTAGCAACCATCAGTGAAAAATGCATTGCATCCGCAATTGCTTCCGGATGCATTGTGTTTTTCAATGAAGCCCCATTCACTTCTGTGGGGGGGCCAGGGCTGCGTGAAAAACGCAAAATATAGAACATGCTGCGTTTATTCACGCAACGCAGAACTGATGCGTGAAAAAAAAAACCTCATGTACACAGACCCACTGAAATAAATGGGTCAGGATTCAGTGCTATGCGTTCACGTCATGCATTGCACCCGCCCCGAAAACTCACTCGTGTGAAAGTGGCCTTACTCACTCGTGTGAAAGTGGCCTTACTCACTCTACAATGCACATTCTAGGCTTCAGTGTCTGAGCCCCAGTATAGCAAAAGTAAACCACAGCACACCTTCCTTTTGATGAAAAATTGTAGTCCTTATACAAAGTTTTGACCCATTTCTGAGTCCTTTTGCAAGTTTGAAGGGACAGAATTCGGAGAGTAAAGACTACACTTTTTCAACTTAAAGAAGGTGTTCTGAAATGTGTTTCTGTGGCTCTCTGCAATGCTGTCATTCTGAATTCCCCTTTAAACTAATTGTTTGAACTTTTCTTATAAGTAGCAGTCCCAAAATGTGTTAGACTACAATATAAAGTTCTTCAGTAATTTTAATAGCAGAACTCATACACCAAGCCAACTACATGTTCACATCATAATTCTATCCATATTTCATAATTAACATTGTTCTGGATCCTTCTCCTAGAATTGAGAGAGGCAGCAAAACTTTGTGATTTGTAAAAGTTGACCTGTTTTTTGGGTAGTAAATGGCAATTGAAATGTCACGGGTCACCTCATATAAAAACAATAACTGGACCACTTAAACCTCTCACCTCTCCAAGATTAAAAATTAGATGATCTCATATGTCTTTCCGGATCTTTCTATCAAGCATGTGAGCATTTGTGTAATACTAATATATAATAATAGACACATCCTAACACAGACAACAGAAGAGATACAGTAGGTACTGCCTCCTATGTCCTCCTTGGCTTATAATGAGAATAAATGGAAGTGACCTTCTGCCCAGGACACTCAGGCTAGTGTTTTAATACAAAGTCCATTACGCTGCAAGTCTACCTGGAAATTCGTTAACAGATCTATAAAATCTTGTGTGAAATCAGAAGAGGAAAAAAAGCCAATTGAAATTAGCTGATCATGACATAATTCAACTCCCTATGGGTCTTTTATCTCAAGAAGGTGAATTAAATGACGAGCACTTGCTATTTTTCTATTGTTAATTCACTTTGTGCTTAAAAAACACTGGATAGGCTCATTTTAATTTCCTCCCATTTGTTGGCGTAATATCCAAAATGTTCTATAAAGTTAGTGTTTAAACAGTATTTCTTGTATGTTTAATACTGATGACCTATCCTCAGAATAGGTCATCAGTAGCTTATCAGTGGAGGTCCTATACCCGGCACCCCCGCTGATCAGTTGTTTGAAGAGACCACGGCACTCACCAGCCTCATCTCAGCTTACCACAAACAGTGCTATCCATTGGATGGCACCTGTGCCTGGCATTGCAGCCCAGCCTCATTTACCTGAAGCTACACCTAGACCATGTGACCAAATATTTTTGATGTCACTTGCCTAGAAAGAGGCTGCGGTGCTCATTGAAGTGCAACATCCCCTTTAAACAGTTGATCAGCGGGGTTGCCTGGAGTCATCAGTATTAAACGCTCTTTTTGAAACATTTTTGAAAACGTAATATACATAAATTGTCTGCTATACAAGGAAAGATCTAATTCAAATTGAGTGCATCCCATACCTTTCATTTATTTGTTACTACAGTATGGATTCTACATGGAATCAGCCATATTTTTATGGCATGTCAAGTCCCAAAGCCTCACTGAGATCCTCAGTCAATTTAAAGGGATAGAGTATTTTGGTCTCAGCCATTCAGGAGGCATAGCCAGTATAAACCAGGAAGAAGAGTATGATTGATTCGAAATTCCTGCTGTCAAAGTGGTCTTCTATCTTTAGCAACTTTTGTCCTCTAGAGCAGTGTTTCCCAACCAGTGTGCCTCCAGCTGTTGCAAAACTACAACTCCCAGCATTCCTGGACAGCCTTTGGCTGTGCAGGCATGCTGGGAGTTGTAGTTTTGCAAAAGCTGGAGGCACACTGGTTGGGAAACACTGCTCTAGAGGAACAGCATAGAGAACTCAGCTATACCAAGGTCTTACTATGTTCAATATACCAAGGCACATGCTCTACAAGAACAGCTTTATAAAGTAGAACCAGGGTAGTCATAGTGAGGAGAGTATCTTATAAAGCTGGTTAAACAAAGGACATGATACAGGTGAAACTCAAAAAATTAGAATATCATGCAAAGTTCATTAATTTCAGTAATGCAACTTAAAAGGTGAAACTAACATATGTGATAAACTCATTACATGCAAAGTGAGATATTTCAAGCCTTTATTTGCTATAATTTGGATGATTATGGCTTACAGCTTATGAAACCCCAAAGTCACAATTTTGAGGCACCCTTTGCTCAGGGGGTATGGATTAATTAGCTGACTAGAGTGTGACACTTTGAGCCTAGAATATTGAACCTTTTCACACAATTCTAATTTTAAGCTGCATTAATGCAATTCCTTTTAATTTGCATTACTGAAATAAATGGACTTTTGCACGATATTCTAATTTTTCGAGTTTCACCTGTATAACACTCAAGGAACCTAAACACTAAGAGAGAAGTAAACGAACCTTGTAGTGCTAGAAATAGGAACCCGACACAAATAAACTGATAATAGTTTTATAGTGTTCCAATGCATTAAATATATATTTTTTTTTTATGAAGCACCTTTAAAAATAGTCTGAATTAAAAATCATGTGTTATGGGCAATGGGTGTGGAACCACAACATAAACCAACTGGTTTGACTTTGGGCTAAACCTAAGGGTGTTACACTGGCAGTCCCCTGGGTTTCACGCTTGTCTACATATCGTAACAGGACCTGTTTTTTTTTTTTTTTTGTTCTGTTTTTTTTCACCCTGAATAACTGGCAGTGTAAATGCAGAGGCTATGCAGGTGCTGGCACTTTCAACTTTTGGCTGTGCCACTGATGGTAGTTATTTTCTCTTTTACTGGTTTAGTGCTCTTATATGATAACTTTTAGTGGCTAACAAAAATAGAGTCAATGATGCTATATATCTTTCTAGACATCTTCTGTCTCTTTGTCGGGTAGTACGCCTGATGAAGAGACTGAAGATGTGCCGAATGCTTGCTATGTAACATCATTGCTTCAATTGTAGTTGGCCATTAAAAGTTATCATACGTGCAAGACTTAATTTGTTTCTCTTAATAAGAGCCCTAAATTAGTTTTTTACTGGCTAACACGGTAGCACACTTTGTCCTTTATTGGTGGCACGCATGGACCTCTGTCATTATTATGGGAACACATGAGCATCTGAAAAAGGATCATGCAAAACATTTGAACTTTACACTGTGCAGCCCTTGTTCCCTGGAAGGTCCTAAAATCAGACTCCACTAAAAGAAGTAGCGACACTAAAAATGTTAGGCTACGTTTTTCTAGCATCTGATCATTCAATCAAATACCATAAGGGCCTAATCAAGTTTCCCGAAAGACTTTTGCCTTAGACCAATCTGTAAATCTATGCAGATGACCTCAGGATATCAGCAACTGAGTCCAACCTCTTTGCTTATCCCTCATGTCCAACTTTTTGGTGTGAACAATAACTTTAAAATAGGACAGTAGCGCTGAATCTATTTATAGGGTATTACCAGGCAGATCTGCCGGCGCCAGAAAAAATTAACCGAGAAAAGTTGTCAAGTGAAAAACATTATTGTTTACCAACAGATCCATCAAATTGTGACTACTGTGAATTGCGCTTTTCTCTATATTGCATTTATCTACAGTGACAGATGCTTTCAATACAAGCCATGTTTTATTACAACAGTGCGCCGTGCCAGTCACAAGATGAGTCAAATAATATTAAATCATTATTTCGGCTTTCATATCCTGCTTTTAAAACTTGGAAATATTTCTCTTTTTTTTTTATAGAGTTCAATCATCTGATCACTGCCCGCTAATAGAGGTTCAGTGCGAGCCGTCTACACGTTCTAATACGTTGGGGTGAAGGTTAAATGTTATGCAAATGTACAGCCGGGAGATCCATATTTGAAAGCAAAGTTCTTTAACCACTTCATGGCCCTTATATTGGTTAACCCCTTAAAGATCAGATTTTTGGTACATGCTGGTTTATGGATGGTTCATATATTTTTTACACAGATATATAGTTGGTAAGGTTGACAAGACAAAAGTCCATCAAGTCCAATCTATAATCCTAATATGTTAATCCAGAACAAGGCAAAAAACCCTCTGAGGTTGCTGCCAAGTGCCCCATATCAAGTGAGGAAAAAATCCTTTCCAGCTCCAAATCTGGTCCATATCAAATCAGAATAATTTCTCAGATCACAGTCCCATCTTCAGAAATCTAGTACCAATAACCTGCAATATTTTTACATTCAAGAAAGACATCCAGGCCCTCCTAAAAATGTACAATAAATCAACCATCACAACCTGCTCTGGCAGAGAATTCCACAATCTCACTGCTCTTACAGTAGAGAACCCCATCAGTGATGATGGTAAAACCATCTTTTCTCTAGACCTAAAGGATGCCCCTATTCCTGGTTATAGGCCTTTCACACCACGTACGCCAGTTCTAAAAAAGGGGGAGTGGCGTGGGTGAAGAGGGCCCTTCTCATTTAACAATATCTATGCCAGTTTTTGGTGTAGAAAATTATCTAAATGTTCGCCAGCAAGGGAGCTGGCATATATTTATTAAGGCTGTTAGGTGCTGGCGGTGGGCTACATAATTTAGGTGCATCCACCAGCACTAGCACAGGGTATTACAACTGGAGTCTAAAACACCAGTCTTAATAAATGACCCTATATAAGCATCTATGCCTCTTATGATAAATTACGTTATTTTATTTCTCTTGGCAGCAGCTGCCTGGCATTGGTCACTAAAGTTACGTTTACTGTCCACCAATGTCCCCAAGTCATTTTCAGTGGCAGTCCTACCCAGTGTTTTAATATTTTATACACAATTGTTCATTTTGTTACCTCATCCAAAGTAGATGTCCTTAGATTTATTCACACTGGACTTCATTTGCCCTTTCTTCACCCAAATCTTTCTGCAATGTTATATCCTCCTCCTCTGTGTTGATGACATTTCAGAGCTTAGTGTCACCTGTAAACATTGATACTCTACTCTGTGATCCCTGTACAGGGTTGTTAAAAAGAAGCACCACCAAGAAGCACTTGTAACTGTGAACCCTCCAATACTGACCATTGTGATACCCCACTCGTAACCGGGACCCAGTCTGAGGTTGTACCAATAATGAACACTATCTATTGCCTATCACTGAGACAGTTGTTAACCCTTGTACACATATTCTCCTCTAGTGTCAGCATTCTCATTTAATGTGCCAATGTTTTATGGGGTATAGCAGTGTGCCAGCACCCACTAAATAAGGGGTTAAAAGGTGCCTTTAATTGATGTAATATACAGTATCCTACTAGTGTTGTATATGGGGTTAAAGGGCTTCTGTCACCCCACTAAAGTCATATATTTTTTTGGGGGCTAGTTAAATTCCTTATACTGCAATATATGAAAATATAATGCTCTTACTTACTTTCCTTCAGCAGTTTCTTCTAAAAACAAACTTTTATAATATGTAAATTAGGTCTCTATCAGCAAGTAGGGCGTCTACTTGCTGTTAGCCGCCGCAAAAAAACGCCCCCTCGTCGTGTTGATTGACAGGGCCAGCCACGATCTCCTCCTCCGGCCGGCCCTGTCAGCATTTCAAAAATCGCGCGCCTGTGTTCATTCGGCGCAGGCGCTCTGAGATGAGATATTAGAAAAGTGAGTCAGAGAGCAATTGGTCAGTTGACTCCATATTTGCAGCCTCAGGAACTATGAACTAATATTTACATCTTTACAGAACCTGATCAGATTAGTCATGAGTCTGTGAGATTGTGAAACAGTTCTCACTGATTAATGTTTGTGTATAATTAAGTATTAGGATTGCCATTCTGCGTTTTGGCCAACAGAGGACGCTGTTTCCCAGCTACAGCTCACTGACTGCTCAGATTACAATATGCATGAGAGGTGTGGTTATCAAGCTGCAGGGAAGCAGGAAGTCGTTGCCATTTTAGAGAGAAGACAAGGAGACACAGAGGGAAGTGAATCGATGGACATCCCAGTGTGAGAGACTTCTGTTGCTACTGGAAAAGCAGTCAAGGGAAGCAGATCTCGTCCAACCCCCGGATCCTGTACTGAAGGAGGATTTCTGCTGCAGATATCACTGGAGGGAACTGAAGAGCGAATCCGCGATACCACTGTGCCGCACGCATGTGGAAAGGACATTGTTCAGTTCGCAATCTTCAGCGGAGACAAAGCAGAACCGGGAAGATTAAAGACTGTGAATCAGCCTGTAGCTAGTTAGTTAGGGTTACTGTGTAAGGCTGCCGCCAGCATTGTGCACTATTCGCCATAAGGATTTATTAAATATAAGTCATTGTTCGCACTGGAGATCACAAACCAATTTCACTATAAATTTAATCTGGATTAGTGTTGATCGGGAGTAATACCGGCATGTGCCACAGAATCGGTTGTGGGGAAGGGTTAAGGAATTAATATATAGTTCAGTAGGATTTTAAGCTTTTGTGCTGCACCGTGGGCTAACCCGTACCTCGCAGGTCCGGCGAGGCAGTGGTATTTGCGTCCTCCATAGGCAAAATCATAGTAATTGTGTTCCCCAGCAAACATCAGGGGGTGCCGCGCTGTTCAGCACAAGGGTCTCGGCCCCGGCTGACTGTATGTAAATTTACTTTCTGCTCTTTGCATGTGTTGTTATGTTTGATATCACTGTTTGGTAAAGTAAAGTTTGTTTTGCAAGAGTTGGTGCCGGAGTTGCTTTCTTCGTTCGTAACTTTGTTTTATCCTTGGGATCCCACCCCGGTACACGGATTACAAGTCAATCCCTCATAAAGCAATGCTGATGAGGTCCTATAAGATTATTAGCATTAAGATTCTTCAGGGTGGCACAATACCCACAATAGAGGCTAAACTTACTGGCCTGTAGTTTACAGGGTCATTTTTTGACCCTTGTCTAAATATTGGGACCACGTTTGCTATACACCAGTCCAGTGGAACATACCCTTTAATAATAAAATCCATAAGTATTAGAAATAGGGATCTGTCTATAATGGTGATAAATGGTACAAAGTTCCTTAAGTTGAATGCTCAGGGGTTTATGCTATTCTGACTTGGTGACTTGATTGTAGTGTTTTTAGATGGCCCTATACATTCTCTTAAAAACCCTTCCTGGGTTAAGCGGGTGACATTTAATGAAGAATTTTCATTATTCCAAATCATGTTATCTGTTATAGGATTTTCCTATGTAAAAACATTTGAGAAGAAGGTATTTAATAGATTGACCTTTTAATTAGCCTCCTTCACCATTAAATCCAGAATACATTTATTGGAGAAAAATGTACAATTGAACAGAGGCTCTAGGACCCTGTTGGGCATCTCTAGCATGGATACAAGATGAGATAAGGTTAGGCATGGTGACAAACAGATTCCATATGGTATCCTGCATTTGCCAACAGATGGTAAAGCTGGGCCTTTAGATCTTACACTCTCATAGGTTGCCAAACCTGGCATTCCAGATAGGCCCATAATTGTTCGACTGGTGGCCAAGGAGGTGTATCTGGCAGAGGTGTTCCTGGGAATCCCTAGCTGTGTGTGGGCGAGCTGATGAAAAATGCCAGTCGGAAGCCCTGCATGAAAGGCAACACATGTGGCTGCTGAAGGTCCTGCACATATCACTGAGCTGTTAATCTCCCTCGTATCACTAGTAGGGGTGACCATCTGTCATATGTGATGGCTCCCCAGATCGTTAGACCAGCAGTTGTGGCAGTCTGTCACTCCAAAGCAAAGACAGGACTGAAAGCCTCCATATTCTAACCCAACTATTTTTTGTTCCAAAACAGAACCTGGATTAGTTGATAAAGGCAATATTGTTCCAGTCGGTAGTAGTCCAGGTTTATTTTTTGCCACTCTACTGTAAATGAAGATGATGGAGTCTGGCTGTCAATGTCAGGACACATAATAGGCTCTGTGACCCCAAATTTACTTCTCCTAAGCACCTGAAAATGGTCCAGAAAGAGGGTGTGTAATTAAGGGTCCATTCACACGTCCGTATTTTCTTTCCTGATCTGTTCCGTTTTTTGCTGAACAGATCTGGACCAGATCTGGACCCGATCATTTTCAATGGGTCCTGAAAAAAAAATCAGACATTGTGCTGTCCGTTTTTTTTCAGGACCCATTGAAAATGAATGGGTCCAGATCTGGTCCAGATCTGTTCAGCAAAAAACTGAACAGATCAGGAAACAAACAACGGACGTGTGAATGGACCCTAAGGTGCCACTTGTGTCTGGATAGTGGACAATAAAACTGTCAGAGATTCTCATCATTGCCTCCGGATTAAACAATCCTCTCTGCCGATCATCTGTTTGGGCTATCTGGAGCCTTTTTACCATGTGTGTGCATGCCCTCATGTAATCACTGCTTCTATAGCTAGGTCAGAAAAGTCTAGACAATTGTTAAAACGATCATCCTGCTTCTCTCAGTCCAAGGATGCACTCCCTATCAAAGTCTGTCAACTTAGCAAAATGTCTATAAGTGCATCACCAAAGCATATCTAGCAGTCAATGATCTCTTACCAAGTGGTACACTACCAAAAAGTAGCCTCTGATATCTGTATTTAGGACAGCGGGAGCAGCACATTACACCCTCTTGTGGCAAGATCCAGTGTCTAATCAGACCAAACCTGTAATCGTTTTTGCAGCAATCTGACATTTCTATCCAGATGCGTTATTTTTTGTCAATGAGTGTAAATATATTAATTCTTTCCTAATACTATTGAATCGACTACACATCAGTTTTCCGGCTGTTTTCCCCTCTTCACACAAAAGAATATAACTAAGCATGCAAAATCACTGAGATACACAAGTCAGGAGCTAACAATTCAGATATCTCATGTTATCTCTTCCAAGGCTTTAATTCCGCTCTTCTCTATGTGTTGCATTTGGGTCCATCTTGTCAACAATTATCCTGACAACTACCCTCATTTTCTCCTTTTAGTGTACTAACAATATACTAACAGTCATATTATTACACAAGGTGTCAAATAAAAGTGGGCATTTTGCGGTTTTCTTTTATTTTCAGGAGCCTTAGCAATTCAAACCTATGTCAATGCTGCCATCTGTTGTCACCTCTGGACGGTTGCATTGTCTGTCTCGTTGCAGATGATTGAAAACACCAGGGCTGTCATTGCTTCTCGGGCTTTTCAGCTTCACCACAAAGACACCACAAAAACTAAGAAAAGAAGATAAAGAAGCCAAACACTTAAAAGTAGTTATTATTTTGTGTGAGCTGATTGCAGAGTTAGAAAGTAATTGTGGATTCAATTAATTAAGAATAGCGCATTGGACATGGCTAATTAAAGCCTAATTTTGGTCATTGTGATTTTTATAGCCCTTCTTATCAAAACCGTATAAACACACATTACGGTACACTCTGTAAAGACCATTCTTGTGAATATAATGCATTACATAGACCAAGCATTAAAGGGGTAGTGCAAGAATGATTGGGAGATTTTGGCAACCCCCCCTTCAATTCTTTGGGGCCTGCAAAGGGAAGATGACTTACCTGATTTTGGCTCCCCGCTCCTGCAATGCTCCACTAGGATCCAGTGATGTCAGCATCCGGTTTGACATCCCCACAGCCAATCACAAGCTGAGCCTGACACCGCCGTGGCCTGTGATTGGCTGAATGATGTCATACCAGCTGTTGACATCGTTGGAGCCCAGCGGAGCATTGTAGGCCGGGAGAAGAAGTAGCAGGGAGTAAAGAAGCAGGTATTCTTAGCTTCCCTTTGCAGGTCCAGGAGAATGGAGGGTTACCCAAAAAAACTCTGTATTTGCACAATCCCTTCAATGCTGTATTACATGTACATGTTGGACTTCACTGTACCGTAGGAATCTTTGTCATGTAGGTCTCCAGCAACAGGCAGTTAGGGCATGCTAAGATCCTTTGGTAAGGAATAACAGGGAATTTAAGTTTTCAGACCTATTATCTGCAGACTGTGATTGTTTATCGTCAAGATGGAAGATAGAAGCTGGATCATTCATTTGTAAATGGGTTGCCTGAGATTTTGATACTGATAGCCTATCCTCAGGCCTATCAGATCACCAAGGATCTGACTCCTAACACCTCCTCTGATCAGCAGTTTGAAGAAACCACGGTGCTTTGTTAATGTTATGTTTATCTGTCACATAGCCCAGGCACATCTCAGTCCCATTGAAGTGACTAAGGCTGAGCTGATAAAGCAATCACAGTTGCTATCCAATGGACAACGCTATGCTTGGTAGGCTGCGAGGAGGCCTCCTCAATCAGTAGATCGGCAAGGGTGCCCGGAGTTGGACCCCTGTCGATGTGGTCAAAGGCAATCAATATTAAACACCTATATAATCCCTTTAAAAAAACGGTGGCATTGAAAGGAAATAAAGGACACCTTTACAGTATAACATGAACTAGGTAAATGGAGGAAATAATTACATGTATCTCCTGTAGATTCTCTTTAAAGAGAATGTGTCACCAGTTAAACCGGGCACAATGTCTTGTAGGGCTAGCTCAGCTGAATGTAATGATAGCTTTCATCTGGGGATCCAATGCTTAATTGACAGGACCAGGTTCCTTAAAGGTAGAGTTTTTCTGATCCCCAAAGATCTCCCCTAGACAACCACACCAAAAAATAAATTAAAGGGTTTTTCCAAGTGTTTTTTTTACTGATGACTTATTCTCCGGATAGATCATCAGTATTTGATCGGTAGGGGTCCAACACCTGGGACCCCCAGCGATCAGCTGTTTGAGACGGCAGAGGTGCTTGCAGTAGCTCTGTGATCTTCTCCAGCTTTTTCATAGGCCATGTTATGTTCATTGGTCACATGGCCTTAGCGCAACTAGGCTGCGATTGAAAGCACAGTCACTATACAGAGTACATCACTGTGGTTGGTAAGCTAAGAGAAGGCAGCGGTGCCTGTGACTTCTCAAACAGCTGATCAGTGTGGGTCCTGGGTGTTGGACCCCCACCGATCAGATACTGCTGACCTATCCAGAGGATAGGCCACCAGTAAAAAAACATGTGAGAAATCCCTTTTATCTATGCAAATTCCATAGAGGTAATGCCCTGGTCGGGTTCAAACTCATGACCCCAATATTGAAAGATAACAGTGCAAACCACCCTAGATATTATTTAATCTTTTGTTATATTTTATGTTTGCTAATGTAATTCCATTTGCTTTCTTTCATCCCCCCTAAAAAAATACCTTCATTTATGTATTTTCCATTTTTTCATTTGGCAGAGTTGCCCCTTTTCTCTACCGAATCCTTACAGGCGCAGGGATAAGACAAGGAACATTATTCCATCAATGATTTAAGCTCGTCTTTACACCACATTAGGAAGACACACAATTATTTTATGTCAAATAAATAACAATTCCCAACAAGGGTCAGAGAGCTATCACTCACCGCATAGCGAACATCTCCAGAAAATGGCTTTCTGCTGTGGGGGTAATTTATCACGTCTGATAATAATCCCAGTGATTTTATGGAGTTTTATGAGAGCTTATGATGCACTTCAAACCAGGGGCTATAAATGAAAAGAAACCTGAACATTGCTTTGAATTAAGCGACCAGACAATATTATAATCTGAAAATTACTCGGGATGAAATATTCATTTTACTGAGGATTTGATAAACATAAGAAGGAGACTTTGGTGCTGGTTGTGATTCTTCTTCAGTGATAAAACATCAGTCGTCTGTCTCTTATACAGGCATTAGAAGCTGATTTTACTAGCATATTATCTTTATTATTTTATTTTTATTATTATTATTATTATTATTATTATTAGCCCAATGATTTCTTTAATGTAATTATTTTGTTTAATTATTATTATTATTATTTATTATTAAAGCGCCATTCATTCCATAACACTGTACATATGAGAAGAGGTATACATACATAATACAGACATTCGCACTAATCATAAACAAGACGAGTTACACACTGGTACAGAAGGAGAGAGGGCCCTGCCCTTGAGGGCTTACAATCTACATGGTATGGGAGAAGGACACAGTAGGTGCGGGTGAAGTTGGTCATGGCGGTATAGAGGCAGCAGGGTCACTGGTTGTAGGCTTGTCTGAAGAGGTGGGTCTTCAGGTTTCTTTTGAAGGATTCCACTGTAGGTGAGAGTCTGATATGTTGGGGCAGCGAGTTCCAGAGGCTAGGGTATGCATGGGATAAATCTTGGAGTCTATTGTGGGAAGAGGCGATAAGAGGAGAGGAGAGAAGGAGCTCTTGTGAGGATCGGAGAGTGCGTGTGGAGATGTATCGGGAAAGTAGCTCAGAGATGTAGGGAGGGGACAGGTTATTTAACTTTCCTGGAAGGTGACCATGTCCATCGGTATCCAGTGACCGGGCTGCAGGGGTGCTCGTGAGTGTGAGTGGCTGGATGGGTGCAGTAGTTGTACTCACGGTTTCCTGAAGTTCCCTAGGTCAGCGTGCAGTGACAGGAAGGGCGCACCATTTCTTCCCTTCGTGGCATACTCTGATTCTAGGGTTCTCCTGCCTGAAGGTGCCCTTGAGTTGCTTTTTTACGGTGTAAGACAGGGTCCCCGGTTTTCGTGATGCCAGCACCTTGCGGTGCCAATATAGTATGTTATAATGATGAGACCGGTGTTGGTATAATACACACAGACTAATGGTATGTCTATAAATAGTACAGATCTAATAACATGTAAAAAATAAGCCATGCAGTACAATGCAAAGCAAGGATGCCCAACCTGCGGCCCTCCAGCTGTTGGAAAACTACAACTCCCACCATGCATTGCTGTAGGCTGTCCAGGCATGATGGGAATCGTAGTTTTGCAACAGCTGGGGGGCCTCGGGTTGGGCATCCCTGATACAAAGTATATAAGCAGATATCTATATAGTACAAACCAAATAATTGTGTCCAGCCTCAGGTCAGAACACCACCTACGCCCCAACGCACGTTTCGCCGTCAGCCTTCTCAAGGGAGAACTCCTTTCATGTGTTTCATGCATAAAACAGTTTAGGGGGCACAAATAGCATATATTTTGTTATGTCTACTGCATTTTCTTAGGGTGGAGCATGACACAATTGTTCTCTCTCTGGTGCTATTTAAAGCCCTGTGTCATCTGCCTCCTCATGCCTTTTGATGATGTTCTTTGCATTCCTAAAACTCAATGACAAAATAATAGACCCATAGTGTCAGCTGAATGGAATCATGCACTATATGGCCAAAAGTATGCAGACACCTGACCATCACCCCTACTGTATATGAGCCTGTTGGAGATTCTAGTCCAATACCAATGGATGTTAGTATACATGGATTGGATAGAACCAGCACTCAAAACAATCGGATTGTACGTGGAAATAAATTAAAATTATTTATTAAACAATAAACGCTTAATAAGCTATATTCTGTGTACATCAGAGTAAAATTCATAAAAATGACATAAAAAGCATAGAAAAATATGTGTATATACCAAATGAATATCTCTGATATAGAGGAATCTCAAATGCTGGGCACAGCAGGCTGCATCCGTGTCCCCCCCAGTTGGGTAAGGTTATTAGATCGCAGGCGTCTGTGGCAAAGCAGATTGGTGTATTTGAAATATATTCAGTGGTATTTATGCATAAAAAATAATGCTATGTATAAATGGATTCAATAGCCTATATCCCACATAGTCCTAAATTTATCACCGTATAGGATAAGGGATAGAAGATAGTCAGATATGGTCTGTATTTTGAACCATGAATAGATTGTCCAGCATCAAATAGCAGTCTCAGATTCAAAGTCACTTGTCCAGCACGTCTGTAATCACAGTACCTGTGCCGTCTCTCATGCAAAGAATCGGTATAGTTCCACTGAACTTGATGTTACTCACTGTGTCTCCGTGTAGGCTCACTCGGTTAGGTCTGCGGAGGGGTTTCTGCCGTGGCGTCCCACGCTTTAGCCTTTCTCCGCTGTATTTGTGTCGGGTCCAGTTTGTGATGGAATCCCGTCTCTACTCTCGCGAGAGACCTGTGTTAGACCTGTGTTAGCTGTTTCAGCTGTTTCGCTTCGGTGAGTCTTACAACACTTACTGATCTTCTATAGGTGGATGTATTCTCTCCGTCCTTTTAGTACATGGCCATGTACCGCTGAGATGATTCTTTCACAGGTAATACGCCCAGACGCGTTTCGAGATATCTTATCTCTTCCTCAGTGGGTAGAGATAAGATATCTCGAAACGCGTCTGGGCGTATTACCTGTGAAAGAATCATCTCAGCGGTACATGGCCATGTACTAAAAGGACGGAGAGAATACATCCACCTATAGAAGATCAGTAAGTGTTGTAAGACTCACCGAAGCGAAACAGCTGAAACAGCTAACACAGGTCTAACACAGGTCTCTCGCGAGAGTAGAGACGGGATTCCATCACAAACTGGACCCGACACAAATACACCGGAGAAAGGCTAAAGCGTGGGACGCCACGGCAGAAACCCCTCCGCAGACCTAACCGAGTGAGCCTACACGGAGACACAGTGAGTAACATCAAGTTCAGTGGAACTATACCGATTCTTTGCATGAGAGACGGCACAGGTACTGTGATTACAGAAGTGCTGGACAAGTGACTTTGAATCTGAGACTGCTATTTGATGCTGGACAATCTATTCATGGTTCAAAATACAGACCATATCTGACTATCTTCTATCCCTTATCCTATACGGTGATAAATTTAGGACTATTTGGGATATAGGCTATTGAATCCATTTATACATAGCATTATTTTTTATGCATAAATACCACTGAATATATTTCAAATACACCAATCTGCTTTGCCACAGACGCCTGCGATCTAATAACCTTACCCAACTGGGGGGGACACGGATGCAGCCTGCTGTGCCCAGCATTTGAGATTCCTCTATATCAGAGATATTCATTTGGTATATACATATGTTTTATATGCTTTTAATGTCATTTTTATGAATTTTACTCTGATGTACACAGAATATAGCTTATTAAGCGTTTATTGTTTAATAAATAATTTAAATTTATTTCCACGTACAATCCGATTGTTTTGAGTGCCGGTTCTATCCAATCCATATATATCCATTAGAACCAAGGGGTGTTTTTTGAACCTGTGCACCTGTCGTGGCAAATCAAAGTGAGCCACCTGCTTATTATCTTTTGGATGTTAGTATACAGTTGGCCTTCATTTGAGGCTATAGCAGTCACGACTTTTCTTAAATGACTTTCTACAAGGTTTTGGAGTGTGTTTATGGGAATTGGAGACCATTCAGCCAAGAGAACATTTGTGAGGTCAGCCTTTATGTTGGATAAGAAGATTTGGCTCAAGATTAGCATTCCATTTTCTTCATGGGATTAGGGTCCATTCACAGGTCCACATGAATGGGTCCGGATCCATTCCGCATGTGAGTGGACCCTTTATGGTGATCACTGTTGTGGATCCCTCAATTGTATTGCTTTAAAGAAGGTTTTCCCACCTCAAGGCTGTGTACTATCTCTGCTACCATCACACAGGAGGACAGGGGCTGCTGCATACACACTCTGTCACCCCCGATCCCCTCCTGTGCTGATATGGTCCTACCGTACCTGTACATCGGTCAGTGTGGCCCCAGTGAAACCATCACACCAGTAGGCAGCTGACATGTTAGCGGTTAAGAAAAAAACAACAACCTTAAAGTACAGTACAGACCAAAAGTTTGGACACACCTTCTCATTCAAAGACTTTTCTTTATTTTCATGACTATGAAAATTGTAGATTCACACTGAAGGCATCAAAACTATGAATTAACACATGTGGAATTATATACTTAACAAAAAAGTGTGAAACAACTGAAAATATGTCATATTCTAGGTTCTTCAAAGTAGCCACCTTTTTCTTTGATTACTGCTTTGCACACTCTTGGCATTCTCTTGATGAGCTTCAAGAGGTAGTCACCTGAAATGGTTTTCACTTCACATGTGTGCCCTGTCAGGTTTAATAAGTGGGATTTCTTGCCTTATAAATGGGGTTGAGACCATCAGTTGCGTTGTGGAGAAGTCAGGTGGATACACAGCTGATAGTCCTACTGAATAGACTGTTAGAATTTGTATTATGGCAAGAAAAATGCAGCTAAGTAAAGAAAAACAAGTGGCCATCATTACTTTAAGAAATTAAGGTCAGTCAGTCCGAAAAATTGGGAAAACTTTGAAAGTAAGGGCTATTTGACCATGAAGGAGAGTGATGGGGTGCTGCGCCAGATGACCTGGCCTCCACAGTCACCGGACCTGAACCAAATCGAGATGGTTTGGGGTGAGCTGGACTGCAGAGTGAAGGCAAAAGGGCCAACAAGTGCTAAGCATCTCTAGGAACTCCTTCAAGACTGTTGGAAGACCATTTCAGGTGACTACCTCTTGAAGCTCATCAAGAGAATGCCAAGAGTGTGCAAAGCAGTAATCAAAGCAAAAGGTGGCTACTTTAAAGAACCTAGAATATGACATATTTTCAGCTGTTTCACACTTTTTTGTTATGTATATAATTCCACATGTGTTAATTCATAGTTTTGATGCCTTCATAGGCATGAAAATAAAGAAAACTCTTTGAATGAGAAGGTGTGTCCAAACTTTTGGTCTGTACTGTATATTACGAAAATTAATCTTAGGACATTAAGAAATGGTTTAAATAAAGTTGATTCAAATGTTTAGGTACACTTTCAAGTTTTTGAGTAGGACCCATGCGTTAAATATGTCTGTCTATGTACTGTAGATGACATGACTTAATTTTACGTACCTGTCTTCAATGGGTCTGGTAAAAATGTGAAGGTAGCCGTCAGGAGGGACTCCATATACTTATGATCATATAGTGTAGTTGTGAATGTTATAGCTCTATTAATAGAAGTATATATAAAATATAAGTATTATATAAAAATATAATATAAAAATACATAAATTGGAATTTCCAGCCAAAAGGCGGCAGAGGAAAGAATGTTTCAGTGAAGAGAGAAATATTACTTATTTAATAGTGCTGGGCCAACAAGCCTGAGCTTAAGCAGATTCCGGCAATGTGGCATGACTGTAGTATGAATCTGTCTTGTTTTATGACCTCACCTCTAAGTGTCCTCTTGTAATGTCACTCATGGTCACCTCATCAATTGGTGCTGAAACAGCAACCTCATAGTCCTGTCTTTCATCTTCAACCCTTTATGTTTCAATGTCAGCGTGTCAGCAGGACACCATGTAGTACACTTCCCTTCGTCTCCAGGCTTTTATCTCTTTAATGTTTTACAACTACAGAGAGGCCGTCATGCTGAGGATAGTTAATACTAGGAATTGCAATTACAAAGCCAAGCTGGCCTTGTGTTTTGCCAACCCTGTGCTTCCTGCACTTGCAAATACATTGCATACATTCAAACGTAGGTTATGCCAAAGTGGCCTATGATATGTGAACGTCTGTGAGTTATAAGTATAGCCAACGGTGTAACTAGGACTGATTGAGCCCCACAACAAATTTTTGAATGGGCCGCCCGACCTCAGCAATTACTTCGCAACCCCATCCTTCCATGGAACCCCTCACTCTTGCAGCTAGTCAACATTGCTCTTTCAGACCAGGTCTGGCAGCCACTGCTACCGTTTCCTATGCATATATACTGTATTTCATGTCACAGTATATACTGTCAATGTATATACTGAAAATAAAACCTTTCAGTCCTCTTTCGGCAGAACTTCTGATTTCGGGACCCATAGCAGCTGCTTATCTTGCTTCCACTATTTTCACAACCCTGAGTATTGACCATGACATCAAGGGGTTGCCCGAGCTTTGAAGAAAGTGTTTTTTCCAAAAACAGCAATATTCTTACCCAAGTGGGATCAATACCGCTGAAGAATAACTACACAGCAAAGATCAGGGTTCATAGTTACTGTAGGTCTTCACAAGCAGGACCAAGGTTCCCTCTAAGCCTTTGTGGCTGCTAAGCGGAGAAGTTAGGAAGCAGGGCAATGTTCTGACAAACCTAGCACAAACATTGCAAAATAGCTCCATGTTATTAAACCATTGGTAGCTTTTTATTACACATTTCCTTTGAGGCTAATTACACATTACGGAGGAGATTTATCAAACTGGTGTAAAGTGGAACTGGCTTAGTTGCCAATAGCAGCCAATCAGATTCCTCCTTTCATTTTCCAAAGGAGCTGTGAAAAATGAAAGGTGGAATCTGATTGGTTGCTATGGGCAACTAAGCCAGTTCTATTTTACACCAGTTTGATAACTCTCCCATAGATGTTTTATCAAAGCACACGTTTTTGCACATTGTTTGCCGCAGACAATACTGTCACTAAGCTAGGCCGAGCTCTCTGGGACAGTAGTCACCCAGCCAGAACAATGCATGGCAGAGAGGGAGAGGGGCCCAGACAAGGAGGTGGGAAATGGTCACTGACACTGTGGTAATGAGTTCTTGCCATCTACAGTGATGTCTTTCCACCATGCTTGCTCCCCTTCTGCCAATTTGTATATCCTAATGAAAGTTTGCATGCATTTGGTGTACTGCCCCTTTAAGGACCACTTAATATCAGCAACTGGTGAGAAAAAAATGAAACGCTAATTACAACATCCTTAAGAGGGGTTTACACAAGACAGCCGTGGAGCTTTTTTGCGTCAGTTTTCTGTAATCATGGAAAATGCTGTATTTTTGCCACATTAACGGAAAGCCTCAGCAAAAACAAAAGTGAGAAGTAAGGGATGCAAATGAGCTCTTAACAAGCTTTGCATCCCTTTCTTCCCAGAATTCTAGAGGAGCATGTATGGCCTATAAGGCCTCTTGCACACGAAAGCTTTTCTTTTCGGTTTCCGTTCCGTTTTTGCAGATTCCATTTGCGGTCCATATGCTGAACTATTCATTTCAATGGTTCCGCAAGAAAAATGGAATGTACTCCATATGCATTCCGTTTCCGTATTTCTGTTCTGCTGAAAGATAGAACTTGTCCTATTATTGCCCGAAAATAACGATCCGTGGCTCCATTCAAGTCAATGATTCAGCAAAAAAAAAATACGGAATGCATCCGTATGTCTTCCGTATCCGTTCCGTTTTTGCGGAACCATCTATTGAAAATTTTAGGCCAGCCCAATTTTTCTAATGTACTGTAGTTACTGTTTAAACATTATTGCATGCTTCCCTTTTCCGTTTCCGATCCGCAAAAAACGGATCACAAACAGAAACCAAATGGAAAAACGGAACATAAGAATAACGAAAACAGAAACACTAAAAAACTGATCTGTTTAAAACGGACCGCAAAACCATACGGTCGTGTGCAAGAGGCCTAAGTCTAAGTCTCGTTACGCTGATTAAGGCGCTGTCTCCCCAAGGAGAGAAAATACCCCCACCCAAAAAAAATGCAACGCATGTGCAACATGTAAACCCATCTGAAAACAGCAGCGTTGAGATAACCTTCATGTGAGGAAGGGGAGAGCCATCACACAGCCGGTTTAAGTTTAAGACCACTTGAAAAATGGCAAAAAATCATATTTTACATTGTTGGATCTTAACAAGGTTCCAAGTAGAGCTTCAACATGCAACAAGAAGAAATGAGAGTGAGACAAAACATTTTTTGAGCATTCAATTAATTGAAAATAATGATTAAACTGAAACAGGCTGTTTTTCAGCTGATCCAAATTTTAGGACCACATGCCTTTAAAAGGCCAAATCTGTGCAAAGATGTGGATTCATTGTCATTTTCTGTCAGGTAGTCATACGTTGTGATGGCAAAGGCAAAAAAACTCTCCCTTTTTGAACGTGGTCGGGTTGTTGAACTGCATAAGCAGGGTCTCTCACAGCGCGCCATCGCTGCTGAGGTGGGACGCAGTAAGACAGTCATTTGGAATTTCTTAAATGATCCTGAGGGCTATGGAACAAAAAAGTCAAGTGGAAGACCGATTTTTTTTTTTACCAGCACAATGCCCGTAGGACAAGGGACTTCTTCTAGGAGAATAACATCACTCTTTTGGCCCATCCTGCGTGTTCCCCTGATCTAAATCCAATTGAGAACCTTTGGGGGTAGATGGCAAGGGAAGTTTACAAAAATGGACAACAGTTCCAGACAGTAGATGGCCTTCGTGCAGCCGTCTTCACCACTTGGAGAAATGTTCCCACTCACCTCATGGAAACGCTTTAATCAAGCATGCCGAAACAAATTTTTGAAGTTATCAACAATAACAGCGGAGCTACTCATTACTGAGTTCATGTTTGGAAGTTGAATTTCTGTTTTGGGGGGAGGGGGGGTTATTTTTTTTTTTTTTTGAGGTGTGGTCCTAAACTTTTGATCAGCTGAAAAACAGCCTGTTTCAGTTCATTCATTGTTTTCATTAAATTGAATGCTTAAAAAATGTTTTGTCTCACTCCCATTTCTTCTTGTTGCATGTTGAAGCTCTACTTGGAACCTTGTTAAGATCCAGCCATGCTAAACACTGATTTTTTGCCATTTTTTAAGTGGTCTTAAACTTTTGATCAGGACTGTATACTTAGGGAGGCTCGTCACACAGTGTGACACTTTTCAGCGTTTCATCCCATACAAGAAGCCTCTGTGAGGAGCAGTCTCTTCCCTATTTCCCACTCATGCCATCTGTACTTCAATAACATCTCTTTCTTACTATGAAAACATCAAAAACTGTCATTGTGACCCTGATCCATTCTCATCTCAATTACTATAACTTATATTTTGAATGCCCTTGAGTGGGACTGAGCTGCGCCTAGGCTACTTGACGGGTGAACATGACATTGAAGGGCTAAGAAGTGGCCCCAGCGCTCACCAGAGGCCTCTTCAAACAGAAAATCAGTGTGGGTTCCAGGAATCAGACCCCAAACGATCTGATATTGATGACATACTGTATCCTGAGGATACTACATCAATATTCTAGTTGCAGGAAACTCTTAACATTGCACTTATCATACTGAGGGCTATTTATGAAACCTGTCAAATTGAATTGCAGAATATGAAAGTTAAGCTGTGCTGTGATTGGTTGTTGTGAACATCAAAGGTAGTTTAATAAAAGTTCCCATTATCTTCCTGTTTGGAGGACCATCATTTGAGACCATGTATAAGAATTTATGAAAGGTGAACTTATTAACCACCTTCTGTCCGCCCTATAGAATATAAACGTCCGGGAGGTGGCTCTCTATTTCTGAATGGACGTTCCTGAACGTCCATTCAGAAACTGCAGCTGCACGCTAATCGTGCAGCTGCAGATCGGGTTGCCCACTGTTAGTGACAGCAGGGCAACCCTTAGAGAAGGCAGGGACAGTGCCCAGGTGTCCCTGCCTTCTAGATTGATGTATACATAGCGCTCGCTAAGCGCTGTGTATACAGTGCAGGAAGCGCTATGCGCTTCCTGTTCCGGCCCGGTGGTCATGTGATCGCTGGGGCCGGAGAGTGCAGGAGCTGTGAGGTCACTAAGGCTGTACAGTGCTGTATTGTGCTGTACAGCCTCTCTGGGGGGTGTATTTCTCCTGTAACTGGAAATCAAAGGTGAAGAAAAAAATAAAGTGAATTTAAATAAATGTCCCCCAGAGGTCTTGTATGACCGTATGGGAGACAAAAAGTGTAAAATAAAAAATAAAAAAATAAAGTGTTAAAAAAAATGAAAAAAAAAAGTTTCACATGTAAAAAAAGAAATATCCCCAAGTAAGGAATAAAAAAAAAATAGAAATAAGTAAATAAAATAGACAAATTTGGTATTGCCGCATCCGTGACGGCCGGCTCTATAAATATATCACATGATCGACCTGTTCCGATAAACACCATAAAAAAAACTGTGTCCAAAAAAGCCATTTTTGTCACCTTTTGTCACGGAAGGTGTACAGAAAACTAGAAGACACAAAATGAAGATCCGACTGACTGGATCCAAAACTAAGGAACTAAAGGGTAAGCCCTGCAACAGACCTGGCTCTCTCCCTAACTGCTCAGCCTATGCAAAAATCTCAATGGTAATGATTGCATATCTTCCGTTCCTCGACTGTATAACACCTGAACACCCTATAATAGTGAGGGGACACGACCACCGGCTCCCTACACTTGATACGGAGGGAGTCAGGGTCACCTGGGATCCAGCAAACAGGAAAACACAAATGAATGAACAAAACCTGTAGAAGACTCAGTAGTAGCATCCAGCATGCACACACTCCAGGAAGTTGTATAAACCGCAAAGTGATGCAGTATGGGAAGGGATTTAAAGGGATGCAATCAGTGCAACTACATGACAGCTGAGAGAGGCTAACGAGATGAGAAAACGAAAACAAAACAAAAGGAACCTCAAGCAGGAGGTTCTGAAGAACGTCTGACAGAGCTTCTCAGATGTCTGGTGGTGACACCTTTGTCACCTCACATCACAGAAAGTGCAACACCAAGTGATCAAAAAGGTGTATGTCCCACAAAATGGTACCAATAAAACTGTCACCTCATTCCGCAAAAAATGAGCCCCTGCATAACAAAATTGCTCAAAAAATTAAAAAACTTTAGCTCTCAGAACATGGACACATTAAAACATAATTTTTTTGTTTCAAAAATGCCATTATTGTGTAAAACTTTAATAAATAGGAAAAAGTATACATATTAGGTATCGCCACGTCCATAACGATCTCCTCTATAAAAATGTCTCTTGACCGAATCCCTCAGGTGAACGCTGTAAAAATACATATATAAAAACTGTGCTAAAACAACCAATTTTTTGGTCACCTTGCCCCATAAAGTGTTATAATGAATGATCAAAAAATCATATGTACCCAAAAATAGTACCAATAAAACTGGCACCTTATCCCCTAGTTTCCAAAATGGGGTCACTTCTTGGGAGTTTCTACTGTAAAGGTGCATCAGGGAGGCATTCAAATGGGACATGGCATCTAAAAACCATGTGGCGCTCCTTTTCTTATGCGCCCTGCCGTGTGCCCATACAGCAGTTTATGACCACATGTGGGGTGTTTCTGTAAACCGCAGAATTCTGGGTAATAAATATTGAGTTTTGTTTGGCTGTTAACCATCGATGTGTTAAAGGAAAAATTGGATTAAAATGGAAAATCTGCCCAAAAAGTGACATTTTAAAATTTGATCTCCATTTTCCATTAATTCTTGTGGAATGCCTTAAGGGATTAACAAAGTTTGTAAAATCGGTTTTAAGTAACTTGAGGGTTGTAGTTTCTTCAATGGGGTTATTTATGGGGGTATCCACTATGTAAGCCCCACAAAGTGACTTCAGACCTGAACTGGTCCTTAAAAAGTGGGTTTTGTCAATTTTCTTAAAAATTTTAAGAATTGCTTCTAAACTTCTAAGCCTTCTAACATCCTAAAAAAATGTAATTACATTTACAAATTGATGCCAACATAAAGTAGACATATGGGGAATGTTAAGTAATAAATATTTTATGAGGCATCACTTTCTGTTTTAAAAGCAGATAAATGAAAATTTTGAAAATTGCTAATTTTTCAAAAATTTTGGTAAATTTAGTATTTTTTCATAAATAAAGGTGAAATATATTGACTCAAATTTATGACTATCATGAAGTACAATGTGTCACGAGAAAACAATCTCTGAATTGCTTGCATAAGTAAAAGCGTTCCAAAGTTATTACCACATAAAGTGAGATATGTCAGATTTGCAAAATTAGGCCTGGTCAGGAAGGGGGCAATGGCCCAGATGTGAAGTGGTTTAAAGGGGTTATCTTGGATTTAGTGAGGAACAAAGTTTAGTAAAATTCGATTTGGTTGCTTCGCCGAATTTAAAAAAAAAAAAAATTCTTTGTAAGTAGTGGGTGCAATGAAAGGGAGCAGCAATTGCCCCCCGTCATTGTACCCCTCAGATGCTACGATCATACAGTGTAAATTTAAAAAAGAAATAAATCACTTACCTGATCTGTTTGCTCTCGACAAGCCGGCTGCCACCATCTTGCTCGAAGCTCTGGCCCGAGATTACGTCATTACGCCAGCGGGCTTGGTGACGTCATATGTCACAGCACACAGGATTTCGGCCGAGATCTTCAAGCAAGATGGTGGCGGAAAATGGATCAGGTATCTTATTTATTTATTTTACAGTATTTCAGATTATATTGATTTGCTACCATGAAGCTTGGGGAAATTTGGCTTTGCTGCGAATCAAATTAATCCTGAAATTCGGATCAAAGTCTACTTTGTTCATCACTACTGGGAATTTATATTGATTACCTATCCTCTGGATAGGTCATCAACATTAGATCAGTGGGGGCATGTCGATCAGCTGTGAGCTCTGCAGTATTTTCCTAGGCCAGGTGACATCATCATACATCGGTCACATGGCCTAGTTGCAGCTCAGCCCCATTGAAGCCAATGTGGCTGAGCTGCAATACCAAGCACTGCTTCTATGCGATGTACGGTGCTGTTCTTAGAAAGCTATCTGGAGCCGGATTCACTCACCAGGCTCCCTGAAACAGCTTATGGGCCGGGGTGCTGGTACTCAGATTCCCACCAATGTGATAATGATGACCTATCCTGAGGATAGGTCACCATTATCAATACTTGGTTAGCTCCTTTAAAAATGTCACAGAAAAGCCATAGATAGCTTGCTCCACGTTACAGACTTCTTTGATCCATCAATAGCCACTTGCTGACAGTTTCCATATAGCTGCAGGAAGATACTACTACTACACTATGCAGACTGGAAACTACTAAACATACGGCCATTACAAAATACTGATGCAAGCATATAACAAAGGAGGTGGGTTTCACAAATGCCAAGGCAACAACGCAGAAGTTTCAGTTTCAAATTTGGCATTAAGAAAATGAGTTATTAATTGAGAATTTTTGTTCCAGCGCTTCTATGCAATTACTCTGTTTTGACATCATTGAAAATGCTCAGAATTCATTGTTCCATTATTTTTGGCTGAATCAAATCCTTCATCGCTTCCCCTACCCCCCCCCCCCATCCAAAAATAGCATCCTCGCATGCACGCTGCATAGTTTAATTCAACAAATTAACAATTACTATCTTAGCTTCATTAACTGCTTGCTGTGACTTTTAACAAAACATCTGTCCAATTCTTATATATGGGGACTGTAAGCGCTAAGAGAATGCAAGGGTGATAGCGTCACACTAAGCAGCCCACTTAAAGGGCAAGTAAACCCAATTTATAAAAACAATACCAGCACAGTGCATACACTGCACTTATCAGACCTCGTAATCATTTATAAAAGACCAGCGTTTTACCACCGTTGTGCCACTATAGGATTTGCTTAATTTATAATGAGGTGCATCCTCCGCTTAGATTGAAATCTACTCCAGCCCTTTATGCAACGTAGAAGACACAGTGGCGAAGGCGATGTAGAAACGCCACATGCACCTGAATGTAGGCACAGTGGTGTTCAAAAAGTTGAAACCTGCAGACATGCAACTGTTTCCCCCAATTTAGTCATAGGAGTCATAATAAATCTTCTGCATCTGTATGCACTGTATTCCACTCCATCTTTTTTTCTTTGTCTTTTAAAATTCGTACATGCGGGAGCTTTGTGGTGATCCTTTCATTCATATGTTAAAGAAGTTCCCTGCTTTGGATAATCACAACTTATTGGAAGGGTCCTTTGACAATAAGGTATTGGCAAACAAAACATTCATGCTTGGAACGCCATCATTGTATTGTAATCTGTGGAGAAATATGTCAGCATTGTACGAGTTGAATATTCCTGCAGCAGCATTAAAGGTTGAATTACCGTATTTTTTGCCACATAATATGCACTTTCCCCCCGAGAAAATTTGGGGGAAATTTCAGTGCGTCTTATGGGGTGAATACTAATGAGCGCTTCCATTATGAAATGGGGCTGTTATCTAAGGTCTGGGGGTTATTCCCATCTGATCTGAGGTCTAAATGTCTGAATAGGGCTATTATCTGAGGTCTGGTAGTCATTCACATTTGGGGTCTGATCTGAGGTCTGAATGGTGAGTTCTTATTCATATTGGGGCTCTGATCTGAGTTCTGGGGGGTCGTTCACATTGGGGCTCTGATCTGAGGTCTGATTGGGGTTATTCACATTGTGGTCTGAGCTGAGGTTTGATTGAGGGTCATATTAATATTGGGGGTCTGATTGGAGCTCTGAGCTGAGGTCTGATTAACATTGGGGGTCTGATTGCAGGTCTGATCTGAGGTCTAATGAAAAGTTTAATTTTTATTATTCTCCTCCTCTAAAACCTAGGTGTGTCTTATGGGCAGGTGAGTCTTAAAGGATGAAAAATACGGTAAGTATTATGCAGTGACCTGATAATTCAGGACAGGAAAGGTCCTTCAGAATGCAAAATGTACCTAGTTCTAGTAATGCTACTGGTGCCACTAGTTCACTATAGCTGCCAACAGTTGGGAAACCACATGCATTACTTAGCTAGGCCATGTAAAAGGAAGGGCATAGGAGGCATTGACATTATTTAGTCTTCAGACCCCCTGGTAGTTTTCCTGGATCTCCATCATACACACCATTCATGTCTAGGCTGGTTCCTCTGATCCAGTTTTTGTATGCTACAAGGTCTTTTTAACTTGCTGCCTACCATGCATCCTCTTTCCCTGCCAATGGACTACCTGTTGTCCCTCTTAGTGAGGATAAGAACAGATGGTCTAAATGCTGCACTCAGCCAAAACCCTGCCCACATATGGTGGTCAATAGCTGGAGAATTTTAAATTGTACCCGAGTTTTCAAAAAAAAGGTTGCATAATGGCTGTGTTTATTTATACAATAGTAAATGTGAAGGAGGTGGTGTTTTGGGCATCCCTAGAGTCTTTTTTGGCCATCATACTCCCTGTTTCAGCTGCACAGCTAGATGCATTTCACTCAAAAGCAGAAGGCATATCCCTTTTATAAAACCGGCTAGCACTGTGCTAGTGTGACCTACTTTTCCTTACTACCCACAATGTTTGTTTTCAGAACAGATAAGCAGGGGGAAATCACACTTAGACACACAGTGTATAATCTTCAAATGCTGTGTAAAAGCAATTCTTTTGTCAGGCTCAGGATTTGACACGCCCCCATTTCCGGTGAGCTGTCTTGCCTGAAAACAGGTGGCAGAATGCAAATTAGGTAGAAGTGAGAGCACTAGTGGGCATGACTTTAGAGCTTTTTCAGGTGGATGTGTAATACCCCACAGTGGTATTCCCATTTCTACACCCTGCTACTATGTTTAATTGCTAACCAGTCTTAGCCAGGGCAGCATTATATGCAGACGTGCCAAGATGTAGCAGTGAGAGGATGCCAGAGAGAAGCAGTTCATAGAGCACAATGACTCCTTGCAGATTTACCTGTAGCCTGTCACAAGGATGTCAACAGCCAAAGCCACCCCACTCCAGAGATACCAGAACAGTCCTAAAGTCCATTGCCAGAATAGACTCAAGTACTTAAGTTTGCCTACCAGTTTATGCCAAAGTCTGCTAGAACCAAGTAAAAGCCTAAATATATTCTGGATACAAGTTGAATAGAGCGAATTCTAAAAAAATTTATTCGGTCAGTTCGACACATTTTCTGAAAATATTTGATTTGATCCAAATTAATTTGTGTCGAATCGTGTTAAAAAACTGCTATTTCCTGGCTGCAGAGAGCCTATATAGTGGTGTAGAACACTGTCTCTTGCAGCAACATGCATAGTGCGTCGCTCTTAGAATTACTGCACACTTCACTTCTTTGGGCAGTTACGTGGCCAAATTTGATAAAAAAACTAAGTGTGAACTCAGCCTTACAGGTCGATGTTAGCGTCAGGTATAAAGAACCGTGCAGAGGCCCAAGATTCTACTATAGCGTGAAAGAACACACTTCTTTTACACAGTTGTTAGCTGATTCCAAATAGATGTCTACAGAACCTCTTCTATTAAACGCTTATACAAGTAGAGCCCCCCCTGACAGAGTGGAGAGGGTGTCAGCCAGTAAGTTTGTGTTGACGTCACTGATTATTTTGCCCTTCCTCTGATCCGTCAGAACAATAACCCCAAAAAAATGGATCATGTCTGTTGAGCATCCACCTTCACTCGGTCAGCATTTGGTGCAGTAATCCATCAGTATTGCTAATGCCCAAAAAAAACAGGAGTGGATCCAAAACAGAGATGACACGTGAATGGAATATTTGCATGTCTTCTGTGTTTTGTACCCACTCCTGCTTTTGGCTACCAAATCATAAGCCAATTCTGATGGGGCCATACAGTCCTTACAGCTGCTACACAGTCAGGATCCGTTGTGTGTCTCATTTTTCCTTCTTTCTGAAAGATCAGAAGGGTCAAATAAATGATCATGTCAACCAGGAGAAAAGGGCAAAATAGTGGCACAGTCATGAAGTGGGGAGGGTGAAAACAGCATGAGAAATCCACAGAGTGGCCCAATGACATAGTGTGGAGGTGGAAGCAGCATCTGGAGACCACAGAGTGGCACAATGACAGAGTGTGGAGGTGGCAGAAGCAGCATGAGGAGGCCACAGAGTGACAAGGTGACATAGTGTTGAGGTAGCAGCAGCATGAGGAGACCACAGAGTGGCAAGGTGACATAGTGTGGAGGTGGCAGCAGCATCGGGAGACCACAGAGTGACCCAGTGACAGAGTGGGGAGGTGGGTGGGTGGCAATACGAGTACCAGCTGAAGATGGGTGGGTGAAAGAAGGAGCACTTGGCATCAGATGTGTGGCATCAGGTGGGTGGCAGCAACAGAATAGTAGCTAAGGCAGGTAGCTTGAAGAAACCAATCTCTTTTGTAAAGGTTTGGGTAAGGCAACATGGACGATCTAGCCTGATGCATCAGGCATTGGTGGGTGGAAATCCTGGCTGATCCACGACTGATTCATCTTGACAAAGGTCAGTCTCTCCACATTTTGGGTGGACAGGCGAGTTCTCCTTGGGGTAACTATGGCCCCTGCATTAAACACCCCCTCTGATGCCACACTACTGGCTAGACAGTTAACCCTTTGTGACAGAACAGCTCAATATTGTAATAAAGACCATTAGAGAAAATGATTTTTAGCCCAAAATGACTCAAATGCAATCATAAAAAATTTCCCCTGAAGGAGTACATAGCCTAAGCAAATATCAGAATCATCAGGCCCAGCACAGCATGAACTTTCAACTTAGTGACTCTTTCTCATATCAATTATAAAAATCACATATAATAGTAAAATTATGCTTTCCTAAGTAAATATGTCATGCTACAAAATTCTAATATTAAATGACAACAAAATAGAAATAGAAAATAAAATATGGTTAAGGTTTAATCAACCACAAAAAGATTGAATTGACTTGGCCATAGAGGTGCAAATAGCAGCCATTAAAAGGTTTAACCATTCTGTAGGTATCATCAAGGTGAATGTCATCCTTTAGCACGGAGGTGTCAGGAAACATTAATAAATCGGAAAGTCATTCATTTTCTGCTCATTTATTAACTCTGTTAAGTCACAAGAGACTAGCAAAAAGTTTATTCGGGAAAGTTGACTAATCCATGTAAATGCATCACACAGCACAGGCACACAGCGGTAATTATTTTGCTATAACAAGTAAGAATAATAAATGGAATAAGTTATTTCTGCTGCTGCTGTTTTGTGTCGCAAGTAAACAAGGATTCGATTAGGAATGAGCAAAATTTGGAAGAGAACTTATTTTGAAAAACAATGTCAGTCATTTGTGCTTTGAGACAAGTCATTATCTCCATGTTCCTCTGCTAACAAAATTAAATTATATGAAAAGGGTCTTAATGTGACTTTAATTTCAATTATGCAAAGTGCTTTGTAAGAATTAGTAATTATTAAAAACGCAAGAAATGCAAATTAAGTTCCAGAATAATTGCACAATACATAAAAGTAAACAGAGAAAGAGCGAAAACAATGAAAAAGAGCTTCCAATCTACATTAATGAAGCAACTTCTCCTAGAAGAAAACCATTTTTTTGTCTTGCTGTTTGTGATGGTGACTTTATTAAAGAATAAAAAAAATAATTCAGTATGGGAAATGCTCAAAAATAAAAAATTCAACCAGTGTCTCAAATGCAACATGTGGCTTTAAGAACCCACGTATGTGGCTCCTGCAGCTACTTGGGGTTGGATTTTTAAAAGTTGTGTCCAAGTGGGTTTATGGAAATGGAAAAGTGCCTATTTCCTTTCCTTCCTATTCTTGGAGTGTGTGATTATCTATTTGTTAATAGAGGTCCAATAGCTTGGGGAAATTATTCATCTAAATACAGGTAGATGCAATTATAAAATTCAAATAGAGGGTCAGAGGTTTTTTTAACCAGTTTTTTTTACTATACAGCTCCCATTGAACTGTATGGTAAATCAATATGCCGTGAGCACCCTCTAGTGGCAACCAGAAACATGTTTGGAATGAGTTTGGTTTCTTGTGGGGTCGGGTTATCAGACATCAGGATCTCCCCCACATGCCATTACCACCAGTGATATCAGAGGATTACTGAACCCTGGACCTAAGGCCTCTTTCATATGAACGATACGGATTATGTCAGGATGCATTCAGTGAAACTCGCACCATTTCCCAAGCAAGTTTAGTTTTGTCACTGATTGCGTTCGGTGTTTCAGTTTTTTCCTGAATACAATGTATTTTTCACTGAAGTGCCATTCACTTCTATGGGGCCAGGGCTGTGCGAAAAACGCAGCATATAGAACATGCTGCAATTCTTACGCAATGCAGAAATGATGCGTGAAAAACAATGCTCAGACTCATTGAAATGAATGGGTCAGGATTCAGTGCTGTGCTATGCATTCACTTCATGCATTGTAGCCAGGTGGAAAATTCGCTTGTGTGAAAAGGGCCTTTAACCGCCTCCGGACCGCCTAACACAGATGTGCGGTCCGGAGGCGGCAGCCCTGCGCACAGTGACGCATATACGCGTCATCTCGCGAGGGCCGAGATTTCCTGTGAACGCGCGCACACAGGCGCGCGCGCTCACAGGAACGGAAGGTAAGCGAGTGGATCTCCAGCCTGCCAGCGGCGATCGCTCGCTGGCAGGCTGGAGATGTGATTTTTTTTAACCCCTAACAGGTATATTAGACGCTGTTTTGATAACAGCGTCTAATATACCTGCTACCTGGTCCTCTGGTGGTCCCTTTTGTTTGGATCGACCACCAGAGGACACAGGTAGCTCAGTAAAGTCGCACCAAACACCACACTACACTACACCCCCCCCGTCACTTTTTAACCCCTTATGAACCCCTGATCACCCATGATCACCCCATATAAACTCCCTGATCACCCCCCTGTCATTGATCACCCCCCTGTCATTGATCACCCCCCTGTCAGGCTCCGTTCAGACGTCCGTATGATTTTTACGGATCCATGGATACATGGATCGGATCCGCAAAACACATACGGACGTCTGAATGGAGCCTTACAGGGGGGTGATCAATGACAGAGGGGTGATCACCCATATACACTCCCTGATCACCCCCTGTCATTGATCACCCCCTGTCATTGATCACCCCCCTGTAAGGCTCCATTCAGACGTCCGCATGTGTTTTGCGGATCCGATCCATGTATCCATGGATCTGTAAAAATCATACGGACGTCTGAATGGAGCCTTACAGGGGGGTGATCAATGACAGGGGGGTGATCACCCATATACACTCCCTGATCACCCCCTGTCATTGATCACCCCCCTGTAAGGCTCCATTCAGACGTCCGCATGTGTTTTGCGGATCCGATCCATGTATCCATGGATCCGTAAAAATCATACGGACGTCTGAATGGAGCCTTACAGGGGGGTGATCAATGACAGGGGGGTGATCCCATATACACTCCCTGATCACCCCCTGTCATTGATCACCCCCCTGTAAGGCTCCATTCAGACGTCCGTATGATTTTTACGGATACATGGATCGGATCCGCAAAACGCATACGGACGTCTGAATGGAGCCTTACAGGGGGGTGATCAATGACAAGGGGGTGATCACGCATATAGACTTCCTGATCACCCCCCTGTCATTGATCACCCCTCTGTCATTGATCACCCCCCTGTAAGGCTCCATTCAGACGTCCGTATGATTTTTACGGATACATGGATCGGATACGCAAAACACATGCGGACGTCTAAATGGAGCCTTACAGGGGGGTGATCAATGACAGAGGGGTGATCACCCATATACACTCCCTGATCACCCCCCTGTCATTGATCACCCCCCTGTCATTGATCACCCCCCCTGTAAGGCTCAATTCAGACATTTTTTGGGCCCAAGTTAGCGGAAATATATATATTTTTTTGTTTGTTTTTTCTTACAAAGTCTCATATTCCACTAACTTGTGTCAAAAAATAAAATCTCACATGAACTCACCATACCCCTCACGGAATCCAAATACATAACATTTTTTAGACATTTATATTCCAGACTTCTTCTCACGCTTTAGGGCCCCTAAAAAGCCAGGGCAGTATAAATACCCCACATGTGACCCCATTTCGGAAAGAAGACACCCCAAGGTATTCCGTGAGGGGCATATTGAGTCCATGAAAGATTGAAATTTTTGTCCTAAGTTAGCGGAAAGTGAGACTTTGTGAGAAAAAAACAAAAAAAAAATCAATTTCCGCTAACTTATGCAAAAAAAAAAAATTCTATGAACTCGCCAGGCCCCTCATTGAATACCTTGGGGTGTCTTCTTTCCAAAGTGGGGTCACATGTGGGGTATTTATACTGCCCTGGCTTTTTAGGGGCCCGAAAGTGTGAGAAGAAGTCTGAGATCCAAATGTCTAAAAATGCCCATCCTAAAAGGAATTTGGGCACCTTTGCGCATCTAGGCTGCAAAAAAGTGTGACACATCTGGTATCGCCGTACTCAGGAGAAGTTGGGGAATGTGTTTTGGGGTGTCATTTTACATATACCCATGCTGGGTGAGAAAAATATCTTTGTCAAATGCCAACTTTGTATAAAAAAATTGGAAAAGTTGTCTTTTGCCAAGATATTTCTCTCACCCAGCATGGGTATATGTAAAATGACACCCCAAAACACATTCCCCAACTTCTCCTGAGTACGGCGATACCAGATGTGTGACACTTTTTTGCAGCCAAGGTGGGCAAAGGGGCACATATTCCAAAGTGCACCTTTCGGATTTCGCAGGCCATTTTTTACACATTTTGATTGCAAAGTACTTCTCACACATTTGGGCCCCTAAATTGCCAGGGCAGTATAACTACCCCACAAGTGACCCCATTTTGGAAAGAAGACACCCCAAGGTATTCCGTGAGGGGCATGGCGAGTTCCTAGAATTTTATTTTTTTTGTCGCAAGTTAGTGGAATATGAGACTTTGTAAGAAAAAAATAAATAAAATAAAAATCATCATTTTCCGCTAACTTGTGACAAAAAATAAAAAGTTCTATGAACTCACTATGCCCATCAGCGAATACCTTAGGGTGTCTACTTTCCGAAATGGGGTCATTTGTGGGGTTTTTCTACTGTCTGGGCATTGTAGAACCTCAGGAAACATGACAGGTGCTCAGAAAGTCAGAGCTGCTTCAAAAAGCGGAAATTCACATTTTTGTACCATAGTTTGTAAACGCTATAACTTTTACCCAAACCATTTTTTTTTTTGCCCAAACATTTTTTTTTATCAAAGACATGTAGAACAATAAATTTAGCGAAAAATTTATATATGGATGTCGTTTTTTTTTTGCAAAATTTTACAGCTGAAAGTGAAAAATGTCATTTTTTGGCAAAAAATTTTTTACATTTCGATTAATAACAAAAAAGGTAAAAATGTCAGCAGCAATGAAATACCACCAAATGAAAGCTCTATTAGTAAGAAGAAAAGGAGGTAAAATTCATTTGGGTGGTAAGTTGCATGACCGAGCAATAAATGGTGAAAGTAGTGTAGTGCAGAAGTGTAAAAAGTGGCCTGGTCATTAAGTTTAGCTAGCGGGGTTGAAGTGGTTAAAATGAGCAAATTGGAACACTTTTTTTATGGTTTTCTGCAAAAGAGGCATAGAAACATAGAATGTGTCGGCAGATAAGAACCATTTGGCCCATCTAGTCTGCCTAATATACTAAATACTATGAATAGCCCTTGGCCCTATCTTATATGAAGGATGGCCTTATGCCTATCCCATGCATGCTTAAACTCCTTCACTGTATTAGCAGCTACCACTTCTGCAGGAAGGCTATTCCATGCATCCACTACTCTATCAGTAAAGTAATTCTTCCTGATATTTATCTGTTAAGAATAAATCAAGGCAACTGGACGTACTGTAGATTTATTGAAAACGTTTCACTCGTTCTTCCAATGAGCTTTCTCAATTCTGAGTGACTGTACAAATATTCTGGGAATAAATATGTAACTGAATCCACATCTGGTAATTATATTCCTGATATTACTTTTAAACTTTTGCCCCTCTACTTTAAAACTATGTCACCTTGTAGCAGTTTTTCTTCTTTTAAATATTCTTTCCTCTTTTACCTTGTTGATTCCCTTTATGTATTTAAAAGTTTCTATCATATCCCCTCTGTCTCGTCTTTCTTCCAAGCTATACATGTTAAGGTCCTTTAATCTTTCCTGGTAAGTTTTATCCTGCAATCCATGTACCAGTTTAGTAGCTCTTCTCTGAACTCTCTCCAAAGTATCAATATCCTTCTGGAGATATGGTCTCCAGTACTGAGCACAATACCCCAAATGAGGTCTCACTAGTGCTCTGTAGAGCGGCATGAGCACCTCCCTCTTTCTACTGGTAATGCCACTCAAGCATTCTGCTAGCATTTCCTGCTGCTCTGTGACATTGTCTGCCTACCTTAAAGTCTTCTAAAATAATGACCCCTAAATCACTTTCCTCAGATACTGAGGTTAGGACTGTATCACTGATTTTATATTCTGCTCTTGGGTTTTTACACCCCAGGTGCATTATCTTGCACTTATCAACATTGAATTTTAGTTGGCAGATTTTTGACCATTCCTCTAGTTTTCCTAAATCCTTTTCCATTTGGTGTATCCCTCCAGGAACATCAACCCTGTTACTCTGCACATTTTATTTTTTTTATTTTATTAGATTTGTCACATTGAATATATGGTGATGTCCAACTTGGAAAATTAACCCCCGCCCCCCCCCCCCTTACTACCTCGTCTAAAATGTAAATGATGGAAATGATCTTGATTAAACATGTTTTGCTTACATAGCTTGTATGCGAACCTTTGTGTATCTATGACAACAGACTACAAACAAACCCTGTGTAGTCTAATCCTACAGGCACAGACTTTTACACCAAACATGCATTCAGTAGTTTAGCAAAAAATGGTGGACATGCAGGAACAGACTACACAAGGTTTGTATGTAGTGTGTTACCATAGAGGTGCATAAGCCTGCATAGCCTGTAGATACAAAGCAATAGGACATTTTAAATGAAGATAATTTGCAGGTTTCATTTATTTCAGATACATTGAGACAAATACAAAATGGCTGTGACGGGGTATACATATTTTTATTAGAGACTGAAATGTTGCATAATAGATTTAAATTTCTGCCCCATTTATTGCCATCATTCTTCTATGGGTCGACCATGAGATTCCTCAGTATTGTTGTCCCTTATGTTTTAATGGCACTATTCCTTATAACCTTTTGTTTTTTAATATTTCGTCAATAGAACTGATGCATTCCTTGTTATCTAAAAAAATAATCTTATGATTTAATTTTTCCTGTGTATAATCTTCATATAGAGTCTAGCTTTGGTTGGATATTAAAGCGATTACTGTGATACTAAAGTGAACAGTTAAGGACAAGGCTGCCATCTACTGGAGGTTTACTTTGTAAATGATATTAATTCCATGTACTATATATAATGTGCAGCAAACTGGAGGGGAGGCGAGGATGATGGGAGTGGTGGTTGTAGCCTTGAGGGTGGTAGCAGTACTTACAATTCACAGTGGTAATCTCTCCCTCTGGTGCTCCCTGGGGACATGCAGGGTGCACACTTTCTTTCCTCGGTGTACACCCTGATATTGTTGCTTCTGCCTGGTGGTATTTGGGGCTCCCTTAATGTTAAATCTTGGTCGGGGAGTAAAGCAGGAGAATGGTGGAGTCAGCAACCAGGCCAGTTGGTAATAAAGTCTCTCTTTACTAAAGTGCAGAATAGGAATAGTACATCCGACAATAAAAAAGGTACAGTTCCAAGACATATAAGACTGTGCAATCCTTCCCCAATATGGGAACTAAAATGTAATGTTGATAAGTGCAAGATAATGCACCTGGGACGTAAAAACCCAAGAGCAGAATATAAACAGGGATACAGTCCTAACCTCAGTATCTGAGGAAAGGGATTTAGGGGTCATTATTTCAGAAGACTTAAAGGTAGGCAGACAATGTCATAGAGCAGCAGGAAATGCTAGCAGAATGCTGGGGTGTATAGGGAGAGGCATTACCAGTAGAAAGAGGGAGGTGCTCATGCCGTTCTACAGAGCACTTGTGAGACCTCATTTGGAGTATTGTGCTCAGTACTGGAGACCATATCTCCAGAAGGATATTGATACTTTGGAGAGAGTACAGAGAAGAGCTACTAAACTGGTACATGGATTGCAGGATAAAACTTACCAGGAAATATTAAAGGACCTTTACATGTATAGCTTGGAAGAAAGACGAGACAGAGGGGATATGATAGAAACTTTTAAATACATAAAGGGAATCAACAAGGTAAAAGAGGAGAGAATATTTAAAAGAAGAAAAACTGCTACAAGAGGACATAGTTTTAAATTAGAGGGGCAAAGTTTTAAAAGTAATATTAGGAAGTATTACTTTACTGAGAGAGAAGTGGATGCATGGAATAGCCTTCCTGCAGAAGTGGTAGCTGCAAATACAGTGGAGGAGTTTAAGCATGCATGGGATAGGCATAAGGCCATCCTTTATATAAGATAGGGCCAGGGGCTATCCATAGTATTTAGTATATTAGGCAGACTAGATGGGCCAAATGGTTCTTATCTGCAGACACATTCTATGTTTCTATGTAATAGCAGTGTATGGACAACAGTAATGTTGTAGGTTGCAGTTCTCCCCTTGGTCTCTCTAAAGTCTCTGAACAGAACCATTGGCAAGTAATGGTGTTCTTGTTAGAGGGGTTGTATCACCTGGAATATTGGTGGCACATCACTAGGATATGCGACCAATGTCAGATAGGTGCAGGTCCCACCCCTGGCACCTGCACCTATCTCTAGAACAGCGTGCCTAAAGTTCGGAAGAGTGCTCCATGCATGCCAACTGCACTCTATACATTTCTATGAGAGCCCACTCGATTATTTTTGGAAGTCCCACAATAATGAATAAAGATCAAAGCACACATGGGCGGGGTGCTCTCCAGAATTTCGGACACTCTGTTCTAGCAATATGCCACTAATATTCACTCCCCTTGAAGAAGCCGAGCGAAACGCACGTCGGGGTGTGCTTGCAAGAGGTCTAAGGTACAGTACAGACCAAAAGTTTGGACACACCTTCTCATTCAAAAAGTTTTCTTTATTTTTATGACTATGAAAATTGTAGATTCACACTGAAGGCATCAAAACTATGAATTAACACATGTGGAATTATATACTTAACAAAAAAGTGTGAAACAACTGAAAGTATGTCATATTCTAGGTTCTTCAAAGTAGCCACCTTTTGCTTTGCTTTGCACACTCTTGGCATTCTCCTGATGAGCTTCAAGAGGTAGTCACCTGAAATGGTTTTCACTTCACAGGTGTGCCCTGTCAGGTTTAATAAGTGGGATTTCTTGCCTTATAAATGGGGTTGGGACCATCAGTTGCGTTGTGGAGAAGTCAGGTGGATACACAGCTGATAGTCCTACTGAATAGACTGTTAGAATTTGTATTATGGCAAGAAAAAAGCAGCTAAGTAAAGAAAAACGAGTGGCCATCATTACTTTCAGAAATGAAGGTCAGTCAGTCCGAAAAATTGGAAGAACTTTGAAAGTGTCCCCAAGTGCAGTCACAAAAACCATCAAGCGCTACAAAGAAACTGGCTCACATGCGGACCGCCCCAGGCAAGGAAGACCAAGAGTCGCCTCTGCTGCGGTGGATGAGTTCATCCGAGTCACCAGCCTCAGAAATCGCAGGTTAACAGCAGCTCAGATTAGAGACCAGGTCAATGCCACACAGAGTTCTAGCAGCAGACACATCTCTAGAACAACTATTAAGAGGAGACTGTGTGAATCAGGCCTTCATGGTAGAATATCTGCTAGGAAACCACTGCTAAGGACAGGCAACAAGCAGAAGAGACTTGTTTGGGCTAAAGAACACAAGGAATGGACATTAGACCAGTGGAAATCTGTGCTTTGGTCTGATGAGTCCAAATTTGAGATCTTTGGTTCCAACCACCGTGTCTTTGTGCGACGCAGAAAAGGTGAACGGATGGACTCTACATGCCTGGTTCCCACCGTGATGCATGGAGGAGGAGGTGTGATGGTGTGGGGGTGCTTTGCTGGTGACACTGTTGGGGATTTATTCAAAATTGAAGGCATACTGAACCAGCATGGCTACCACAGCATCTTGCAGCGGCATGCTATTCCATCTGGTTTGCGTTTAGTTGCACCATCATTTATTTTTCAACAGGACAATGACTCCAAACACAGCTCCAGGCTGTGTAAGGGCTATTTGACCATGAAGGAGAGTGATGGGGTGTTGAAATGAATGGGTCAGGATTCAGTGCTGGTGCTATGCATTCACTTCATGCATTGTACCCAGTGGCTTTGCTATGTCAACATAGACATCTTACATTATCTCCCATGGTTGCCGCAACTTTTGTGATGTGTTTAGCTGCAAGTAATTACCCACATTACTGTAACACACATCCTCCTTTGGCTGGTTGAGGAGGTTTTCCTCCCTGCATTAATACTGCTGCTAAGCCATAAGGAATGGTGTTTGAAGGGGATACAGTCATCCTGTGTACCTTTGGTGAGCTGCTGATTCGCAGCGGTACTGCATTACTGCTATTTATTACATTTATTATTTATATGTTGTCTTTTATGATGTCATTTAAAATCTATTATTATTATACATGTGTGTTTTGCGTTCGTTGGTAATATTCAATATTCAAGGTGAGACAACCCCTTTAACTTTTTCTGCAGTTCCCGGGCTGAGGGAGGCAGTTTTGAGATATGTCTGGCCAAACCATCTCAAAGTGTGGAAAGATGCGCTAGTAATGTTCCCTCTCACAGTAAAAAGGCCCAGGAGGAGCTAGTGCTGAAGATGGGAGTGGTAGTGGTTCTGGCTGTTACAGTTGATCACAGTGGCTTTCTTTACACCATTGCTTCTTAGGGCAATGTAGTGAAAGGAGGGGGCTCCCATTCTTCCCTTGGGACACACCCTGATTCTGGGGCTCCTGCTTGATGGTAGTTGGGGTGCCCATGATGTTAGGTGCTTGTATGGGTGCAAGGCAGTGCGTGTAGAGTGAAAGGTCCAGCGTATGGTGTAGGAGTCAGATAACCAGGCCAGAGGTAGCAGAACAAATGTCTCTCTTACTCAAGTGCAAAATAGGAGTGGTAGTGCATGGAGTTCGTGCACAATACTCCAAATGAGGTCTCACCAGTGCTCTGTAGAGCGGCATGAGCACCTCCCTCTTTCTACTGTTAATGCCTCTGCCTATACACCCTCTCCCTATGGAGTTTTAAAAAGCTGGGAGTTGTGGCACTCTATATCTTGCTAAAATCTCTCTCAGTAGAATCTATGGCTGGCAACAGTAACTTGGCAATTATGGCTGCAGTGTTCATTGTGGGATAAAGGGTTTCGAGGGATTATCTGGCCAGGACGTGTCCAAATAAGAAGGGTGTCTTAATGGTGTCCCTCCCTGCAAAAAAAGTCTGAATAGCTGTAGTAGCACATTAACTTGCTGGCTCCTATGCTTGACCATGCAAATTCAAAGTTCTCCTTTTTCTCTCTTTCTGTTGATCATGTAGAAATCGTGAGTCTCTGTAGTTTGAGGCCTAAGGAGAAAGCGTACAGGTCACTGCTTCCTTCCTTCAACAACTCCAGTCTATACTTTCTCATAGAGATGACCTTGCGGTTCGCTCGGCGTTTATTTCGTGGCGAACTTTGCTCGTTCGGATTCGCTGAACATGCGAACATATGGCGATGTCCACCGGTGCCATATTCTTTAGCATTGAGTCGAACTTTGACCCTTGACATATCCATCAGGTGGGACAGGACAGCCAATTGAGACGTTTTAGCACATGGACATACCCCCTACCCTATAAATAAACCCGATCTGGCTGCCATTTTACAGTCTTGTGTAGGGAGAGGTTGCTGTGTGGAGCAGGGACAGACTGTTAGGCCCCTTTTACACGAGTGAGTTTTCCAGACCCATTCATTTCTATGGGGCTGTGCACATGAGCGGTGATTTTCATGCATCACTTGTGCGTTGCGTGAAAATCGCAGCATGTTCTATATTCTGCGTTTTTCACGCAACGCAGACCCATAGAATTGAATAGGGCTGCATGAAAATCGCAAGCATCCGCAAGCAAGTGCGGATGCGGTGCGATTTTCACGCACGGTTGCTAGGAGACGATCGGGATGGGGACCCGATCATTATTATTTTCGCTTATAACATGGTTATAAGGGAAAATAATAGCATTCTTAATACAGAATGCATAGTACAATAGGGCTGGAGGGGTTAAAAAAATAAATAAATAAATTTAACTCACCTTAATCCACTTGATCGCGCAGCCCGGCTTCTCTTCTGTCTTCTTCTTTGCTGTGCACAGCAACATGGTAAAAGATCATGTGATGGACCATGTGATGAGCGCAGTGACATCATCAAAGGTCCTATTCCTCAAAGAAGAAGACAGAAGAGATGCCGGCTGTCTTGAGTTAAATTATTTTGTATTTTTTTTAACCCCTCCAGCCCTACTGTACTATGCATTCTTTATTCAGAATGCTATTATTTTCCCTTATAACCATGTTATAAGGGGAAATAATACAATCTACACAACCTTGAATCCAAACCTGAACTTCTGTGAAGAAGTTCGGGTCTGGGTACCACATTCAGTTTTTTATCACGCGCGTGCAAAACACATTGCACCTGCGCGATCAAAACTGAACAACAGAACGCAATCGCAGTCAAAACTGACTGCAAATGGGTACCTACTCGCGCGGGTTTGCCGCAACGCATCGGGACTTTATCCGGACACGCTTGTCTGCAAGGGGCCTTAGAGATACCAAAAACTAGCTAATAGGGCCACAAAAGTCCTTTCAAGGACTGGTATAGGTGTGACATACTGAGGGGTGTGATATACTTATAATATACTTTCTAACAGTATATACTTTCTAAAAGTATATTGTAGTGCATTTGTATTGTGCAGCAGTTGTGTGCCGTTAACGACTACCTGTACGAACTCTGCTGCAGGACAGGTTCAGGGGAGCTATTTTTTTTTTTTACTGCATCACTGGATGATCATGCGCGATGCATGCAGACTTCTGCAGTCATTTGATGAGATCACTAAACTGGTCAGTCGCAGCCAGGGCGCCATCAGTGACATCGTACCTCACGCCTTCTTTCTGGAGCGTGCATTGCGTTGTGTCATTGATCAAGCCGTCAAGGAGCAGGAGCTGGAAGATGAGTAAGTTGCAATGCTGAATTCTTAGGGGGGGCTTCTCCATCTGAGACAAGTCAGCAGGAGTCTGAAGAGGAGTCAGAGGAGGATAGTGCCTGGGGGGAGGAGGAAGAGCAAGAAGAGCAGGCTTTAAACTTTTCTGGGATCCCTGGTGTTGTCCGTAGATGTTGGGAGGAGACTGAGGACAGCATTCTCCTGGGCGATAAGCAGCAGCCAGGGCGCTCCACCGCTTCAAATTTAGTGCAAATGGGGGCCTTCATGCTCCAGTGTTTGAAGAGAGACCCCTGTATAAAAAGCACAAAGGGCAATGACCAGTACTGGGTGGCAACGTACTTAGACCCCCGGTACAAACACAAAATGGCAGACATGCTACCAGCATTACAGAGGGCTGTAAGAATGCAGCATTTCCAGGCCTTGCTTCCAGAAATGCTGCATTCTGCTGTTGCGAGCGCTGGCAGAGGAGTTTTTACCCACAGAGAAACAGTTGCGGGTACCAATCCTACCGCGCGTGCAAGAAGAGGGCGGTTTGAAAATGTGTTGGTCACTTCAGATATGAGATCATTCTTGCAGCCAACCCATCGACAGCCGCCCTCTGGATCCAGCTTCAGGGAACGCCTAGACCGACAGGTGTTCGACTACATCGGGTTAACGGCCAATGTGGACGCTCTGAGAAGCGAGGAACCCCTTGACTACCTCACATTTCTAAAAATGAATGAGGCATGTATCTCCGAGGAATTCAACACCTGTGACGACCACGCTTAATTGAATTTCAATTATTACCATTGGTGTTGTTTTTTTTCAAGAGGGGGGATTTCATTAGTAATGTTTTTAATCCAATTTTATATTTTTAGTTCTTTCAAACATATGTATTTGACATGTATTTGTACTGGTCTGCAGTAAAATTAATTTCCAATGAACGTCTAATATACCTCCAGCCACATACAGGTGAAACTCGAAAAATTAGAATATTGTGCAAAAGTCCATTTATTTCAGTAATGCAAAGTAAAAGGAATTTAATTAATGCAGCTTAAAATTGGAATTTTGTGAAAAGGTTCAATATTCTAGGCTCAAAGTGTCACCCTCTAGTCAGCTAATTAATCCATACCCCCTGAGCAAAGGGTTCCTCAAAATTGTGACTTTGGGGTTTCATAAGCTGTAAGTCATAATCATCCAAATTATAACAAATAAAGGCTTGAAATATCTTGCTTTCCATGTAATGAGTCTATCACATATGCTAGTTTCACCTTTTAAGTTGCATTACTAAAATAAATTTGCTCAATATTCAAATTTTTCGAGTTTCACCTGTAATCACTTGATGTTTTCTGTCCGGTGAATACCTAATGTTTTAGGCCTGTACTCCACTGGCCTGCAGTAAAATTGATATACAATGACCGTCTAATATACTGTACCTCTAGCAAAATAATCACTTGATCTTTTCTGTATGGTGAATGCATAATTTTTGAGGCCTATAATCTAACTGGCCAACAGTAAAATTGTTATACGGTGACCGCCTAATGTACCTCCAGCCACATAATGACTTGATCTTTTCTGTACGGTGAATGCATAATTTTTGGGGCCTGTAATCTAACTAGCCAACAGTAAAATTGTTATACGGTGACCGCCTAATGTACCTCCAGCCACATTATCAATTGTTCTTTTCAGTATGGTTAATGAATAATTTTGGGGGCCTATAGTCCACTGGCCTGCAGTAAAATTGATATCCAGTGACCATCTTATATTCCTCCAGCCAAATAATCACTTAATGTTTTCTGTCCGGTAAATGAATAATTTTTGGGGCCTGTAGTCCACTGGCCTGCAGTAAAATTGATATCCATTGACCGTCTAATCAGGGGCGTAACTAGAAGTGACTGGGCCCCACAGCAAATATTTGTAAGGGCCCCCCTCAGCGCGCTTCGCACCTCCCTCCTCCTGTGTAAACCCCACTCCTTTGGCACAGTGTAGCGGTATACTGTATATTGTGTGGCACAGTGTAGAGGTATACTATATATTGTGTGGCACAGTGTAGCGGTATACTGTATATTGTGTGGCACAGTGTAGCGGTATACTGTATATTGTGTGGCACAGTATAGAGGTATACTGTATATTGTGTGGCACAGTGTAGCGGTATACTGTATATTGTGTGGCACAGTATAGAGGTATACTGTATATTGTGTGGCACAGTGTAGCGGTATACTGTATATTGTGTGGCACAGTGTGGCACAGTGTAGAGGTATACTGTATATTGTGTGGCACAGTGTAGCGGTATACTGTATATTGTGTGTGATTGTATTGTCACACAGTTTGATAAAGGCCGTCCGGGCCGAAACGTCACAATTTGACGCCGCATCTCAAATAAACTGAATATCATTTGACGCACAGAACTGGAGTTTTTTATACGGGGTGGGAACCCGACTCCAAGCGACAACTTCCAGAGTGCCAGGAGGTTGACATCTCTAGGGTATACATTATATAACATGAAATAATATTACACAATATTATTGTTTTTAGAAATTTTATTGAAAACCAAAAAGACAATTCATTTTCCATACATCTTCCAAATCTATATTAATTTTCTTCCCTTTTTTCCCATACCCATGATACCCTCCCTACCAGGAAGAATCAAAAGGAGAAAGACTAACATTTCCAAATTCTGTGAAACCAAAATATATGCAAAAAATTACCCTCAGTTGCATCACACCGTGGACAACTAGATGTACTGTATTTCTTAAACCACATCTACTGTATTAAGCCATAATGGCGTAACGTATATTCTATGTAGCCTGTCTATTAAAGGGAGTCTTTCACCTAATCTGAGCGTTTTAGACCGCTCAGATCAGGTTATAGACTCTTTAACCCTCATTACGATCATACCTTTCTCTTATGTGTCCCTCGCCCAGATAATGAAAATAACACTTTTTAAACTTATGCAAATTACCTTCTGAAGGTGCCCAGGGGCGGCGTTACTGGGCGATGTGCCCAGAAAAACACACCTCCAGCCGGCGGACGTCACGAGCGGCACCAGAGGACGGCGGGCTGGGAACTGGCCCGCACCTGCGCACTGCTCTGCCCATTATGGGCAGAGGAACATCCTTTCATATTGCGCATGCGCCGGCCGGCTGTCTTTAGTTGGCCGGCGCATGCGCAATATGAAAAGCTGTTCCTCTGCCCATAATGGGCAGAGCAGTGCGCAGGTGCAGGCCAGTTCCCAGCCCGCCGTCCTCTGGTGCCGCTCGTGACGTCCGCCGGCTGGAGGTGTGTTTTTCTGGGCAAATCGCCCAGTAACGCCGACCCTGGGCACCTTCAGAAGGTAATTTGCATAAGTTTAAAAAGTGTTATTTTCATTATCTGGGCGAGGGACACATAAGAGAAAGGTATGATCGTAATGAGGGTTAAAGAGTCTATAACCGGATCTGAGCGGTCTAAAACGCTCAGATTAGGTGAAAGACTCCCTTTAAGTTTGAGACAACACGCCAAAGGAATGATTTAAAAAAACTCTGCTTTTATTCATTCAAATTTCAACACCAGTGGAACATTTATTACAACGTTTTGGGCCCAATTTTGGTGCCCTTCTTCAGGCTGTGTCTGAGGGAGTTCGGATTCACGGCGTGCAGAATATGTAGAATATTAAATTGAACCAAAATGCGTTTGAAGTTGTGCGACACAAATTTTAAATTTGATAAAATATTTTCCCAATCCTCTACTTGTATCATTGGACAATCGGTTCCCCAGGCTTTTGACCGGGAGAACTAATATTTTTAAATAGTACTTTTACTAATAAACTATAAAGTTGAGCAATCCTAACATTTCAACCTAAATTCCCTATTAATTCCTTTTAAGGGTGTAAAAGTGTCTATATCTAGCACTTTTTTAGACTAGATAGTGCAGAACAAAGCTGAAAATACCTAAACCATGATAAATAAATATATTCTCCCTTTATGCTTACTTCGATAAAGTAAGTATATATCCTTTCCTCACCACTTGTGCAACATAAACATTTTTTTTTTTGCCAGTATTGATCCCCTACTAATTCATCTAAAACCTGTAAATTATAATTATACCAAAGGGGTGTACAACATAAAGATCCCCTTATTTCAAACCATCGACTAAGTGCACCAGAACTTACTAAGTAATTTCATAGTCTCACCGTAGTCCTGCCACTCATTAGATATTTGCCCGGATTCCAATAAGGTAAACATGTTATCATATCCAGATCTAGTCACCAAAGTCCTACATAGTGAACTTTTCTTCCATTGGCAAAAAAGCTATAACTGAGCCAATATAAAATAACCCTTAAAGTAGGGAAGGTTCAATCTTCTTTTTTCTATTGGCCTATAGATAAGTTCCACTTTTAGTCTAACACGTTTTCTTCTCCAGAGAAGGTAATTAATAATTCTCTCAATTAACATTACACAACATTAAATGACAAACCATTTGCAAAAACCCCTGCTCTAGGGTACTGCAAAAGCAATAAGGTCTCTCTGCCATAAATGTGCACAATATCTTGCTGAATGACTCCAAAGAACAGCCTTGTAAATTCTGGACCTTCTCTCTCTCTCTCTCTCTCTCTCTCTGGAGTACGCTAGTGTAGCAGATGTTCTTTAACTGTAGAAGGCTCAGAGATGGTGGTTCTCTGGGACTTGTGGCTTTGTCTGACATTTCTCACACACGTTGTTCCTCTCCCTCTACTTAAACTAGACCTAGACTATTCTGGCGACAGACCCAGGGTCCATGTCCCCAGCAAACCAACTTGTAAACACAGGTTTAACCGTTAATTTTCCATACAGTGCCATTACGTACACAAATATAACAAATCACAGTATTCGACTTAACAAAATACCATGACATCATTTAACCCTTTGCAGTGACCCTGTTCTGGGCTACTGCACATGTATTTCTCTCAATATCTAGTGTTCTCTTCAGCCATTATGGACATCCTTCTCTTGCACTGAATGTACTGTACATAGACAAGTACACTAATCTGAATAATCATATGTAAACATGAGCTGTATGATATGGCCCATGGGGGCCCTAGAGCCTAAAGGGGCCCATGATCCATGTCATATGCCATATGAGTAGTACCATGCAGATATTTGGGCCCTATTACAGATTTGGCAATGTAACTTCAAGTTTAAAGGGATTTTCCAGGGTTATGGCCCATTTTAACTTGCCCCAGAGCATTTAGTACCTAATTTAAATATCATAATCACCTGCTCCTCTGTAAACGGGCTACTTGCAGTGATCTGGCTTGCTTACTCTTGGCTGGAGTACAGATGAGGTCAAGTGAGCTGCGGCAGCCAATCACTGGCCTCAGAGATGTTCTCAATTGATACATGACCCAGTAGTTACAACTAGAGTTAAGCGGACACCTGGATGTTCGGGTTCGAGAAGTTCGGCCGAACTTCCCGGAAATGTTCGGGTTCGGGATCCGAACCCGATCCGAACTTCGTCCCGAACTCGATCCGAACTTCGTCCCGAACCCGAACCCCATTGAAGTAAATGGGGACCCGAACTTTTCGGCACTAAAAAGGCTGTAAAACAGCCCAGGAAAGGGCTAGAGGGCTGCATAAGGCAGCAACATGTGGGTAAATGCCCTGCAAACAAATGTGGATAGGGAAATGAATAAAAATAAAAATAAAATAAATAAAAATTAACCAATATCAATTGGAGAGAGGTCCCATAGCAGAGAATCTGGCTTCACGTCACCCACCACTGTAACAGTCCATTGTCAGATATTTAGGCCCCGGCACCCAGGCAGAGGAGAGAGGTCCCGTAACAGAGAATCTGGCTTCATGTCAGCAGAGAATTAGTCTGCATGTCATAGCAGAGAATCAGGCTTCACGTCAGCCACCACTGCAACAGTCCATTGTCAGATATTTAGGCCCAGCACCCAGGCAGAGGAGAGAGGTCCCGTAACAGAGAATCTGGCTTCATGTCAGCAGAGAATCAGTCTGCATGTCATAGCAGAGAATCAGGCTTCACGTCAGCCACCACTTCAACAGTCCATTGGCATATATTTAGGCCCAGCACCCAGGCAGAGGAGAGAGGTCCCGTAACAGAGAATCTGTCTTTATGTCAGCAGAGAATTAGTTTGCATGTCATAGCAGAGAATCAGACTTCACGTCAGCCACCACTGCAACAGTCCATTGTCAGATATTTAGGCCCAGCACCCAGGCAGAGGAGAGAGGTCCCGTAACAGAGGATCTGGCTTCATGTCAGCAGAGAATCAGTCTGCATGTCATAGCAGAGAATCAGGCTTCACATCAGCCACCACTGCAACAGTCCATTGGCATATATTTAGGCCCAGCACCCAGGCAGAGGAGAGAGGTCCCGTAACAGAGAATCTGTCTTCATGTCAGCAGAGAATCAGTCTGCATGTCATAGCAGAGAATCAGGTTTCACGTCAGCCACCACTGCAACAGTCCATTGGCATATATTTAGGCCCAGCACACAGGCAGAGGAGAGAGGTCCCGTAACAGAGAATCTGTCTTCATGTCAGCATAGAATTAGTCTGCATGTCATAGCAGAGAATCAGGCTTCACGTCAGCCACCAGTGCAACAGTCCATTGTCATATATTTAGGCCCAGCACCCAGGCAGAGGAGAGAGGTCCCGTAACAGAGACTCTGGCTTCATGTCAGCAGAGAATCAGTCTGCATGTCATAGCAGAGAATCAGGCTTCACGTCAGCCACCACTGCAACAGTCCATTGGCATATATTTAGGCCCAGCACCCAGGCAGAGGAGAGAGGTCCCGTAACAGAGAATCTGTCTTCATGTCAGCAGAGAATTAGTCTGCATGTCATAGCAGAGAATCAGGCTTCACGTCAGCCACCACTTCAACAGTCCATTGTCAGATATTTAGGCCCAGCACCCAGGCAGAGGAGAGAGGTCCCGTAACAGAGAATCTGGCTTCATGTCAGCAGAGAATCAGTCTGCATGTCATAGCAGAGAATCAGGCTTCACGTCACCCAACATTGGAACAGTCCATTGGCATATATTTAGGCCCCGGCACCCAGGCAGAGGAGAGGTTCAATGAAAATAAAAATAGGATTGAATGAGGAAGTGCCCTGGAGTACAATAATATATGGTTAAGGGGAGGTAGTTAATGTCTAATCTGCACAAGGGATGAACAGGTCCTGTGGGATCCATGCCTGGTTCATTTTTATGAACGTCAGCTTGTCCACATTGGCTGTAGACAGGCGGCTGCGTTTGTTTGTAATGACGCCCCCTGCCGTGCTGAATACACGTTCAGACAAAACGCTGGCCGCCGGGCAGGCCAGCACCTCCAAGGCATAAAAGGCTAGCTCTGGCCACGTGGACAATTTAGAGACCCAGAAGTTGAATGGGGCCGAACCATCAGTCAGTACGTGGAGGGGTGTGCACACGTACTGTTCCACCATGTTAGTGAAATGTTGCCTCCTGCTAACACGTTGCGTATCAGGTGGTGGTGCAGTTAGCTGTGGCGTGTTGACAAAACTTTTCCACATCTCTGCCATGCTAACCCTGCCCTCAGAGGAGCTGGCCGTGACACAGCTGCCTTGGCGACCTCTTGCTCCTCCTCTGCCTTGGCCTTGGGCTTCTACTTGTTCCCCTGTGACATTTGGGAATGCTCTCAGTAGCGCGTCTACCAACGTGCGCTTGTACTCGCGCATCTTACTATCACGCTCCAGTGCAGGAAGTAAGGTGGGCACATTGTCTTTGTACCGTGGATCCAGCAGGGTGGCAACCCAGTAGTCCGCACACGTTAAAATGTGGGCAACTCTGCTGTCGTTCCGCAGGCACTGCAGCATGTAGTCGCTCATGTGTGCCAGGCTGCCCAGGGGTAAGGACAAGCTGTCCTCTGTGGGAGGCGTATCGTCATCGTCCTGCCTTTCCCCCCAGCCACGCACCAGTGATGGGCCCGAGCTGTGTTGGGTGCCACCCGCTGTGACCATGCTTCATCCTCATCCTCCTCCACCTCCTCCTCATCCTCGTCCTCCTCGTCCTCCAGTAGTGGGCCCTGGCTGGCCACATTTGTACCTGGACTCTGCTGTTGCAAAAAAACTCCCTCTGAGTCACTTCGAAGAGACTGGCCTGAAAGTACTAAAAATGACCCCTCTTCCTCCTCCTCCTCCTCCTCCTCCTGGGCCACCTCCTCTTGCATCATTGCCCTAAGTGTTTTCTCAAGGAGACATAGAAGTGGTATTGTAACGCTGATAACGGCGTCATCGCCACTGGCCATGTTGGTGGAGTACTCGAAACAGCGCAACAGGGCACACAGGTCTCGCATGGAGGCCCAGTCATTGGTGGTGAAGTGGTGCTGTTCTGTAGTGCGACTGACCCGTGCGTGCTGCAGCTGAAACTCCACTATGGCCTGCTGCTGCTCGCACAGTCTGTCCAGCATGTACAAGGTGGAGTTCCACCTGGTGGGCACGTCGCATATGAGGCGGTGAGCGGGAAGGCCGAAGTTACGCTGTAGCGCAGACAGGCGAGCAGCGGCAGGATGTGAACGCCGGAAGCGCGAACAGACGGTCCGCACTTTATGCAGCAGCTCTGACATGTCGGGGTAGTTGTGAATGAACTTCTGCACCACCAAATTCAGCACATGCGCCAAGCAAGGGATGTGCGTCAAACCGGCTAGTCCCAGAGCTGCAACGAGAGCCGCCTTTGGGGTGCTCGGTCCCAGATGGCGGCGGTCAGTAGCAGGCGGAGTCTCTTGGCGGCGGGTGTTCTGCTTTTGCCCACTGCTCCCTCTTTTGCAACGCTGTTGGCTCGGTCTCACCACTGCCTCTTCCTCCGAACTGTGAAAGTCAGTGGCACGACCTTCATTCCATGTGGGGTCTAGGACCTCATCGTCCCCTGCATCGTCTTCCACCCAGTCTTGATCCCTGACCTCCTGTTCAGTCTGCACACTTCAGAAAGACGCAGCAGTTGGCACCTGTGTTTCGTCATCATCAGAGACATGCTGAGGTGGTATTCCCATGTTCTCATAATCAGGAAACATAAGTGGTTGTGCGTCAGTGCATTTTATGTCTTCCACCGCTGGGGAAGGGCTGGGTGGATGCCCTTGGGAAACCCTGCCAGCGGAGTCTACAAACAGCATAAGAGACTGCTGCATAACTTGAGGCTCAGACAGTTTCCCTGGTATGCATGGGGGTGATGTGACAGACTGATGGGCTTGGTTTTCAGGCGCCATCTGTGCGCTTTCTGCAGAAGACTGGGTGGGAGATAATGTGAACGTGCTGGATCTACTGTCGGCCACCCAATTGACTAATGCCTGTACCTGCTCAGGCCTTACCATCCTTAGAACGGCATTGGGCCCCACCAAATATCGCTGTAAATTATGGTGGCTACTGGGACCTGAGGTAGTTGGTACACTAGGACGTGTGGCTGTGGCAGAACGGCCACGTCTTCTCCCAGCACCAGAGGGTCCACTAACACCACCACGACCATGTCCACGTCCGCGTCCCTTACTAGATGTTTTCCTCATTGTTATCGTTCACCACAACAACAAAAATATTATTTGACCCAATGTATTGAATTCAAATTCAGGCCTTTTTTTAAACTAGCACTATCTGGCTATCTATTTAGGTACCGTATTACACTAATACAGGCACAGCAGTAACCACAGATTTAGCTGACTATAAATTTGAGGCCTATTATTTAGGCGCTGGGTGACAGGTTTAGGTTTACTGACAGATCTAGACTTGGAAATGCACAGTAGCGTGTGTGTGAAGTTATTCAGAATGACCCTATCAGCACCTTGATTCTGATATACCCTTTTAGGGATGTATTTAAAGTAGGCCTGATACAGCAGAAACCACTAAATTAGGAAATTGCTAAATTGGGAATTGTATTTCAACCCAGAACAAAAACTGTGCTTTGACGGACACTAAATAACTTGCCCAGCCACAACAGTACAGCAGTAACGACAGATTTAGCAGGATATAAATTTGAGGCCTAGTATTTAGGCGCTGGGTGACAGGTATAGATTTACTGACGGAATTAGACTTGGAAATGCACAGTAGCGTGTGTGTGAAGTTATTCTGAATGACCCTATGTGCACCTTGAATATTATATACCCTTTTAGGGATAGATTTCAAATAGCTCTGATACAGCAGAAACCACTAAATTAGGAAATTGCTAAATTGGGAATTGTATTTCAACCCAGAACAAAAAATGTGCTTTGACGGACACTAAATAACTTGCCCAGCCAGAACAGTACAGCGGTAACGACAGATTTAGCGGGATATAAATTTGAGGCCTAGTATTTAGGCGTTGGGTGACAGGTATAGATTTACTGACAGAATTAGACTGGGATATGGCCAAAAAATAACCACACTATTGCTGGTTAAATGCACTTGGTGTGACAGCTTGACCAACCACACTACTGAGGGTTAAATGCACTTGGTGACGGGCGCAGCTTGCCCCTGATGTAGTATATGGCCAAAAAATAAACAGACTATTGTTGGTTAAATGCACATGGTGTGACAGCTTCACCCTGATGTAGGCTTTAGCCAAAAAACAACCACACCATTGAGGGTTAAATGCACTTGGTGACAGGCGCAGCTTGCCCCTGATGTAGTATATGGCCAAAAAATAAACAGACTATTGCTGGTTAAATTACTTGGTGTGACAGCTTCACCCTGATGTAGGATTTAGCCAAAAAACAACCACACCATTGAGGGTTAAATGCACTTGGTGACAGGCGCAGCTTGCCCCTGATGTAGTATATGGCCAAAAAATAAACAGACTATTGCTGGTTAAATGCACTTGGTGTGACAGCTTCACCCTGATGTAGGCTTTAGCCAAAAAACAACCACACCATTGAGGGTTAAATGCACTTGGTGACAGGCGCAGCTTGCCCCTGATGTAGTATGTGGCCAAAAAATAAACAGACTATTGCTGGTTAAATGCACTTGGTGTGACAGCTTCACCCTGATGTAGGCTTTAGCCAAAAAACAACCACACCATTGAGGGTTAAATGCACTTGGTGACGGGCGCAGCTTGCCCCTGATGTAGAATATGGCTAAAAAATAACCAGACTATTGCTGTTTAAATGCACTTGGTGTGACAGCTTCACCCTCATGTAGGCTTTAGCCAAAAAACAACCACACCATTGAGGGTTAAATGCACTTGGTCGCAGCTTGTGCTGGCGCACCACAAGACACAAAATGGCCGCCGATCACCCCAGAAAAAAGTGACTGACAAACGGTCTGGGCAGCCTAAAAACAGTGAGCAATTGAGTATTAGCAGCTCAATGATCCACAGCTGCAGATCGATCAATTAATCAAGTCCTTTGGAGGAGTTAATCTGCCTAATCTCGCCCTACTGTCGCAGCCGCAACCTCTCCCTACGCTAATCAGAGCAGAGTGACGGGCAGCGCTATGTGACTCCAGCTTAAATAGAGGCTGGGTCACATGGTGCTCTGGCCAATCACAGCCATGCCAATAGTAGGCATGGCTGTGATGGCCTCTTGGGGTCAGTAGTATGACGCTTGTTGATTGGCTGCTTTGCAGCCTTTCAAAAAGCGCCAAGAAAGCGACGAACACCGAACCCGAACCCGGACTTTTACGAAAATGTCCGGGTTCGGGTCCGTGTCACGGACACCCCAAAATTCGGTACGAACCCGAACTATACAGTTCGGGTTCGCTCATCCCTAGTTACAACAACACACTTGGGGACACGTCACCACTGAAGCCAGTCATTGGCTGCAGTGGCACACTTGACTCTGTCTGTACCTTGGCCAGAAGTAAACAGGACGGGAACCAGAAAATCGCTACTCAGAGCCAGTGCGTTGGAATGGAGCAGCGGAGAGCACGTGAGTATGATTTTTTTTAGTAGGTACCAAATGCTCAGGGGCTAGTAAGAAAAAGGCTATACTCCTGAAAAACCCTTTAAGCTTAAAATATTCCCCTTCAACAGGCTTTCCTACCTTGCCTGCAGGTAAATCCAGCTATGTCCAATCCAAATTGTCAGCGATAAAGCAACAAATATTTCTAAAATGGGGGAATTATATGTAATTCAAGTACAGCCGGACTAGAGCGCAGCCTAAGGGGAGGCTGGCATGATAGGTTGTGGGGACGAGGAGACGGTGTATTTAGTAAGGGCCTTCTACTGCAAGCGGCGAGGGATCTGGACCGGGTCCTGCTGGATCTCTCCCCTTGGGGATGGGAGGCTGGCGCGGCGGGGGAGTGTGCAGCCGAGCGGGCACGAGGCTGGGCTGGCTGCAGGCCTGCAGGGGCCCAGGCCTTGGGACACAGATAGGAGGGTTGCGAGCGCTAGCGGACAGCAAGAGGAAGAGCCGTCATCTCCGTTGTCGTGCGCACCCAGCACCGTGGAGGCTGGGGTGCTGTGATTCGGGTCTGCAGTGGAGTCGGCGCAGGAGGACGATGCCCTTGCGGAGGATGGATCTGCTGGATTCTGGAGTGACGGCTGCGGGGTTCACAGCGCCCGGGCAGCCAGGTAAGACTTCTGTGCGACCCTTGTGTGCAGTAGTTAGTGCCCCTGGGGGGGGCAGGGGGGAGCCAGAGGGAGCTGGTTGGGGGGCTGAGTCAATTGTTAGGGAGCCTGGCGGGTTGGGTTGCGGGATTGTCCCCGTTGCCGGCCTGGGGGGTCGGGGGGGTCCCGCGGTGTTGAGTCAAGGGGGGTTGGGGGTTGCCAACGTGCAGGTGCGGGGGGGAAGGTCAGTGTCGGTGCAGACGCAGGCTGGGTGTGAGGAGGAGCGGCGGAAGGTAGATGACTCGGCGCAAGGTGAGGTGTATGTATGTTTTGAGGGCCCGTTGGGGGCGCATTTAAAGGTGGATGTCAGAGAACGGATTTGGAGGGGGAGTATATTGAAATATTTTCATTGTTGCTGTTGGAAAGGTTTCAGTTAGGTAGGGTGCGGCGGGATGAAGGGAGGAAGGAAGAGGATGAAAAACGCAGATATCGGCTGATTCCGCATACCTTTGCTAACTGGCTGCAGGCGTTTGCCATTTTGGCGAGCGTCATTGGGGAGAAAGCGCCGGAGTGCTGTTCTGCGCTTTTTTGTTATATGGATGCGATTGGGGAGGCGTATAGGGTGTACGGGGGTGTGGGATGGCTTCACTATGATGAACAATTTATCCAGTGGGACCATAAGGATATTGGTTTGTGGATGCGGGTGATGGCGCCGGGGCGGCAGGGGCAGTCCTTTCGGGGGGATGCAGGTGGTGGGGCGGGACAATCCGGGTTGTCAGCGGCTGCGGCAAAGGGTCTGTGCTTCCTTTTAAATGAAGGGAGCTGCAAGTTCGGAGCGAAGTGCAAGTTCAAGCACGAGTGCACTTCCTGTGGGGGGGCCCACCCCTAGTTTCTCCGTTAGGGGTGGTGCCAAAGAAGGAGCCGAATAAGTTTTGGCTGATCCACCACTTGTCATTTCCGAAAAGGGCGTCGGTCAATGAGGGTGTTGATCCTGAGCTGTGTTCGGTGGTCTATACATCATTTGACGCGGCTGTGGAGTGGGTGCGGCGTTTGGGCCCGGGTGCACTGCTAGCAAAGACAGATATCGAGGCGACGTTTAGGCTGCTCCCGGTACACCCGGATAGCTTACATTTATTGGGGTGTTATTGGGATGAGAGGTTTTACGTGGATAGGTGTCTGCTGATGGGCTGTTCTTTTGAGGCGTTCAGTTCCTTTTTGGAGTGGATAGTGGTGGATGTTTCGGGTTGTAAGTCAGTCATTCACTACTTGGATGATTTCTTGTGTTTAGGTCCAGCGGGTTCGTGGGTGTGTCAGTTGTTGCTTTCGACGGTACAGTCGGTGTTTGCGTCCTTTGGGGTGCCGCTGGCGGAGGGAAAGACTGTAGGGCCCACGACAGAATTGAGTTTTTTGGGGATTGTTTTGGATACGGTGGCGATGGAATGTAGGTTGCCGGAGGATAAATTGTGTGATTTGAGGGTGGAGGTTGCTAAGGCGGGTAGGTCAGTTAGGATTTGTTTGCGGGATTTACAATCATTGTTGGGGAAGTTGAATTTTGCTTGTCGCATTATGCCCATGGGGTGCATTTTCTGTAGGTGGTTGGCGGCAGCAACCGCAGGGGTGACGGCTGCGCATTATTTCATTAGATTGGGGCGTGAGTGTAAAGGGGGATTATTAATCACTAATATTATGCGAATATTGGTAATTAATATTCCTAAATAGGAGGGGCCGTCTAGTGAAGACTCCGCCTATTTATACCTTTATATAACAACAATATTTTTCGCTATACTTTACATTAATCACTATACTAGCTGCATGCGCCTTACTTACTACAGCTAACAAATACACACTACACAAAGGGTACAAATGTTACGGTATTTATTACAACAATACACTACGCACACAATACTGACAACACAACACTAAATATACAGTACTCAACTACACTACACGTTCCCATTCCACCCATAAACTAACTAGACAATTCACACATCCAAGTAACATTAACAACCCACCCACCTGACTAATATTCTATCCCTAGGGGGCACGACGAGGGTTAACGGTGGTTTTGCTGGGGATAAGCAGACCACAGACACTAAGGGGGGCTCAGGGGTATGAAAGGGGTTATAATCCGGGGTGGTAAGATCAGGGAGGGTAATTAGGGGTGGTAGGATCAGGGCAGGGACTAGACAGGGTTAACCAGGAGGCACAATTGGGGTATCAGGGCAGGGACTAGACAGGGTTAACCAGGCACAATTGGGGTATCAGGGCAGGGACTAGACAGGGTTAACCAGGGGTGGCAGGGACTAGGGTAAATCAGGGGTCTATGGGGTCAGGGAATTAAAGTGTTAATCGTTGGTGGTATAGGAATCAGGGGTTAATCGTTGGTGGTATAGGGATCAGGGGTTAATGATACTTAATGTTCTGCTCGTTGTCCAGGGGGGCTCGTCAGTCCAGGGGATGATGTCCTGCCCGGTCGTATCTCGGACTCCTGAGCGGAGCGCCGCCCGCCTATTTAAACTTGGCGGCGCCCGCTCGCAGTCCCCCTTTTGCCGCCGTGCGCATGCGCACGGCCAGCCTGAACACGTGGGCCGGCGCGGTGATGTGACGTCACCGTGCCGGCCCGAGGATCTCGGAACGCGCTTCCAGGAGGGGGGATCCTTTGATCCTCCCGCCTGTGAAGCGGACGCCTACCTCTTTGTTCCCATGTCTCTGTTAGGCGTACCATCTCCGGCGCGATCGGAGATGGTGACAAAGGGCAGAGGATCTCATTGATCCTCTGTCCTTTGTAGAGGCCGACGCTGGACATGATTGTCCAACTGTCGGTCTCCTCCACCCCTCCAGCAGGCAGCATGATTCCGGCATATATGCCTATAGATGCTTGGGGCACATCTATAAGCATATATGAGCGGACAGTACATATGGGGGCATATATTTATCAAAGGGGGCAATATCAAGGGGGTACATATCAAGGGGGCATATATATATTTTCAGGGGGCACATCTCAAGGGGGCACATATTTATCAAAGGGGGCAATATCAAGGGGGTACATATCAAGGGGGCATATATATATCAAGGGGGCACATATATATCAATCCCCACAGGGCATGAATGAGCCCCTGGGGAATATCAGAGGCAGATGGGCGCAGGTGCTGGGCACATCTGCGCACATCGCCCTCTGAGGGGATTATGCACCGCAAATACATATATATATGTATGCCCCAGTAGGCATGCATATCTACCACCCTTCCTCAACAAGAGCTACGACGGGATTTGGATGTGTGGGCTAGGTTTTTGGCTGACTTCAACGGGAGGGCGTTAGTTTTGGGGGATGCTGTGGATAATGTGGATTTTGATCTGTTTTCCAACGCAGCTGGGGGGGTTGGTTTCGGGGTTTATTGCAATGGGCAGTGGTGTGCGGACCGCTGGCCTGAGTCCTGGGGGGAAAGAGGTTGGGTTAGGAATGTAGCATTGTTAGAGCTTTTCCCTATAGTGTTGGCATTGGAATTGTGGGGGGACAGGTTTCGTAATAAAAAGTTAAGGTTTCACTGTGATAACATGGGGGTGGTGCAGGTTATCAATAGCTTGTCGGCTTCGTCCCCTCCGGTGGTTAGGTTGTTGGAGCATATGGTTTTGCATTGTTTAGCCTTGAATGTGTGGGTGGTGGCGGTTCATGTGCCGGGTGTCTCTAACGGTATTGCGGATGCTCTTTCTCGCTTGCAGTGGGCGCGGTTTCGGCAGTTGGCGCCGGGGGCGGAGGTCACCGGTTTGGAGTGTCCGGGGATGCTGTGGGAGATATTGGAGGTATTGTGAGCAGACTATTCAGGGCTTCTCTGTCGGGTGGCACGTGGGCGGCATATGAGGGAGCTTGGGAAAGTTGGGTGAGTTGGTGTGGCATGCTTGGTGTAGGGGTGGATGCGGGTGAAGGCCCCTTGGTTTTATTTTTGGGGTGGAAGAAGGAGGAAAGGTGGTCGGTGGCTCAGGTCTATAGGTGCATGTCGGGTTTAGCTTTTGGTTTCAAGTGGCGGGGGTTGGAGGATTGTACAAAGACTTTTATAGTGTGGCAGGTGTTGAAGGGTTGGCGTTGGGGTGGGCGGACGGAGGACAGGTGGTTGCCGGTCTCTTTTGGGTTGTTTTTAGAGCTTGGGGGTCGGTTGGAGGTGGCCTGTAGGTCAGTGGCGGAGGTGAGATTGTTTAAGGCAGCATTTTCACTGGCGTTCTTTGGGGTGTTTCGGTTGGGGGAGTTGGTTAGTGGGAGTGTTAGTTGTGCTGGGGGGTTAAGGGATCAGGACGTGCAGCTTTTGCAGGACAGGGTGGTGGTATGGTTGCGCAAGTCTAAGATGGATCAGGAGGGGCGGGGGTGTAGCATTTGTCTGTTTGAGGTGACGGGCTGCGGAATGTGTCTGGTTGTTTGCCTACGGGAGTATAGGGATGGTAGGTGGGCGGGGGCGGCCCCGTTTTTGAGGCATGCAGACGGGTTGTTTTTGTCCAGGTTCCAGTTTGTGGCGGTGTTGAAGAGATGTTTGGGTGAGCTGGGGGTGGATCCGAGGTGTTATACGGGTCACTCCTTTCGGATTGGGGCGGCAACGGAGACGGCTCGTTTGGGTATGAGCGAGGAGGTTATCAAGAGGATTGGGAGGTGGGAGTCAGGTAGATTTCGTTCTTATGTGCGTTTGGGCCGGCAGTGAGGGTGGGGGGTGTGGCAGAGGATTGTTAGTATTAACGCGGTCGTTTTGCTTGTTTTCATTTCAGGTAATCCCCCGGCGTTGGTGTGGATTATCGGGCATTCGTTTGTTTTTTGGGGAGCGTTGAGGGCAGATGTGAGGCAAAACGGTCGTCAGTTGGGTTTCGATAGGGAGGTGGCAGCCGTCTGGTGGCAGGGTTATCGGGGTATGTTGTGGGGGGGAAGTGTTGAGGGAGGTTCATCGTTTGGTTCAGCTGGACAGGCCTCCGGATGTATTAGTGCTGCACGCTGGAGGGAACGATTTGGGTATGAAGCCGGTGAGAGAGCTAATCCGGGACATTAAGTTTGACCTATTGCGATTGTGGTCGTTGTTTCCTAAAATGGTGGTGGTGTGGTCGGATATAGTGCCCAGACGGCGTTGGCGGGAGGCGCGGTCGGTGGAGAGGATCAACAAGGCCCGGATTAAGGTTAACAGGGCGCTTGGAAAATTTGTGGCGCGGAATGGGGCGGTTGTGGTGCGGCATTTTGATTTGGAGTCTGGAGTCGGTGAATTTTGGAGGGCAGACGGGGTCCATCTCAATGCAGTGGGCATTGATCTGTGGTCTTTGGGTCTGCAAGGTGGAATCGAGCGAGCCTTGGGGGTGTGGAGGGCCGCGCAAGCTTGAGGTGGTAGGTCAAGTTGCGCGTCAGTGGCGGTAGGAGGTCCTGGAAGACGGTGATAGGGCTTGGTGTTTGTGGATGAGAGGGCCTCAATTGGTGGGGCTGGACTCCCAGGTGTGGAAAGTTGGTGGGTTTCAGTGGGGTGACCATCACTCGGTGTCTCCGAGCTGGAGTGATACGGCTGGAGGCAAGGTGACTTAACCGGGTGTTTGGGGCATCAGCTGGAGCCGGGGCTTCTAGGACCTCCTTCGTCAGGTCGAGGTATTATGTATATATATATGTTTATATATTTATATTGGATTTTATGTTATGTTTGTATCAATAAAAGGCTGCTGTGGCCATTTAATTCCAATATAAGGCTCTGTGTCATTCTTGGTGGGGGTTTAGGTTAGTGGCAAGGTAGGGGAGTATAGGAACATGGAGTGGAAGTAGAGGACCCGAGGTAATTCCCCAATAACCTTATCATGTTCTATTTCTGAATACTGTGTTTTTGAAATGTTTGCATCAATGAAAAAGCTTTTTGTGACAGTTTTTTTTGTTTGTTTTGTTTTTTGAGCTGAAACCAGAAGTGGATTCAAAAGGAAGGCTTTATACTTTTCATCCACTCATAGTTTTAACACAAAAACTGGGTATTTTATTTTATTTTTTTAAAGTCATGTGTGAAAGCACCCTAATGGCCACTTTAAAGATCCATTAGAGTTGTGTGAATTTCTCTCTCTATCTGTCTTTGTCTGTTTTTCATTCCGTCTTTTGAGTCAAACCTAGAGCTGGATTCAGAAGGAAGGGAAAAAATGGAAGGACTTATCCCTGTTGCTGCATCCACTTCAGGCTTCGGCTAAACAATCTGCATGAAAAACTGCAGCGGCATTTGCAAGAAAAACTTCCTGTGAAACCATTTTCAAATGGATTTTCTCCACACAGATGATGGCTATATGTTTGGCTTGATAGCCTCTGTGAAACAGCTGATATCAGAGGGTAAAGTTGTGCCACCATGTATTTCTAATGTAGCCCTTAATAGAGGGTAAATGTAGCATTACATGGCACCTATTCACCCATGTGAAATATGAACGGGTTGAGAGCTCCACCTTGGTTAAAGAGGTTATCCTTCAATTTGTAACGGTTGACCTATCCTCTGGATAAGTCATCACAATCTGAATGGTGGGGGTCCGACACACAGGATCCCCACTGGTCAGCTGTTTGAGAAAGTCCTGGCGCAACTGTGAGCGACAGGGCCTTCTCTCTGCCTACTCTAGGCCAAAAAAATCACTACCATCAGTCATGTGGCCTAGGCGCAGCTCAGCTCAGCTCCACCTGAATGGACAAGTCATCAGTTACAAAGTGTCAGATATTCTCTATAAGGTTATTGTAAGGTTGATGATTGAAGGGTCCACACCAGCATAAACCTGAAGTCATTACAGTTCTCATTTGGCTTAAAGGGGTTGTCCGCTTTATTTATATTGATGACCTATCCTCAGGATAGGTCATCAATATGAGATTAGTGGGGGTCTGACACCCGGCACCCCTGCCTATCAGCTGTTTGAAGAGAAGGCCGCGTACATGCGCTGCCTTCTCTTCATTGTTTACTTACTCGCTGTCGCAACCTTAGCCGCCCCATTCACCTCAATGGGACAGCTACTTCTTAGGCTACTTTCACACTTGCGCTTGATCGGATCCGTTCTGAACGGATCCGATCATATTAATGCAGACGGAGGCTCCGTTCAGTACGGATCCGGCTGCATTAATAACTTAGAAAAATTTCTAAGTGTGAAAGTAGCCTGAGCGGATCCGTTCAGACTTTCAATGTAAAGTCAATGGGGGACGGATCCGCTTGAAGATTGAGCCATATGGTGTCATCTTCAAGCGGATCCGTTCCCATTGACTTACATTGTAAGTCTGAACGGATCCGCTCGCCTCCGCACGGCCAGGCGGACAGCTGAACGCTGCAAGCAGCGTTCAGCTGTCCGCCTGTCCGTGCGGAGGCGAGCGGAGCGGAGGCTGAACGCCGCCAGACTGATGCAGTCTGAGCGGATCCGCTCCATTCAGACTGCATCAGGGCTTCGTGTGCATTGAGAATTTGAAATTCTCATAGAATACAATGTACATGACCTACGGTGCGGATTTTCCGCACGCTGATCGTGTGCGGGGGGCCTAAGATAATTTTTGGATCTAAAATAAGACAGAAAGTTGAAGCTTCTTGGTTCCAATTCAAAATCTGCAGCAAGATCTCCCTCCTGACGTGTTATTTATAATACTGCTGTCTTCATATGTTTCAGACGAGCCTTTGGTCTCTTTTCAGTGATATCACATTACCAAGGTATTCTAGAGAACGTTATGAACTGGATCAGCAAACCTGAACTGCAAATTTCGGGTTTGTGCCGAACTTTGCAAGTTCGGGTACCCGGACGCGAACCCGGACGTTTTTACTGAAGTCTAGGTTCGGGTTTGGTGTTTGGGTGATTTTATTATTTTCCATTATAACATGGTTATATCAGAAAATAATAGCATTCTTAAGACAGAATGCAAAACAATATGGCCATTTAGGGGTTAAAAGATAAAAACTCACCTCACCCACTTGATTGTGCTGCTGCAGCAGCTTCTTCTATCTTCACTGAACAGGACCTGCCACGTGGTGACATCATCATGCATATCGATGGTCCTTTGGTAGGTCCTGTTCAGTGAAGATATAAGAAGTTGCTGCAGAGCAATCAAGTGGGTGAGGTGAGTTTTTTAACCACCCCTAAATAGCCATTATGTTTTGCATTCTGTCTTAAGATGCTATTATTTTCTGATATAACCATGTTATAATAGAAAATAATACAGTGAAGTTCGGGTCCCATTGACTTAAATGGGGTCAAGCTCAGGTCCCGAACCCAAACTTAGACCTGAAGTTCAGCCGAACCCAGAGAACCTGAACTTCCACGGGTTTGCTCATCCCTAGTTATCTGTATAATATACCATATGCCATACAGAGCCATACAGGCTCCATGTACAAGGCTCTTCCGTATACACATTGCCTGACAGCGCCTCATTTGTGCTAATAATGCATTATATGCAAGCTGTAATTAAGAGTTTTCTAGAAACTCCTGTATCTCAGGTGCTGTACTGCCTTTTCTCTATTTCTGGATTTATTCACAGTTATATTTTGAGTCATAAGCCATGAATCATTGAAATTTTGAGTAGTATGAAATCTGCTGAATTTCCTCATTAACCTCTACACTATAAAAAGAAACAGTGCAAAAGAAATATATGCAGGATACAGTGTGGAATGGAAACAGCTCGGGAGGAATCGATCTGACAATTTACGTAGCATATTATTCAGTGATTACTAGGATGGTAAGCCTTAACCTTATTATTACTATAGTACATTTAGATGATGTGTGCCTGAAAAGACCAGAAATAATGTCAAATTATGCAAAGAACCAAAATTCTACCTTAAATACAGGAAGGCTTCATCTCACAGTGTCATCAAAACCTTTGTCAGCAATGTTATCCTTTAAACTACATGGCCAAACGTATGTGCACCCCCACCATTCAGTGGCCATACACATTAGATTAATGGTGGCCATGTCCACTGATTTTGACAGGACTGGCTAACCATCTTATGTGTATAGGGATGTCCCAACTCTCCTCCGACAACAGATGTAGTAGAAAGAAGGACTGGGCTGATAGATTTCAACAAGTCCGAAGTCCCAAACCTTTTGTTCTCAGATGAAAGCAGAGAGAGGCATCTAGAAGTGGCTTACTCTCCTCCTTGAGTTAAGAACACATACATGCTTAGCTGATCCAATAATGCATAAGTGTTTGACAAGTCAGTCTTCTTAAATATAAAAGAATCAATGGGTCATGCTGAAGGGCTCAGTGAATTACAATGTAGCATTGGCAATATTCCAACCAGTCATTTTACCACATTTCCAGTTGCTTGGGTCAAAGTAAATGTTATCCTGAGTGGAAAAGTCTACAAGTAGAAACATCTCAACTTTAAAGAGTTGCAAGATGTTTAAAAAACATCAGTCCTTGGTGGCAAAGTTTACCAACATGATCCAAGTTGCCACTGGAGCTCCATAACTTCCAAGAGAATGTTCCCTAGAGAATTACCACCAGAGCACACAAATTTCTAGTGCCAACTACCACTGAAATAGAAGTAGTGGTTTGGGACTATATTTCAAGGTATGGGCAAGGTCAACAGTTCCATAAACCAGACAAATCACAATATTACAACATACAATATCAATTCTAGAGAGTTTTGAGCTGCCATCTTTCTCAGTTCTACCATGATGCAACCTTCATAATACTGGGGTTGATGTGGTAGAACTTGACTAGCATCCACAAAACCCTGACCTCTACCCTGCCAAAACCCATAAAATACACTTTGAATCAAGTTTATTTATCTAAATGTGAAGGGTGTTGTGTTATCTTTGAAATAGGATCAGCAACCTCTCCTGAGATGTCTGTATGAGTAAATGTACTCATTGACCCAAAAATATTGGATTCCTGCAAAGCTCGGCATGCAGTCATATCTCAAGCAGTTACATAAATGATTACAGGTGCGGTGTGATTAAATACTAGGTCTTGCTACAAGTGGGAGTAAAATGCCTCCCCTACTGCCCCATAAATACACCTATGCCAAAATGAACTGAGACTAAACAGATTTTACATTAAAAAAAAAATATGCTTTATTATAAATACAGATTACATAGATATTAAAAAGAGAACATGATACATCAGTTAAAAAGAGTGGACTACACCTGAGGAGGTATTCTCAAAGTATACATGTAGAGGAAAAACGAAAAATCGTATGGGCTGGCCCAATTTTATAAATACACATATACCAGTGGTATATGTATACAGTATATATATATATATATATATATATATATATATATACACACAATAAAACAAAAAACAGGAGGCAGCACTGATGTACTATGAAATAGCCGGGTGCACGCTCTGAGGGCTAAAGCTTACCTAATAATCACATGTAAAAAAGAGAGCAGCACTCCAGCATAGGATAAAACAAAATCCAAAAGATTTATTCACCCTTACGTTTCTGCTCTACAATTGAGCCTTTCCCAAGCCCAAGAAAGGCTCAATTGTACAGCCGAAACGTCGCCACACTATGGGTGAATAAATCTTTTGGATTTTGTTTTATTCTATGCTGGAGTGCTGCTCTCTTTTTTACATGTATGTATATATATATATATATATATATATATATATACAGTACAAACCAAAAGTTTGGACACACCTTTTCATTTAAAGAGTTTTCTTTATTTTCATGACTATGAAAATTGTAGATTCACACTGAAGGCGTCAAAACTATGAATTAACACATGTGGAATTATAAACATAACAAAAAAGTGTGAAACAACTGAAAATATGTCATATTCTAGGTTCTTCAAAGTAGCCACCTTTTGCTTTGATTACTGCTTTGCACACTCTTGCCATTCTCTTGATGAGCTTCAAGAGGTAGTCACCTGAAATGGTCTTCCAACAATCTTGAAGGAGTTCCCAGAGATGCTTAGCACTTGTTGGCCCTTTTGCCTTCACTCTGCGGTCCAGCTCACCCCAAACCATCTCGATTGGGTTCAGGTCCGGTGACTGTGGAGGCCAGGTCATCTGGCGCAGCACCCCATCACTCTTCTTCATGGTCAAATAGAACCTTACACAGCCTGGAGATGTGTTTGGGGTCATTGTCCTATTGAAAAATAAATGATGGTCTAACTAAACGCAAACCAGATGGAATAGCATGCCGCTGCAAGATGCTGTGGTAGCCATGCTGGTTCAGTATGCCTTCAATTTTGAATAAATCCCCAACAGTGTCACCAGCAAAGCACCCCCACACCATCACACCTCCTCCTCTATGCTTCACGGTGGGAACCAGGCATGTAGAGTCCATCCGTTCACCTTTTCTGCGTTGCACAAAGACACAGTGGTTGGAACCAAAGATCTCAAATTTGGACTCATCAGACCAAAGCACAGATTTCCACTGGTCTAATGTCCATTCCTTGTGTTCTTTAGCCCAAACAAGTCTCTTCTGCTTGTTGCCTGTCCTTAGCAGTGGTTTCCTAGCAGACATTCTACCATGAAGGCCTGATTCACACAGTCTCCTCTTAACAGTTGTTCTAGAGATGTGTCTGCTGCTAGAACTCTGTGTGGCATTGACCTGGTCTCTAATCTGAGCTGCTGTTAACCTGCGATTTCTGAGGCTGGTGACTCAGATTAACTTATCCTCCGCAGCAGATGTGACTTAGTCTTCCTTTCCTGGGGTGGTCCGCATGTGAGCCAGTTTCTTTGTAGCGCTTGATGGTTTTTGTGACTGCACTGGGGGACACTTTCAAAGTTTTCCCAATTTTTCGGACTGACTGACCTTCATTTCTTAAAGTAATGATGGCCACTCGTTTTTCTTTACTTAGCTGCTTTTTTCTTGCCATAATACAAATTCTAACAGTCTATTCAGTAGGACTATCAGCTGTGTATCCACCTGACTTCTCCACAACGCAACTGATGGTCCCAACCCCATTTATAAGGCAAGAAATCCCACTTATTAAACCTGACAGGGCACACCTGTGAAGTGAAAACCATTTCAGATGACTACCTCTTGAAGCTCATCAATAGAATGCCAAGAGTGTGCAAAGCAGTAATCAAAGCAAAAGGTGGCTACTTTGAAGAACCTAGAATATGACATATTTTCAGTTGTTTCACACTTTTTTGTTATGTATATAATTCCACATGTGTTAATTCATAGTTTTGATGCCTTCAGTGTGAATCTACAATTTTCATAGTCATGAAAATAAAGAAAACTCTTTGAATGAGAAGGTGTGTCCAAACTTTTGGTCTGTACTGTATATATATGTGACATCCAGCAATACTAAAGTGCAAGTGCATATTAACTAATCAAGTTATGTCTCCATATCAAATAGCAGTACACCAGTAACATAAATGGGACTACCTGAATCATCCAAATAAATATGCTGGGGAACACACATATAAAGAGCCTGAACCCAGAAATAACACTGTGTGTGTGTGCAAATACACCACTAAGTGTTTACCTCATAACTAAAGTCACAATGGTATCACATACCCATCATAAAGATATCCACCTCAGGAGAGCCATGTACCTCGACGCGTGTTTCGGCGATGCCTTCCTCTGGGCACCCCCAGAAGAAGGCATCGCCAAAACGTGCGTACATATACAGTACATATATATATTTATATATAGTAGGAAGCGCAAGGGGCCGTCTTTGACGGAAGATATGTGTCACCGAGGTTCCTGGCCTCGGTGAGGTAAGAGCCGGTAATTTTAAGTGTCAGCGGCAGCTAGTGCTGACTGACACTATTGATTATTTAGTGTGGCTGAAAAGCCGATCCGGGCTGGCTCTTACTGGGAGCAGCCAAAGTGCAGGGTGGGTGGCTGTTCCCCACGTTCCAGGCCGGGTTTTGGCTAGGGATATAAAACCCAGCAAGCAGTCTCAGACTGGGTGTGGATTATCCTCCATTTTACAGTGAATATCTGTGGAGTCTCTGTGGTTTGGGATCAGCATTTTGTGTGCTGTACTAAAGGGCTGAGAGACACATTGCTGGGAAGCAGGCCCTAAAGCCTGTTGGGAACTGCTACTGCCAAAACCGCTGAAAAGGTGAATGCTTTTTGTTCTGTGGACATGCCATGTTGTGAATGAACACCAAGACGACAAACTGTCATTTTTGTTTATGTGTCAATAAAAACTGCACTGTTTAAGTCAAATACTTTGTTTTTGCCTCTGTACTGTGTCTGCTAATCTGCCTACCAGAGCGAATCCCCCCCAAAAAATATATATATATACAGTACAGACCAAAAGTTTGGACACACCTTTTCATTTAAAGAGTTTTCTTTATTTTCATGACTATGAAAATTGTAGATTCACACTGAAGGCATCAAAACTATGAATTAACACATGTGGAATTATATACATAACAAAAAAGTGTGAAACAACTGAAAATATGTCATATTCTAGGTTCTTCAAAGTAGCCACCTTTTGCTTTGATTACTGCTTTGCACACTCTTGGCATTCTATTGATGAGCTTCAAGAGGTAGTCACCTGAAATGGTTTTCACTTCACAGGTGTGCCCTGTCAGGTTTAATAAGTGGGATTTCTTGCCTTATAAATGGGGTTGGGACCATCAGTTGTGTTGTGGAGAAGTCAGGTGGATACACAGCTGATAGTCCTACTGAATAGACTGTTAGAATTTGGGAGAAGTATATAGTGGGCTCAGCATGCATGTTGGTACTTGCATCCCTGGATCCGATGGAATCTGTTATGGCACCGGACGGGGTTGAAAGCAAAGTGTGCCTGGCGTGCATGCTGTACCTGCGCTCCCTGGACTTTGTGTGGCTGTCATGGCCCATAACAGGTAGGAACTAGTGTTAGGGACCACTCATAGAGGCGACCTTGACTTGGTGAGTGGCTCATTACGCTTTGGCCAAAATGTACACTAATGCCTCATTCAACATCCAGCATAGAGGCAGGGCAGAGTGCTGGTTGCAGAGTGCTATTGCATTTGTGTTTTTGCGTTTAGAGTTTGTATTATGGCAAGAAAAAAGCAGCTAAGTAAAGAGAAACGAGTGGCCATGATTACTTTAAGAAATGAAGGTCAGTCAGTCCGAAAAATTGGGAAAACTTTGAAAGTGTCCCCAAGTGCAGTCACAAAAACCATCAAGCGCTACAAAGAAACTGGCTCATATGCGGACCGCCCCAGGAAAGGAAGACCAAGAGTCACCTCTGCTGCGGAGGATAAGTTCATCCGAGTCACCAGCCTCAGAAATCGCAGGTTAACAGCAGCTCAGATTAGAGATCAGGTCAATGCCACACAGAGTTCTAGCAGCAGACACATCTCTAGAACAACTGTTAAGAGGAGACTGTGTGAATCAGGCCGTCATGGTAGAATATCTGCTAGGAAACCTCTGTTAAGGACAGGCAACAAGAAGACTTGTTTGGGCTAAAGAACACAAGGAATGGACATTAGACCAGTGGAAATCTGTGCTTTGGTCTGATGAGTCCAAATTTGAGATCTTTGGTTCCAACCACCGTGTCTTTGTGCGACGCAGAAAAGGTGAACGGATGGACTCTACATGCCTGGTTCCCACCGTGAAGCATGGAGGTGGAGGTGTGATGGTGTGGGGGTACTTTGCTGGTGACACTGTTGGGGATTTATTCAAAATTGAAGGCATACTGAACCAGCATGGCTACCACAGCATCTTGCAGCGGCATGCTATTCCATCCGGTTTGCGTTTAGTTGGACCATCATTTATTGTTCAACAGGACAATGACCCGAAACACACCTCCAGGCTGTGTAAGGGCTATTTGACCATGAAGGAGAGTGATGGGGTGCTGCGCCAGATGACCTGGCCTCCACAGTCACCGGACCTGAACCCAATCGAGATGGTTTGGGGTGAGCTGGACCGCAGAGTGAAGGCAAAAGGACCAACAAGTGCTAAGCATCTCTGGGAACTCCTTCAAGACTGTTGGAAGACCATTTCAGGTGACTACCTCTTGAAGCTCATCAAGAGAATGCCAAGAGTGTGCAAATCAGTAATCAAAGCAAAAGGGATCCTCTTTGGAACCCCGCCCATCCCACACACCTTGGTGTTTTTAATCAGAGAAACAATGGAGCTGGACATTCCGTGTTAGAGTAGGTCCCACCTGATAAGAAGCTACCTTGTCGTCTGGTAGATGGGCTCAACATATTTTTGATCAATAATATGCGCTAAAAGCTTCTTCACTGCCTTGCAGTAACTATATGGCGTGATGTATTTGACCCTGTTCACACATTCACCTGTTCACTTAGCCTTAGCGCATATAGTGGTGTGCTGCTACTGTTTTTTGTTTGCTGTATTATTGCCGGGTAGCTTGCACCTGCGATTTGTATTAGGAGGTGCTGTTCCATTTTTTGGATATATATATATACATATACCACTGGTATATGTGTATTTATAAACTTGGGCCAGCCCATTCGATTTTTCGTTTTTCCTCTACATGTATACTTTGTGAATACCTCCTCAGGTGTAGTTCACTCTTTTTATCTGATGTATCATGTTCTCTTTTTTTATCTATGTAATCTGTATTTATAATAAAGCATATATATTTTTTGATGTAAAACCTGTTTAGACTCAGTTCATTTTGGTATAGGTGTATTTATGTACACTGAGTAGGTTTCTTATTAGGGTCTCATTTTATCATAGTGCCTAACACATTGTTTGCAGGCCTATATGTACTTTATGCTTTGTAACCTGTGCATACTGCCCCATAAAAAGGTTGACAAAGGCTACTTTTGAGTAGTGAACCACCTTAATGTGGCTGCTAATTGTTGACTGCTAGAAACAATTCTATGAAGCCCTCGAAGACATTTTGCTCAGTTGACAGACTTCGAGGGGGCACATCATTGGGCTGAGGCAAGCAGGATGGTTGTTTTGACAAATTGCCTACCATCTAGGTCGCTGTGACCTAACTGCTTGGAGGTGTGGGAAGCAGTGGCTACGTGAGGGCATGCATACATTGCGAACTGGCTTTGGGCAGCCAAGACAGATTACCAGTAGAGCGGATCAGTTGATCTGCTGACAAACAATGCAGCTCCCACAGTTTTGTTGTCCACCATCCAGACACTTTCATTACGCAACCCTTTCGCTACCTCGACAATTAGCAGAAGGAAATTTGGTGTCAAGGCGCCCATTATGTGTCCTGTCATTGACAGCCAGCCACAATTGCCTTAATTTGCAGTAATCTCATGAGTGATAAACTTAGACTGCTATTGATTAAAACCATATTGTCTTTAGTGATGAATCCAAGTTCTGTTTGGCATCCCATGACAGTCGAAAATGAAGACTTCTTGGTAAGTACTTCAATCCTGCCTTTGCTGTTGAATGACAAACTGCCCCAACTCATAGTGTCATGATATGAGGAAGCATTGCATATGACAGTAACCCCTAGTAGTGATATAAGGGACCCTAACAGCTCAGCAATATATACAGGACATCCTTCGGCCATGTGTGTCTCTGTTAATGTAGGGCTTCCAACTAGCATATTTAGCAAGATAATGCTTGTCCACACACAGCAAGGGTTTCCCGGGAATGTTTCTGTCAGATTCCAACACTTCATTGGCCTGCCTGGTTACCAGATTTATCACAATTTATAGGACTGGGTAGGACACCAGCTTCAACAACCTATGAGTGTGAAGGATCTACAAGCCCAGCTATGACATCTGCGTGCAAATGTGCTGCAAGATAACATACAGAACCTATTTGCCACATGACAAACGGTATCTCATCTTGTATACAGGCTAGATGTAGCCCAAGCTCATTCCTGCAATCTATGGACCAGCTTAGATACATGCCTCAGTTCATGTTATGTGTATGTAACCTACAAGAATGTATGGCAGAACTGGGAGCAGATGACACCCTTGCATATATCACAATGCCGCAAAGCACAACAGTTAATGTGAAGCACAGAAAGATTAATCGGTTGTATCTCCTACAACATTGTTTACTGGTATGCTCAAATGGTTTATGTAATCTTTATGTACTTATGAAAAGAAAAAAAAAAAAGTATAAAATGTGAATAAAAATAATAATTTACACAGAAAGTTGAGGAACATATATAATAATTTGTAAATTAAAGCCACAGTACTCCACAAGTAAAGTAAATGTGAGGCTTCATTCCTGGTCTATGCCCGTTGCTCTTTTAGGAGGAGGGGGGGTCCTTATGAGTTGTCCTCCTTTTTTACTATTGCCATTATGTCCAATTAATGCCTTATCTTGGCTTTGGACATATTTTCTTGGTATCCGGGTGGCACGGCTGGTATCTATTTCCGTGTGCCCCAGTTACCAAATATCCCACAGCTCCCTTGTGTTTCCCCTGATGACCTTTACACTCATCATAAAGCGAAACGTGCATGTAGGGATAAGGCAGGAGAGGGCTTAGTAGGCCACACTAATTCCAGGGCTAGGTTCCTGTTGCACCTGGTCGCTGGTACCTGTGACTGGGTGATTAGGGCTAGTGTAGGTTCCTTGCAGGGCATTTTTAGGGCAAGTTAGCTAGCTTTCCTAAACCTTCCTTGTTATACTTTTTAGCTTTGGAGGACTGTTATCATTTACCAACAGTGAGGCTATTGCTGTACAAGGAATCAATCTACTGGAGTGGTAGGACCAATGGTTACACTTTTTGGGGCCGCCGAGCACTCTATTTATACATCCTGAGTGTTTTTGGCAACCCAGTGTTATCAATCAAAGGTCTTTCTATTTACGTTCTATAGGTGTATTAAGAGTATACAATTGTAGTATCTTTAATATTTTGACCCATTTTTTATTCCTGTACTGCAACATTTCAGTTCTTTTTCTGTAAAAAAAAAAAGGCATCACCTTCACTTCAAGTAGGAATTGCTGCAATTTCTTGTACTGGGGCTGAACTGATCCATTTTGGGCCGCTTGTTAGAGCCCTGAAACGGTGTGAAAGTAGCCTTAGATGTTTTCAGTCATTGGGATGACAATCAGGTGTGAGTGGGCGTCCTGTTTTATTGAAAGAACAGCGATCTATCAAAGTCTGACCATCACAACACATGTTTGTGGATGTGTATCATGTCATGAACAAAGGAGATTTCTGAGGACCTCAGAAGGTTGTTGATGCTTCTCAAGCAAAACCATCGCTAAATAGTTTGGACCAATTGCCTTCAACAACATCTCCTGGCAGTAGCCAGACTCCTCATTGCTTCAAATTGAAAGTCAAGAAATGTGCCCGCTGTCCATCATTGGATGGCTCGCTGCGACCAAGTTTATAGACTTGAGCAAATAGCGCACTGGGAGAGTAATAACACTCCTAAGTTTGAGAAAGTTTGGGGGGGTGTGGAAGAAATTGAGAGATTTTAATTAAATGTGACCTATCTTGTTGTGTATATGCATATGCGTCCTCCGAACTAAGTGATACTCAGCCGATATTAATAATTATATTCTAGGAACAGTACTAGGAAGGTGTGCGATACAACTAATATGACCTTATTCTCTGTCTTATGTTAAGGTTCATGTTCTCATTTTGCTATACAAATTCACTGATTTTATGTATATGTTAATGTCAATACTACTGTGCGTTATGCGGATGCATAATATGATGCCATTGATGTCCTCAAAGTATGACATTCTTTTTGACTTGTACAATAAAATATTTTACAAACTAAATAGTTTGGATTACTCCAATCCATAGTCAGGCAAATTGTGTACAAATAAAGGCACTTTTGCCGTTTTTAGTTTGTGGATATTTATAAGTTCTTTTAAATAAATAGAGAAAAATATATGACAGGTCTTCGCAGGTACTAATGGGTGTGCTTGTGAGGGTGTTTATAAAAACACATCAGAGACAACCTATTTTAACCTTTTTTCAACTTTATTGACCATATAACTAGAAAGGTTTACCATTTACTATTGTATTATACTGTAGTTATTTTTTTTTTTCTTCCACTAATATTCTACTGGGTCTTATTTGTAAGTTTTAAAGATCTATTATTATCTCATTTAAACCTATTGGTAAATCGATCTCACTTTGGAAGGGGATCCATTGTGCTTGTCTCAAGTTGTTACTTTTGCATTATTTGGTAGATTCCTAGAATATATTTTTGTTCACGATAATTGATTTTACTGCTAGGTGTTAAAAGCTGACGAAGAAATGAAACATGAAAGGTCTGTTTTGTACATGCCTTAAAGTTTTGTCTCTCTTCGGGGATGGAAGAAGCTATTACTACATACATTTACAAAATAACTTGCAAGAGTGCTTGATGATACAACAACTTCACCAGCTGGAGGTAACGTCAGCCGGGCCTTTCATGCTGGGGATTAAAGCACGCCACCACCGGTACCTACTAATTAAACAAGACAATTTATTATTGAGATTCTGCTGGCAAACAGAATGAAAGCTTCAATGTTCTAATGGGAAACTGCCAAAAGCAAATATGTTTCTTTGGGGCTAGAAATAAAAACACACTGCTCTGCTGTTTCCACAACTGCCAAAGAATTTAATAGGGAAGGCTGTGGACAGTTGTATCAGTATTTGCCTCCTCTGGGTTGCTCCCAGCCATATTGGATTGCAAAAGGTGGTCATTAGATCCTTGTCCTCCAGATAATTTGTGTTCCAGGGAGAGGCTTAGTGCAAAATCTGTGACAGGGAGTCCCTTCTATTGTCAATTGAACAGATTTAGCTTAGGGCTACTCTTAACCCCTTAAGGTTGAGGCCTATTTTCATTTTTGCATTTTGGATTTTTCCTCCCCATGTTCCAATATAACCATAAAGTTTTTATTTTTCCGTTCACTTAACTATATGAGGGCTTTTTTTTTTTTTTTTTTTTTGCAGGACAAGCTGCATTTTTTATTGCCACCATTTAATATACTATATTTCGTTTTGGAAAACTGGAAAAATTCTTTGTTTAGCAAAATTGAAAAAAAAATTAAATAAATGAATTCCACCAAGGTTTTGGGGGTTTTGACATCACAGCATTTACTGTGCACTAAAAATGACCTGACATCCTTATTCTGCGGCTCAATACGAATGCGGTGATCCCAAACTTGTATAGTTTTTTTTTAACTACTTTAAATAGAGTTGAGCGAACACCTGGATGTTCGGGTTCGAGAAGTTCGGCCGAACATCCCGGAAATGTTCGGGTTCGGGATCCGAACCCGATCCGAACTTCGTCCCGAACCCGAACCCCATTGAAGTCAATGGGGACCCGAACTTTTCGGCACTAAAAAGGCTGTAAAACAGCCCAGGAAAGAGCTAGAGGGCTGCAAAAGGCAGCAACATGTAGGTAAATCCCCTGCAAACAAATGTGGATAGGGAAATGAATTAAAATAAAAATTAAATAAATAAAAATTAACCAAAATCAATTGGAGAGAGGTTCCATAGCAGAGAATCTGGCTTCCCGTCACCCACCACTGGAACAGTCCATTCTCAGATATTTAGGCCCCGGCACCCAGGCAGAGGAGAGAGGTCCCGTAACAGAGAATCTGTCTTCATGTCAGCAGAGAATTAGTCTGCATGTCATAGCAGAGAATGAGGCTTCACGTCAGCCACCACTGCAACAGTCCATTGGCATATATTTAGGCCCAGCACCCAGGCAGAGGAGAGAGGTCCCGTAACAGACAATCTGGCTTCATGTCAGCAGAGAATCAGTCTGCATGTCATAGCAGAGAATCAGGCTTCACGTCACCCACCACTGCAACAGTCCATTGTCATAAATTTAGGCCCAGCACTAGTGTTGAGCGGCATGTCCCATATTCGAATTCGCGAAATTTTGTGAATATTCGAAAGAATATTCGTAAAATATTCGCGATTATTCAAATTCGTTATTATTTCGCATATGCGATAATTCGAATTTTCGCATCGCATAATACATATGCTATGCAAAATTCACATGTGCGCTAATGAAATCGCCTTACGAAGATTCGCAACTCAATTCAATCACTAATGTATGAATGCAATGCCCTTTGCCTCTGTTCTGGGACAAGTGTAGATATTCGCATGTGCGCTAATAAAATCGCCTTACGAAGATTCGCACCTCAATCACTTTCTAGGGAATGTGAGACTTTTGGGAATCAATCGAGATACAGTGGGGGGTGATGACAGTAGTTGACAGAGTACAGATCAATGTAATCTGTAAGGTGGAAAGTAAAATAAAAAATACGAATATTCGTAAATCGAATTTTACGAAGTTCTACGTATTCGCGAATATGGTGCTATACTATATGAATGCACAGGCCTTTGCCTCTCTGTTCTGGGGACAAGTGTAGATATTTGCATTTGCGTTAATAAAATCGCCTTACGAAGATTCGCAGCTCAATTCAATCACTAATGTATGAATGCAAAGCCCTTTGCCTCTGTTCTGGGACAAGTGTAGATATTCGCATGTGCGCTAATAAAATCGCCTTACGAAGATTCGCAACTCAATTCACTAATGTATGAATGCAAAGCCCTTTGCCTCTGTTCTGGGACGTGCCGATATTCGCATGTGCGCTAATAAAATCGCCTTACGAAGATTCGCGCCTCAATCACTTTCTAGGCAATGTGAGTAAGATCTGAGCTGTTGGACCTTTGGGAAACAATCAATTATATGTGTACTGTAATTTTGTGGGGGGGGGGGGGGAAACAAAAAACGAATATTCGTTTTTACGAATATATAGCACTATATTCGAAATATTCGCGAAATCGCGAAGTTGCGATATTCGCGAAAAAAATTTGCTTTTCGAATATTCGCGCTCAACACTACCCAGCACCCAGGCAGAGGAGAGAGGTCCCGTAACAGACAATCTGGCTTCATGTCAGCAGAGAATCAGTCTTCATATCATAGCAGAGAATCAGGCTTCACGTCACCCACCACTGTAAGAGTCAATTTTCATAAATTTAGGCCCAGAACCCAGGTAGAGGAGAAAGGTCCCGTAACAGACAATCTGGCTTCATGACAGCAGAGAATCAGTCTGCATGTCATAGCAGAGAATCAGGCTTCACGTCAGCCACCACTGCAACAGTCCATTGTCATAAATTTAGGCCCAGCACCCAGGCAGAGGAGAGAGGTCCCGTAACAGAGGATCTGGCTTCATGTCAGCAGAGAATCAGTCTGCATGTCATAGCAGAGAATGAGGCTTCACGTCAGCCACCACTGCAACAGTCCATTGGCATATATTTAGGCCCAGCACACACACAGGCAGAGGAGAGAGGTCCCGTAACAGACAATCTGGCTTCATGTCAGCAGAGAATTAGTCTGCATGTCATAGCAGAGAATGAGGCTTCACGTCACCCACCACTGCAACAGTCCATTGGCATATATTCAGGCCCAGCACCCAGGCAGAGGAGAGAGGTCCCGTAACAGAGGATCTGGCTTCATGTCAGCAGAGAATCAGTCTGCATGTCATAGCAGAGAATGAGGCTTCACGTCAGCCACCACTGCAACAGTCCATTGTCATAAATTTAGGCCCAGCACCCAGGCAGAGGAGAGAGGTCCCGTAAAAGAGGATCTGGCTTCATGTCAGCAGAGAATCAGTCTGCATGTCATAGCAGAGAATCAGGCTTCACGTCAGCCACCACTGCAACAGTCCATTGTCATAAATTTAGGCCCAGCACCCAGGCAGAGGAGAGAGGTCCCGTAAAAGAGGATCTGGCTTCATGTCAGCAGAGAATCAGTCTGCATGTCATAGCAGAGAATCAGGCTTCACGTCAGCCACCACTGCAACAGTCCATTGTCATAAATTTAGGCCCAGCACCCAGGCAGAGGAGAGAGGTCCCGTAACAGAGGATCTGGCTTCATGTCAGCAGAGAATCAGTCTGCATGTCATAGCAGAGAATCAGGCTTCACGTCAGCCACCACTGCAACAGTCCATTGTCATAAATTTAGGCCCAGCACCCAGGCAGAGGAGAGAGGTCCCGTAACAGACAATCTGGCTTCATGTCAGCAGAGAATTAGTCTGCATGTCATAGCAGAGAATCAGGCTTCATGTCAGCCACCACTGCAACAGTCCATTGGCATATATTTAGGCCTAGCACACAGGCAGAGGAGAGGTTCATTCAACTTTGGGTAGCATCGCAATATAATGGTAAAATGAAAATAAAAATAGGATTGAATGAGGAAGTGCCCTGGAGTCCAATAATATATGGTTATGGGGAGGTAGTTAATGTCTAATCTGGACAAGGGACGGACAGGTCCTGTGGGATCCATGCCTGGTTCATTTTTATGAACGTCAGCTTGTCCACATTGGCTGTAGACAGGCGGCTGCGTTTGTCTGTAATGACGCCCCCTGCCGTGCTGAATACACGTTCAGACAAAACGCTGGCTGCCGGGCAGGCCAGCACCTCCAAGGCATAAAAGGCTAGCTCTGGCCACGTGGACAATTTAGAGACCCAGAAGTTGAATGGGGCCGAACCATCAGTCAGTACGTGGAGGGGTGTGCACACGTACTGTTCCACCATGTTAGTGAAATGTTGCCTCCTGCTAACACGTTGCGTATCAGGTGGTGGTGCAGTTAGCTGTGGCGTGTTGACAAAAGTTTTCCACATCTCTGCCATGCTAACCCTGCCCTCAGAGGAGCTGGCCGTGACACAGCTGCCTTGGCGACCTCTTGCTCCTCCTCTGCCTTGGCCTTGGGCTTCCACTTGTTCCCCTGTGACATTTGGGAATGCTCTCAGTAGCGCGTCTACCAACGTGCGCTTGTACTCGCGCATCTTCCTATCACGCTCCAGTGCAGGAAGTAAGGTGGGCACATTGTCTTTGTAGCGTGGATCCAGCAGGGTGGCAACCCAGTAGTCCGCACAGGTTAAAATGTGGGCAACTCTGCTGTCGTTGCGCAGGCACTGCAGCATGTAGTCGCTCATGTGTGCCAGGCTGCCCAGGGGTAAGGACAAGCTGTCCTCTGTGGGAGGCGTATCGTCATCGTCCTGCCTTTCCCCCCAGCCACGCACCAGTGATGGACCCGAGCTGCGTTGGGTGCCACCCCGCTGTGACCATGCTTCATCCTCATCCTCCTCCACCTCCTCCTCATCCTCGTCCTCCTCGTCCTCCAGTAGTGGGCCCTGGCTGGCCACATTTGTACCTGGCCTCTGCTGTTGCAAAAAACCTCCCTCTGAGTCACTTCGAAGAGACTGGCCTGAAAGTGCTAAAAATGACCCCTCTTCCTCATCCTCCTCCTCCTCCTCCTGGGCCACCTCCTGTTCCATCATCGCCCTAAGTGTTTTCTCAAGGAGACATAGAAGTGGTATTGTAACGCTGATAACGGTGTCATCGCCACTGGCCATGTTGGTGGAGTACTCGAAACAGCGCAACAGGGCACACAGGTCTCGCATGGAGGCCCAGTCATTGGTGGTGAAGTGGTGCTGTTCTGTAGTGCGACTGACCCGTGCGTGCTGCAGCTGAAACTCCACTATGGCCTGCTGCTGCTCGCACAGTCTGTCCAGCATGTGCAAGGTGGAGTTCCACCTGGTGGGCACGTCGCATATGAGGCGGTGAGCGGGAAGGCCGAAGTTACGCTGTAGCGCAGACAGGCGAGCAGCGGCAGGATGTGAACGCCGGAAGCGCGAACAGACGGCCCGCACTTTATGCAGCAGCTCTGACATGTCGGGGTAGTTGTGAATGAACTTCTGCACCACCAAATTCAGCACATGCGCCAAGCAAGGGATGTGCGTCAAATTGGCTAGTCCCAGAGCTGCAACGAGATTTCGCCCATTATCACACACCACCAGGCCGGGCTTGAGGCTCACCGGCAGCAACCACTCGTCGGTCTGTTGTTCAATACCCCGCCACAACTCCTGTGCGGTGTGGGGCCTGTCCCCCAAACATATGAGTTTCAGAATGGCCTGCTGACGTTTACCCCGGGCTGTGCTGAAGTTGGTGGTGAAGGTGTGTGGCTGACTGGATGAGCAGGTGGAAGAAGAGGAGGAGGAAGCCGAGAAGGAGGAGGTGGCAACAGGAGGCAAAGAATGTTGCCCTGCGATCCTTGGCGGCGGCAGGACGTGCGCCAAACAGCTCTCCGCCTGGGGCCCAGCTGCCACTACATTTACCCAGTGTGCAGTTAGGGAGATATAGCGTCCCTGGCCGTGCTTACTGGTCCACGTATCTGTGGTTAGGTGGACCTTGCTACAGATGGCGTTGCGCAGTGCACACTTGATTTTATCGGATACTTGGTTGTGCAGGGAAGGCACGGCTCTCTTGGAGAAGTAGTGCCGGCTGGGAACAACATACTGTGGGACAGCAAGCGACATGAGCTGTTTGAAGCTGTCTGTGTCCACCAGCCTAAATGACAGCATTTCATAGGCCAGTAGTTTAGAAATGCTGGCATTCAGGGCCAGGGATCGAGGGTGGCTAGGTGGGAATTTACGCTTTCTATCAAATGTTTGTGAGATGGAGAGCTGAACGCTGGCGTGTGACATGGTTGAGACGCTTGGTGACGGAGGTGGTGGTGGTGGTGTTGGTGGTACATCCCCTGTTTGCTGGGCGGCAGGTGCAAACGTTCCTCCAGAGGCGGAGGAAGAGGCCGAGGCGGCAGCAGCAGAATAGGCCGAGGCGGCAGCAGCAGAAAAGGTAGCAGGGGGAGCCTGAGTGACTTCCTTGGTTTTAAGGTGTTTACTCCACTGCAGTTCATGCTTTGCATGCAGGTGCCTGGTCATGCAGGTTGTGCTCAGGTTCAGAACGTTAATGCCTCGCTTCAGGCTCTGATGGCACAGCGTGCAAACCACTCGGGTCTTGTCGTCAGCACATTGTTTGAAGAAGTGCCATGCCAGGGAACTCCTTGAAGCTGCCTTTGGGGTGCTCGGTCCCAGATGGCGGCGGTCAGTAGCAGGCGGAGTCTCTTGGCGGCGGGTGTTCTGCTTTTGCCCACTGCTCCATCTTTTGCTACGCTGTTGGCTCGGTCTCACCACTGCCTCTTCCTCCGAACTGTGAAAGTCAGTGGCACGACCTTCATTCCATGTGGGGTCTAGGACCTCATCGTCCCCTGCATCGTCTTCCACCCAGTCTTGATCCCTGACCTCCTGTTCAGTCTGCACACTGCAGAAAGACGCAGCAGTTGGCACCTGTGTTTCGTCATCATCAGAGACATGCTGAGGTGGTATTCCCATGTCCTCATCATCAGGAAACATAAGTGGTTGTGCGTCAGTGCATTCTATGTCTTTCCACCGCTGGGGAAGGGCTAGGTGGATGCCCTTGGGAAACCCTGCCAGCGGAGTCTTCAAACAGCATAAGAGACTGCTGCATAACTTGAGGCTGAGACAGTTTCCCTGGTATGCATGGGGGTGATGTGACAGACTGATGGGGTTGGTTTTCAGGCGCCATCTGTGCGCTTTCTGCAGAAGACTGGGTGGGAGATAATGTGAACGTGCTGGATCCACTGTCGGCCACCCAATTGACTAATGCCTGTACCTGCTCAGGCCTTACCATCCTTAGAACGGCATTGGGCCCCACCATATATCGCTGTAAATTCTGGCGGCTACTGGGACCTGAGGTAGTTGGTACACTAGGACGTGTGGATGTGGCAGAACGGCCACGTCCTCTCCCAGCACCAGAGGGTCCACTAACACCACCACGACCATGTCCACGTCCGCGTCCCTTACTAGATGTTTTTCTCATTGTTATGGTTCACCACAACAACAAATATATTATTTGGCCCAATGTATTGTATTCAAATTCAGCGGGATATAAATTTGAGGCCTAGTATTTAGGCGCTGGGTGACCGGTATGGATTTAGTGACAGAATTAGACTTGGAAATGCACAGAAGCGTGTGTGTGAAGTTATTCTGAATGACCCAATGTGCACCTTGAATATTATATACCCTTTTTGGGATAGATTTCAAATAGCTCTGATATAGCAGGAACCACTAAATTATGAAATTGCTAAATTGGGAATTGTACTTCAACCCAGAACAAAAAATGTGCTTTGACGGGCACTAAATAACTTTCCCAGCTACAACAGGACAGCGGTAACGAGAGATTTAGAGGGATTTAAATTTGAGGCCTAGTATTTAGGCGCTGGGTGACAGGTATGGGTTTAGTGACAGAATTAGACTTGGAAATACACAGTAGCGGGTGTGTGTGAAGTTATTCTGAATGACCCAATGTGCACCTTCAATATTATATACCCTTTTTGGGATAGATTTCAAATAGCTCTGATATAGCAGGAACCACTAAATTATGAAATTGCTAAATTGGGAATTGTACTTCAACCCAGAACAAAAAATGTGCTTTGACGGACACTAAATATCTTGCCCAGCAACAACAGTACAGCGGTAACGAGAGATTTAGCGGGATATAAATTTGAGGCCTAGTATTTAGGCGCTGGGTCACCGGTATGGATTTAGTGACAGAATTAGACTTGGAAATGCACAGAAGCGTGTGTGTGAAGTTATTCTGAATGACCCTATGTGCACCTTCAATATTATATACCCTTTTAGGGATAGATTTCAAATAGCTCTGATATAGCAGAAACCACTAAATTATGAAATTGCTAAATTGGGAATTGTACTTCAACCCAGAACAAAAAATGTGCTTTGACGGACACTAAATATCTTGCCCAGCAACAACAGTACAGCGGTAACGAGAGATTTAGAGGGATTTAAATTTGAGGCCTAGTATTTAGGCGCTGGGTGACAGGTATGGGTTTAGTGACAGAATTAGACTTGGAAATACACAGTAGCGGGTGTGTGTGAAGTTATTCTGAATGACCCAATGTGCACCTTCAATATTATATACCCTTTTTGGGATAGATTTCAAATAGCTCTGATATAGCAGGAACCACTAAATTATGAAATTGCTAAATTGGGAATTGTATTTCAACCCAGAACAAGAAATGTGCTTGAACGGACACTAAATAACTCGCCCAGCTACAGCACTAGGGACAGATTTAGCTGGATATAAATTTGAGGCCTAGTATTTAGGCGCTGGGTGACCGGTATGGATTTAGTGACAGAATTAGACTGGGATATGGCCAAAAAATAAACAGACTATTGCTGGTTAAATGCACTTGGTGTGACAGCTTCACCCTGATGTAGGCTTTAGCCAAAAAACAACCACACCATTGAGGGTTAAATGCACTTGGTGACAGGCGCAGCTTGCCCCTGATTTTGTATATGGCCAAAAAATGAACAGACTATTGCTGGTTAAATGCACTTGGTGTGACAGCTTCACCCTGATGTAGGCTTTAGCCAAAAAACAACCACACCATTGAGGGTTAAATGCACTTGGTGACAGGCGCAGCTTGCCCCTGATTTTGTATATGGCCAAAAAATGAACAGACTATTGCTGGTTAAATGCACTTGGTGTCACAGCTTCACCCTGATGTAGGCTTTAGCCAAAAAACAACCACACCATTGAGGGTTAAATGCACTTGGTGACAGGCGCAGCTTGCCCCTGATTTTGTATATGGCCAAAAAATGAACAGACTATTGCTGGTTAAATGCACTTGGTGTGACAGCTTCACCCTGATGTAGGCTTTAGCCAAAAAACAACCACACCATTGAGGGTTAAATGCACTTGGTCGCAGCTTGTGCTGGCGCACCACAAGACACAAAATGGCCGCCGATCACCCCAGAAAAATGAGACTGACAAACGGTCTGTGCAGCCTAAAAACAGTGAGCAATTGAGGATCAGCAGCTCAATGATCCACAGCTGCAGATCGATCAGTTAATCAAGTCCTTTGGAGGAGTTAATCTGCCTAATCTCGCCCTACTGTCGCAGCCGCAACCTCTCCCTACGCTAATCAGAGCAGAGTGACGGGCGGCGCTATGTGACTCCAGCTTAAATAGAGGCTGGGTCACATGGTGCTCTGGCCAATCACAGCCATGCCAATAGTAGGCATGGCTGTGATGGCCTCTTGGGGCAAGTAGTATGACGCTTGTTGATTGGCTGCTTTGCAGCCTTTCAAAAAGCGCCAAGAAAGCGTCACAAAAGCGCCAAGAAAGCGACGAACACCGAACCCGAACCCGGACTTTTACGAAAATGTCCGGGTTCGGGTCCGTGTCACGGACACCCCAAAATTCGGTACGAACCCGAACTATACAGTTCGAGTTCGCTCATCCCTAACTTTAAAAAAAAAAAAAACCTTTGTAAAAAATCTAAATTTTTCTTTGCATTGCCATATTCTGACAGCCATAACTTTTTTATATTTCTGTCTACAGAGCTGTATGAGGGTTTGCTTTTTTTGCGTAACTAATTGTATTTTTTACTGGCACCTTTTTTGTGGTATGTACATCTTTTTGATCAATTTTATTACATTTTTTTGGGGGACAAGATGACAGAAAGATGGCAAATTGCGTGTTTTTCTTTGTTTTCCATTACGGTGTTCACCGCACACGATATTTTTTTTTAAATATTTTTATAGTTCAGTCATTTTCAGATGTGGCGATACCTAATATGTTTATTTTTTATTGTTTATATATTTTTATATGTAAAAGTGGAAAAGGAGGGCGATTTAAACTTTTAATTTATTGGTGTTTGTTTTGTTTATTTTTTTTTAACTTTTTTCACATTTTTAAAAAAAACTATTAGCCCCCATAGGGTTCTAGTACGTGGGATCTTTTGATCCTCTCTCCTGTTCACCCTGATAGATCTCTAATAGGGTGAATAGGATTTCTTCACTCTCCATTCTGAGCTAAAAGCATCTGAGACAAAAACATTGCAAGGGCAAAATAAGACGTGGGCAGGCAAACACAGACATAGGCACCACACCTTTATTGAACCACAGGAAGCGACATCACCCGATCCCATGGGGAAACAGAGGGGGCAGCCAGCCACCGCGGCAAGAGTTCCCCCCTTCTCCAGCCCCCCTTGTGGCAGCCAGGCCGCATCCACAACCAGTAGGTGTCTTTCACATCTCTCCTTTCCGCCTCTCCTGCTGAAACTCCTCCTACTCCGCTCCAATGTCAGCTATCAATAATGGAATATGTGGCCAGGAAACAACTCTACGTGCCAAGCAATCTGACGGTGCACAAAGCTAAATTCTCACCTGGCCAAGTTGCTGGCGATGCAGTTGGTGCCGTACCATTTAGTCGAGTCTGCTGCCTTTGGGGAGCTAATGGCGTACACTCAGCTCACTGGAAGATCCCTTGCAGCATTATTTCTCCCAAAAGCCTCCCCTGCCTTGTACTCCCATGTGTGGCAGACAAAGGGCCATTCCCTGTAATTCTCGCTGTGCGGTAAGGTTCCTGCCACGGTGGACACCTGGAGCAGCTACGGGCAGGAACACTAGTAGTACATATCTTTTTTCACATTCCACAGGGTCAACGTTTTTCCAGCAGCGGCGAGGCAGCACCCTGGCAACGAGGCTAGATCCTTTTAAACACCCCACACAATTTTGTCGGCCTGGCTTTCACACGAGGCACTTATCCGTCTCCTCCTCCATGGACACATTCCCGTCCCTAGCAGCAGCTTGGCACAGGGCCGCTTACACTACCACTCCTTCCTATTACGTGTGTCAGGTCAAGCATTGCCACGCCATGTTGGAGTGGATCAGCCTAAGAGAGAGTAGCCACACCAGCGAGCAGTTGCTCAGATACATCAAGCAGCAAACATCCTGCTGGCAATGGAGCAAGGTGGTCAGCGACAATGGACGCAAAATCCTGGGCTTCCTGAAGCTGGGTGAACTAACACATGCTCTCTGCATGGCGCATGTCATCAACCTATTGGTGCAGAGCAGCATTCTAAATAAGTACACTTGCGCAAGGTGTTGGCAAAGTCTAAGAGACTGTCCAAGCACTTCAGCCACTCTGACTTGGTGAGGAACTCTTGGAAACAGAATGGCCTACTGCTAAACAGCTTAATCCACGATCTGCCAACTCACTGGAATTCGACATTGCACATGCTCAAGCGTCTGTACGAGCAGCGGAAGGCTGTAAACGATTTTGTCATTCACCAGACAGCTTCAGCAGCAGGGAGGATGTGTTGCTTCGAGGTCAGGCAGTGGCAACTCATTCAAGACCTCTGTCAGGTGCTGATGTGCTTCAAAGAGGCCACTTAGTTTCTCAGCAAGGACAACTGTGGCATAAACAAGTCATTCCTCTCATTTTTATCTTAGAACAGATGCTGACGCTAATGTAGCAGAGGACCGCGGCAGAAGAAGATTAGCTGATGCATCTTACTGTCTGCCCTATAACTGTTGGGGACATACAAATGGAATATGCCATAAAGGAGGAGGATGAGGAACATGAGGATGAGAAAGATGAGGAGCTGCCACTGCAAGAGCAGGAGGAGGAGCAAGAGAATGATGATGAAGATGGCACCAGCCAAGACACCCAATCGTCTCAGTGGGGGGCGTAGGCACAAAGAAGTGGCTCCTCTGACACCTATATGCAGTGACAGATATATAGTTGACATCAAGCAGTCTGATGACTACTGGATAGCCATGCTTTTAGACCCTCGCTACCAAGGCTAAATGAAGGAATGTTTTCCTTTGGCAGAAAGGGAGGAGAAATTACATTATTACCAGGTAACACTGTCTAGCCGGCTTGCCGCAGCTTACGGCGAGTAGACACCTATCACCAGAGTGTCTGAAAGGGAGGACCCCTCAGCCTCCTGCAGAGTCATCCCCCTCCCGTTGCCATGAGCAGCAGAAGCTGCAGCAGCAGTAGCAGCATCCATTTCATTCTCCTCAACATAATGGAGAAGTTTTTCTATGTGCCACACCCAGCTATGGCCAATCAGCAAGCCGACAGCTGCCGCCGCAATGGGAGCTGTTGGCTCCGTTTCAGGTTCAGGCCTAGGCCTTCTTTAACTTTGGCCAGTCTCTGTTGCAGGCTGGAACAGTGGCCTGAACTGGCACAGTACACTCTATCTTCCTTCTTCCCCTGCCTCCAGTGTCGGTGCCCCATCTTGCCACTCTTGCTGTCTGTCTGCCTGCATACCCTCACGTTTTGTATGGCTGCTGCTGTTGCCTGCATCATGCCACTAATGCCACTTTCCAGCAATCAAGTTCCCCATGTTCACATTTTGTTTTTAATCTCATAACCGTGTGTGTTTAAACATCATCTGCCCCCAATCAGGGACAATTTTTTAATGCTTTGGAATATTAAAAGCATGAGACATGTACCGGCGTATTGTCTTTCGGTATGTTAACACCTTCAAATGTGCGTTTACCTATAGCTATGTATGTCAGTGTCACTCACACATCATTTACTATAGCTGTCATTGCGTTCCAGAGCTTGGGGAGAGGGGATGTTGGAGGGGAAAAAAATCATAAAACATTAACGAAAAGAGTTCAAACAAGTTTTCCTAAAATTATGAGTCCTAGTAGGCTAGAGAGGGTTATATATCAACTTTCAGAGCAATTGGAGCAACTTTGGTTCAGCCTGAATCGATTCGGGTCTGAACCAAACTTTTTAAAAAATTCGGCAAAATGGACCCAAAACAAATCTGGACTGGTTCGCTTATCTCTATCCTTATATGTCAAACTGTTCCTCAGGGCTGCATTTACCTGACAGACACTAAAACATTATCTTTTTGTCCTCCATCTGAGTGTCATCAAAAAGCTAAGCAGACTTCACTTTCTTATACAGCGGGCCATGGCAAATAATTCTATACCGCCTCTGAGGAAGCCACAAGTTGTGGAGATACAGTACGCGTGAGGCTTTTTAACATGGTGATCTGATTATGTTTCCCTCCATATGGGCATGCACAGAGCATTGGCCACTTTTCTTTCTGCATTAGATGCCACATTTAGAGTATTTATTAATTTTTTATTAAACTTTGATTATGTTTGAATTCATTATATTTTGATAATCCCAATACTTTTTGGCATACAGAATTTTCACCTTATTGGGGGTGATGCTATGTACAGGGACATGTTCATATTTATTGTCTCCTGAGAGTTGCTTCTTTGTTTTTAGATGTTTTAAAATTATCCATATTCATATTATCTGCTTCAATAAAGGATTATTATTATTATTTTGTATTTGGTGAGTTATGCCTCATGTATGTGCTGTCTATCTTTTGGTTCATGTACTGTGTGTTTCGAGCACATAGAGGCACCCCATAATTGATATTTAGTAAGTGGTGCCCACTTGGCTTTAATAACTAGGTTATACCGCATAGTATTTTTTTCAATTTGACTCCATGGTCAACATATGCTACTGTATGGCCATACAGTGGAATCCCTTGGAGCCTTCTCTTGGAGCTACATTAGGAAATCTTGCTGCCTGACTTCAGCCTTGAATGCAGTGCGGACAGAGCCTTAGATTCTTCTGTGGTGTGCACAAACCACAAAAGTAAGTTTTAGAATATTAGAAATTTTATCATTAATGATATACCCCATCTTTTTTTGAAATGTAGAAACTTGTTCCTCGAGGCACACACCATGTAGAGATACTGTAGCATGCTGATCTTTTATGTTTTGCACACAGATGGGTGCAGTCTTCTATTAACATTTGTAAAACTTTATAGAATAAAAAGACAAGTGTCTTGTAAAATCAATAACTGCAGAAAACAGATTCTTGAGAATTTTTATCTAAGAGAACAAATAGGCCTCAATCATTTTTTGGGCAGCACGGTGGCTCAGTGGTTAGCGTTGGTGCCTAGCAGCTCTGGGGTCCTAGGTTTAAATCCGACCAAGGGCAACATCTGCATGGAGTTTGTATGCTCTGCCCGTTTTTGCGTGGGTTTCCTCCGGGTACTCCGGTTTCCTCCCACACTCCAAAGACATACTGATAGGGACCTTAGATTGTGAGCCCTATTGGGGACAGTTGGATGCTAATGTCTGTAAAGCGCTGCGGAATATAGTAGCGTTATATACGTGCATAAATAAAAAAAAAATTTGCCCAGCACCCACTAGTGCAGTCTCCGGTCCTCAGGGCTCACCTGCCGGTCATGTTTTCAGGATTTCCTTAGTATTGAGCAGGTAATATCATTAGTGTCAGTGCCTCAGGACTTACCACAGGTGTCCATTCTGTGGAATATTCTCAAATCCTGACCAACAGGTGGGCCCTGAGGAATGGGGTTGAGGAACTCTGCACTACTTCACCCACTAGGCAGTGATATGGATAGTTCCATTGCATGCACCAAAGTATTGTTATGTGTTTATACAGCACCATTTATATAGCATTACATCATGTGTCTGTCTAGACATGGCACCTGTGCTTATAGATAGTGATGAGGGTTGGAAAGTGCAAAGAAAAGGATAGGTAAGGGAAATCACAGGCTCAAAACATTATTGAGAAACAGACATATAAAAAGGAGAGAGGATATGAAATGCAGCAAGTATAGATCTACTGTGTCACTGAATGGATTTGACTTGGGGCTACTCTAGACGCCACTGTCAAGGTGGTCCTATGGTATTCACCCTTTGTGATCAGGCTGAGGTCAGGACAGGCAGCACAAAATGAATACAGTTATCAGGCAAAGGTCAGAACACAAGATAAACTCACCTTTCCAGGACTAGACAAGCTAGGAAGGCCATATATATATATATATATATATATATATACCCCATTTAAGGCTTCCATAGACTGGGAACACATTAGTCCTTACAGACACTAGCTCATTAGGTGCTAATACAGGAGACAATATACAATATACTACTTCTGCATATTTGACAACAGTCCTGAATTTACAGGGACTGTGCCTAATTTCAGTGACACACCCTGCAAATTCCGGATGTCTCGGGCTGAAAATAGGTGGATTTTATGTAAACACTGCCCATAAATTGGCAGTCTCATCCTGTTTTGGGCGTTCCCTGGGGTCAGCATAATTCACACAATCTGGAAAAATAGGATCTACAAGTCTCCAACAATTAGCTTCTAACAAGTATTAAGGCTGATGTCAGCCTGTATTTGTGGGCAGGGCGTAAGTTCCCTATATATACCCACCACTCCTATCCACCGGTGGTGTGTCTCACTTACGTTTATAGGAGGAGCCACATCTAGCTGCCCAGCAAGCTTTATGTCTGTTTTTCTCTTCAGTGCGATTTGCTGCACAGCGCTTCATTCCTGAGAGAAGTCTTCGTTCTCAAATAAGTTCCTGGAGCACGGTGCTTCCGCATATTCACAGCCGGCAGCAGCGCTCCCCTCACGAATGTCCTGTGGTCCAAGGTGGAACGCACTCACTTCCGCCCGCCTCCCTCAGGCACTTCCAGTAGAGCACCGATCGTGTTTCCCTCCCACACATGTCCGCCGTTCCCTCCGGAGCCGCATCTGGAGACCGCACTTCAGTCGAATGAGGTATCGTGGTTCGACTGAAGTGGGTGGCTGTATGACTGCTCTGCCACACCATGATGCGTTTTGTCTGTTGCTCGCATCATGCGGATCTGGCAGACATCCAGAGGATGGGTTATAAATATCATATGTGGCGACGGTTTTACTTGTGCCTTGTCGTTGCAAGCCTGTGGACACTCACTCATATGGAACCTCACAGGCTGCGTCGCTTGGTTTTTGGTTCAGATAGATGAGGCCTCGGAGGAGTTTCTGTCACCAGCAAGATCCCAAGCACTGGGTCCCCCCCCTCCCTGCAGGTGGCCAGAACGCCCCACATGCCACTCCACACTCACCCCAAAAAAAACAAAACAAAGGCGTCACAGGGGAAGCAGGGTGTGCGCCGGGTGCCAGCAGCGAGTCGTGCGGTCGCAGCCCGGAGCTCAGCCTGTGTTGGTGGCAAGAATTAAGGGCTCATTCGGGTTGTTTTTGGGCTGGGGCTGCTCTGTGACATGGAGGCTGTGCCACGCTGGATCTGGTGGTTGTTAGGGGGGTCGCAGTGTCAACAGGTTCAGGGCTCCACTTACACGTGACTTGCTCCAGCGTTTTTTGCGGCGTGTGGCTTGCCTAAACATGAGTCAACAGTGAAGAGTGAAGGCAGTTAAATTGCTATATGCCATTTGTATTGTCACCTGGATCGCCCAGGCCGAGTTAAGTATCGTATGTCACCTGGATCGCCCAGGTTCAGCTCGCTCTTGATGCTACACTATGTCTTGTCACCTGGATGATCCAGGCCAAGTTACATGTTTGTGTGTTACCTGGATCGCCCAGGACGAGTTAAATGTTGTACGTCACCTGGATCGCCCAGGTTCAGCCATTTCAGTCACCATGCAATATGTCATTTGTCTCGTTACCTGGATCGCCCAGGTCGAATTGAATGTTGTATGTTACCTGGATCGCCCAGGATGAGTCAAATGTTATGTGTCACCTGGATCGCCCAGGTTCAGCCGCTGCTCATTCTACGCTATATGTCATGGTTTGTTATCAGGTTTATCTAGGCTAAGTCTTTTCACACGTCCCTTCAGTTTATTCAGGCTCAGTCTTTAGTTAGGAGTCTCCTGGATCGTCAGGAGATCTCGCGGTCCTCATCCTATCTCCACGGTTACAATATTGAGTCTACTTAAAAAAAAAAAAAAAGAAGAAAAACATCAGAGATGCGCAATGCAGCAGAGGCGGCACAGGTAAGAAGCAGTGGGCACATCGGGTGCCGGCAGCAAGTCAGGCAGTGGCAGCCCCCCGGCACCCAGCCTGTGTCAGGGGCAATTTTGCAGTTAAGGTTTATTTGGACCATGCAGGCCGGGGTTGCTTCATAATATGGAGGCGGAGCCTCACAATGCCAGCAGGTACCAGTGGTCCACAATTGCGCGTAATAGGCTCATCGCTTTCCAACACATGTCCTAGCCGGGAGGATTTGACAGTGACGAGCGAACAGTCTCAAACAGGCCCGTATGTTATCCGGTCCGTCCGAGTTCAGCCGCTGCAAATACCGGCTCTGTCATTTGTCTGTCGCCTGGATCGTCCAGGCCGAGTTTAATGTTGTATGTCACCTAGATCGTCCAGGCCGAGTTCAATGTTGTATGTTACCTGGATCGTCCAGGCCATATTAAAATGTTGTATGTCACCTGGATCGCCCAGGTTCAGCCGCTGCCGTTACCAGCTATGTCTTTGTCTGTTGCCTGGATCGCCCAGGCCGGATTAAATGTCATATGTCACCTGGATCGTCCAGGCCGAGTTCAATGTTGTATGTCACCTGGATCATCCAGGCCGAGTTTAATGTTGTACGTCACCTGGATCGTCCAGGCCATGTTAAATGTTGCATGTCACCTGGATCGCCCAGGTTCAGCCGCTGCCGTTACCAGCTATGTCTTTGTCTGTTACCTGGATCGTCCAGGCCGTGCTAAATGTTATATGCCACCTGGATCGTCCAGGCAGAGTTAAATGTTGTATGTCACCTGGATCGTCCAGGCCGAGTTTAATGTTGTATGTCACCTGGATCGTCCAGGCCATGTTAAATGTTGCATGTCACCTGGATCGCCCAGGTTCAGCCGCTGCCGTTACCAGCTATGTCTTTGTCTGTTGCCTGGATCGCCCAGGCCGGATTAAATGTCATATGTCAACTGAATCGTCCAGGCCGAGTTTAATGTTGTACGTCACCTGGATCGTCCAGGCCATGTTAAATGTTGCATGTCACCTGGATCGCCCAGGTTCAGCCGCTGCCGTTACCAGCTATGTCTTTGTCTGTTACCTGGATCGTCCAGGCCGTGCTAAATGTCGTATGCCACCTGGATCGCCAGGTTCAGCCGCTGCCGTTACCAGCTATGTCTTTGTCTGTTACCTGGATCGTCCAGGCCGTGCTAAATGTGGTATGTCACCAGGACCGCCCAGGTTCAGCTACTGCTGATATCATGCCATGCCATTTGTCTTGTCTCCTGGATCACCTAGGACAAGCTAAATGTTTGGGTGACAACTGGACCATCAGGCCCAGCCGCTGCTGTTACCACGCTATATGTCAAGTTAAAGCTGCCACACCCCACTTCAGTCTATCCAGGCTCGGCCTTTAGTTAGGGGGCTCCTGGACGGTCAAGGGGTCTCGTGGTCCTCATCCGATTTCCACGGTTACGTTATTCAGTCTTCTTAATATTCCCCTCAGATTCCTAGAAGTGTCTTCCGGCCACTATCGTTTTCAAATCAGACAAAGCCTCCACAAGGTAAGAAATGCGCAACAAGGGTAGAGGCCAGGGGCGTACATAGAAATCATTGGGCCCCATAGCAAAAATCTGAATTGGGCCCCCTAAATCCACCCATTACCCACACCTGGTCCCTCCCACCTCCTGCCCTGGCCACTCCCCCACCACACCCCAATTTGCCAATTCCACCCCATTTGGAATTGTTTGCCCGCTTACCACTACATTGTATGCCATATTAAAGTACAACTTGTTCTGCAAAAAATAAGCCGTCATGCAGCTATGTGAATGGAAAAATAAAAAAGTTATGGCTCAAGGAAGATAGGGAAGAAAAATGAAAATGAAAAAAATGAAAAAACCTCTGGTATCCTAAGGGTTAAAGGGGTTATCTAACCCCTATTATGCCTCCCAAAATGCCCGGGCACCGCATACAGATAATACTTATGCCTAGTGGGGGGTGCAGCCAATAGTAGGTAGTGTCGGAAATTAGCATCCCTAGTGTCACCCGCTATAGGAGGCTCGTTCCCATCGTGGCCTGCTATTGACTGCCCCCCACGTCGCTGGATGTTTTCATCCATGCGACAGTTTGGATGCAGTGGCAGCTAGGCGGGCAACAGAAGCGATGCGGGTATGTAAGGTGCCCGGGCATTTTGGGGGGCATTATAGGTGTTGGATAACCACCTTAAACGCCTTGCTGCTGATGCCACCAATCATATCCCCCCCCCCTTCCTGCAAGCTAACTGATGTGTTGGGGGGGCCCTGTAGGCTCAGAGGACTAAGGAGTACGGAGGGGGGTAAAGGGGGGATACGACACGGATACAAAATACGGTGGTGGGCATGAGGCCTTAGTATGGCTGTAATATTCAGTCACACTATGCGGTAGTAATTTGCCTGTTCTCAAATGTGGAAAAACTGGCTCTAGGTCTCACTTATCTGAGCAACGTGTTAGTGGAGGGAGAGGGGGGGGCGGTCTAGAGGAATGGCCAAAATCTAACACAGCATACACTTGCATCTTAATTTCCATTTAATTCCTTTTTCAGAAAAATTTGTGAATAGATGTAAAAACTGCACCTATGAAGCTCGCGTAGCACGGATAAAAGACCCGGACACGGTCATACCAAAGTTTCCAAAAAATTGTTGTTAAGTCCAGCTTCCCATAAAAGAAGTTCTTTATTGATATGGAATAAAATCCTGACATCAATTACATGTACAGTGTGTACAGTCTACGCGTCTCAGACCCCAAACATTTGGATCCTTCCTCATGACATGAAGAAGGATCCAAATGTTTGGGGTCTGAGACGCGTAGACTGTACACACTGTACATGTAATTGATGTCAGGATTAGAGTTGAGCGAACACCTGGATGTTCGGGTTCGAGAAGTTCGGCCGAACATCCCGGAAATGTTCGGGTTCGGGATCCGAACCCGATCCGAACTTCGTCCCGAACCCGAACCCCATTGAAGTCAATGGGGACCCGAACTTTTCGGCACTAAAAAGGCTGTAAAACAGCCCAGGAAAGAGCTAGAGGGCTGCAAAAGGCAGCAACATGTAGGTAAATCCCCTGCAAACAAATGTGGATAGGGAAATGAATTAAATTAAAAATTAAATAAATAAAAATTAACCAAAATCAATTGGAGAGAGGTTCCATAGCAGAGAATCTGGCTTCCCGTCACCCACCACTGGAACAGTCCATTCTCAGATATTTAGGCCCCGGCACCCAGGCAGAGGAGAGAGGTCCCGTAACAGAGAATCTGTCTTCATGTCAGCAGAGAATTAGTCTGCATGTCATAGCAGAGAATGAGGCTTCACGTCAGCCACCACTGCAACAGTCCATTGGCATATATTTAGGCCCAGCACACACACAGGCAGAGGAGAGAGGTCCCGTAACAGAGAATCTGGCTTCATGTCAGCAGAGAATCAGTCTGCATGTCATAGCAGAGAATGAGGCTTCACGTCAGCCACCACTGCAACAGTCCATTGGCATATATTTAGGCCCAGCACACACACAGGCAGAGGAGAGAGGTCCCGTAACAGAGGATCTGGCTTCATGTCAGCAGAGAATCAGTCTGCATGTCATAGCAGAGAATCAGGCTTCACGTCAGCCACCACTGCAACAGTCCATTGTCATAAATTTAGGCCCAGCACCCAGGCAGAGGAGAGAGGTCCCGTAACAGACAATCTGGCTTCATGTCAGCAGAGAATTTGTCTGCATGTCATAGCAGAGAATGAGGCTTCACGTCAGCCACCACTGCAACAGTCCATTGGCATATATTTAGGCCTAGCACACAGGCAGAGGAGAGAGGTCCCGTAACAGACAATCTGGCTTCATGTCAGCAGAGAATCAGTCTGCATGTCATAGCAGAGAATGAGGCTTCACGTCACCCACCACTGCAACAGTCCATTGGCATATATTTAGGCCTAGCACACAGGCAGAGCAGAGAGGTCCCGTAACAGACAATCTGGCTTCATGACAGCAGAGAATCAGTCTGCATGTCATAGCAGAGAATGAGGCTTCACGTCACCCACCACTGCAACAGTCCATTGGCATATATTTAGGCCTAGCACACAGGCAGAGCAGAGAGGTCCCGTAACAGACAATCTGGCTTCATGACAGCAGAGAATCAGTCTGCATGTCATAGCAGAGAATGAGGCTTCACGTCACCCACCACTGCAACAGTCCATTGGCATATATTTAGGCCTAGCACACAGGCAGAGCAGAGAGGTCCCGTAACAGACGATCTGGCTTCATGTCAGCAGAGAATCAGTCTGCATGTCATAGCAGAGAATGAGGCTTCACGTCAGCCACCACTGCAACAGTCCATTGGCATATATTTAGGCCCAGCACCCAGGCAGAGGAGGGAGGTCCCGTAACAGAGAATCTGTCTTCATGTCAGCAGAGAATTAGTCTGCATGTCATAGCAGAGAATGAGGCTTCACGTCAGCCACCACTGCAACAGTCCATTGGCATATATTTAGGCCCAGCACACACACAGGCAGAGGAGAGAGGTCCCGTAACAGAGAATCTGTTTTCATGTCAGCAGAGAATTAGTCTGCATGTCATAGCAGAGAATCAGGCTTCACGTCACCCACCACTGCAACAGTCCATTGGCATATATTTAGGCCCAGCACCCAGGCAGAGGAGGGAGGTCCCGTAACAGAGAATCTGTCTTCATGTCAGCAGAGAATTAGTCTGCATGTCATAGCAGAGAATGAGGCTTCACGTCAGCCACCACTGCAACAGTCCATTGGCATATATTTAGGCCCAGCACACACACAGGCAGAGGAGAGAGGTCCCGTAACAGAGAATCTGTCTTCATGTCAGCAGAGAATTAGTCTGCATGTCATAGCAGAGAATGAGGCTTCACGTCAGCCACCACTGCAACAGTCCATTGGCATATATTTAGGCCCAGCACACACACAGGCAGAGGAGAGAGGTCCCGTAACAGACAATCTGGCTTCATGTCAGCAGAGAATTAGTCTGCATGTCATAGCAGAGAATGAGGCTTCACGTCACCCACCACTGCAACAGTCCATTGGCATATATTTAGGCCCAGCACCCAGGCAGAGGAGGGAGGTCCCGTAACAGAGAATCTGTCTTCATGTCAGCAGAGAATTAGTCTGCATGTCATAGCAGAGAATGAGGCTTCACGTCAGCCACCACTGCAACAGTCCATTGGCATATATTTAGGCCCAGCACACACACAGGCAGAGGAGAGAGGTCCCGTAACAGAGGATCTGGCTTCATGTCAGCAGAGAATCAGTCTGCATGTCATAGCAGAGAATCAGGCTTCACGTCAGCCACCACTGCAACAGTCCATTGGCATATATTTAGGCCTAGCACACAGGCAGAGGAGAGAGGTCCCGTAACAGACAATCTGGCTTCATGTCAGCAGAGAATCAGTCTGCATGTCATAGCAGAGAATGAGGCTTCACGTCAGCCACCACTGCAACAGTCCATTGTCATAAATTTAGGCCCAGCACCCAGGCAGAGGAGAGAGGTCCCGTAACAGACAATCTGGCTTCATGTCAGCAGAGAATTAGTCTGCATGTCATAGCAGAGAATCAGGCTTCATGTCAGCCACCACTGCAACAGTCCATTGGCATATATTTAGGCCTAGCACACAGGCAGAGGAGAGGTTCATTCAACTTTGGGTAGCATCGCAATATAATGGTAAAATGAAAATAAAAATAGGATTGAATGAGGAAGTGCCCTGGAGTCCAATAATATATGGTTATGGGGAGGTAGTTAATGTCTAATCTGGACAAGGGACGGACAGGTCCTGTGGGATCCATGCCTGGTTCATTTTTATGAACGTCAGCTTGTCCACATTGGCTGTAGACAGGCGGCTGCGTTTGTCTGTAATGACGCCCCCTGCCGTGCTGAATACACGTTCAGACAAAACGCTGGCTGCCGGGCAGGCCAGCACCTCCAAGGCATAAAAGGCTAGCTCTGGCCACGTGGACAATTTAGAGACCCAGAAGTTGAATGGGGCCGAACCATCAGTCAGTACGTGGAGGGGTGTGCACACGTACTGTTCCACCATGTTAGTGAAATGTTGCCTCCTGCTAACACGTTGCGTATCAGGTGGTGGTGCAGTTAGCTGTGGCGTGTTGACAAAAGTTTTCCACATCTCTGCCATGCTAACCCTGCCCTCAGAGGAGCTGGCCGTGACACAGCTGCCTTGGCGACCTCTTGCTCCTCCTCTGCCTTGGCCTTGGGCTTCCACTTGTTCCCCTGTGACATTTGGGAATGCTCTCAGTAGCGCGTCTACCAACGTGCGCTTGTACTCGCGCATCTTCCTATCACGCTCCAGTGCAGGAAGTAAGGTGGGCACATTGTCTTTGTAGCGTGGATCCAGCAGGGTGGCAACCCAGTAGTCCGCACAGGTTAAAATGTGGGCAACTCTGCTGTCGTTGCGCAGGCACTGCAGCATGTAGTCGCTCATGTGTGCCAGGCTGCCCAGGGATAAGGACAAGCTGTCCTCTGTGGGAGGCGTATCGTCATCGTCCTGCCTTTCCCCCCAGCCACGCACCAGTGATGGACCCGAGCTGCGTTGGGTGCCACCCCGCTGTGACCATGCTTCATCCTCATCCTCCTCCACCTCCTCCTCATCCTCGTCCTCCTCGTCCTCCAGTAGTGGGCCCTGGCTGGCCACATTTGTACCTGGCCTCTGCTGTTGCCAAAAACCTCCCTCTGAGTCACTTCGAAGAGACTGGCCTGAAAGTGCTAAAAATGACCCCTCTTCCTCCTCCTCCTCCTCCTCCTCCTGGGCCACCTCCTCTTCCATCATCGCCCTAAGTGTTTTCTCAAGGAGACATAGAAGTGGTATTGTAACGCTGATAACGGTGTCATCGCCACTGGCCATGTTGGTGGAGTACTCGAAACAGCGCAACAGGGCACACAGGTCTCGCATGGAGGCCCAGTCATTGGTGGTGAAGTGGTGCTGTTCTGTAGTGCGACTGACCCGTGCGTGCTGCAGCTGAAACTCCACTATGGCCTGCTGCTGCTCGCACAGTCTGTCCAGCATGTGCAAGGTGGAGTTCCACCTGGTGGGCACGTCGCATATGAGGCGGTGAGCGGGAAGGCCGAAGTTACGCTGTAGCGCAGACAGGCGAGCAGCAGCAGGATGTGAACGCCGGAAGCGCGAACAGACGGCCCGCACTTTATGCAGCAGCTCTGACATGTCGGGGTAGTTGTGAATGAACTTCTGCACCACCAAATTCAGCACATGCGCCAAGCAAGGGATGTGCGTCAAATTGGCTAGTCCCAGAGCTGCAACGAGATTTCGCCCATTATCACACACCACCAGGCCGGGCTTGAGGCTCACCGGCAGCAACCACTCGTCGGTCTGTTGTTCTATACCCCGCCACAACTCCTGTGCGGTGTGGGGCCTGTCCCCCAAACATATGAGTTTCAGAATGGCCTGCTGACGTTTACCCCGGGCTGTGCTGAAGTTGGTGGTGAAGGTGTGTGGCTGACTGGATGAGCAGGTGGAAGAAGAGGAGGAGGAAGCCGAGAAGGAGGAGGTGGCAACAGGAGGCAAAAAATGTTGCCCTGCGATCCTTGGCGGCGGAAGGACGTGCGCCAAACAGCTCTCCGCCTGGGGCCCAGCTGCCACTACATTTACCCAGTGTGCAGTTAGGGAGATATAGCGTCCCTGGCCGTGCTTACTGGTCCACGTATCTGTGGTTAGGTGGACCTTGCCACAGATGGCGTTGCGCAGTGCACACTTGATTTTATCGGATACTTGGTTGTGCAGGGAAGGCACGGCTCTCTTGGAGAAGTAGTGCCGGCTGGGAACAACATACTGTGGGACAGCAAGCGACATGAGCTGTTTGAAGCTGTCTGTGTCCACCAGCCTAAATGACAGCATTTCATAGGCCAGTAGTTTAGAAATGCTGGCATTCAGGGCCAGGGATCGAGGGTGGCTAGGTGGGAATTTACGCTTTCTATCAAATGTTTGTGAGATGGAGAGCTGAACGCTGGCGTGTGACATGGTTGAGACGCTTGGTGACGGAGGTGGTGGTGGTGGTGTTGGTGGTACATCCCCTGTTTGCTGGGCGGCAGGTGCCAACGTTCCTCCAGAGGCGGAGGAAGAGGCCGAGGCGGCAGCAGCAGAATAGGCCGAGGCGGCAGCAGCAGAAGAGGTAGCAGGGGGAGCCTGAGTGACTTCCTTGGTTTTAAGGTGTTTACTCCACTGCAGTTCATGCTTTGCATGCAGGTGCCTGGTCATGCAGGTTGTGCTCAGGTTCAGAACGTTAATGCCTCGCTTCAGGCTCTGATGGCACAGCGTGCAAACCACTCGGGTCTTGTCGTCAGCACATTGTTTGAAGAAGTGCCATGCCAGGGAACTCCTTGAAGCTGCCTTTGGGGTGCTCGGTCCCAGATGGCGGCGGTCAGTAGCAGGCGGAGTCTCTTGGCGGCGGGTGTTCTGCTTTTGCCCACTGCTCCCTCTTTTGCTACGCTGTTGGCTCGGTCTCACCACTGCCTCTTCCTCCGAACTGTGAAAGTCAGTGGCACGACCTTCATTCCATGTGGGGTCTAGGACCTCATCGTCCCCTGCATCGTCTTCCACCCAGTCTTGATCCCTGACCTCCTGTTCAGTCTGCACACTGCAGAAAGACGCAGCAGTTGGCACCTGTGTTTCGTCATCATCAGAGACATGCTGAGGTGGTATTCCCATGTCCTCATCATCAGGAAACATAAGTGGTTGTGCGTCAGTGCATTCTATGTCTTTCACCGCTGGGGAAGGGCTAGGTGGATGCCCTTGGGAAACCCTGCCAGCGGAGTCTTCAAACAGCATAAGAGACTGCTGCATAACTTGAGGCTGAGACAGTTTCCCTGGTATGCATGGGGGTGATGTGACAGACTGATGGGGTTGGTTTTCAGGCGCCATCTGTGCGCTTTCTGCAGAAGACTGGGTGGGAGATAATGTGAACGTGCTGGATCCACTGTCGGCCACCCAATTGACTAATGCCTGTACCTGCTCAGGCCTTACCATCCTTAGAACGGCATTGGGCCCCACCATATATCGCTGTAAATTCTGGCGGCTACTGGGACCTGAGGTAGTTGGTACACTAGGACGTGTGGATGTGGCAGAACGGCCACGTCCTCTCCCAGCACCAGAGGGTCCACTAACACCACCACGACCATGTCCACGTCCGCGTCCCTTACTAGATGTTTTTCTCATTGTTATGGTTCACCACAACAACAAATATATTATTTGGCCCAATGTATTGTATTCAAATTCAGCGGGATATAAATTTGAGGCCTAGTATTTAGGCGCTGGGTGACCGGTATGGATTTAGTGACAGAATTAGACTTGGAAATGCACAGAAGCGTGTGTGTGAAGTTATTCTGAATGACCCTATGTGCACCTTCAATATGATCTACCCTTTTAGGGATAGATTTCAAATAGCTCTGATATAGCAGAAACGACTAAATTATGAAATTGCTAAATTGGGAATTGTATTTCAACCCAGAACAAGAAATGTGCTTGAACGGACACTAAATAACTCGCCCAGCTACAGCACTAGGGACAGATTTAGCTGGATATAAATTTGAGGCCTAGTATTTAGGCGCTGGGTGACCGGTATGGATTTAGTGACAGAATTAGACTTGGAAATGCACAGAAGCGTGTGTGTGAAGTTATTCTGAATGACCCTATGTGCACCTTGAATATTATATACCCTTTTAGGGATAGATTTCAAATAGCTCTGATATAGCAGAAACCACTAAATTATGAAATTGCTAAATTGGGAATTGTATTTCAACCCAGAACAAGAAATGTGCTTGAACGGACACTAAATAACTCGCCCAGCTACAGCACTAAGGACAGATTTAGCGGGATATAAATTTGAGGCCTAGTATTTAGGCGCTGGGTGACAGGTATGGGTTTAGTGCCAGAATTAGACTTGGAAATACACAGTAGCGGGTGTGTGTGAAGTTATTCTGAATGACCCAATGTGCACCTTGAATATTATATACCCTTTTAGGGATAGATTTCAAATAGCTCTGATATAGCAGAAACCACTAAATTATGAAATTGCTAAATTGGGAATTGTATTTCAACCCAGAACAAGAAATGTGCTTGAACGGACACTAAATAACTCGCCCAGCTACAGCACTAAGGACAGATTTAGCGGGATATAAATTTGAGACCTAGTATTTAGGCGCTGGGTGACAGGTATGGGTTTAGTGCCAGAATTAGACTTGGAAATACACAGTAGCGGGTGTGTGTGAAGTTATTCTGAATGACCCAATGTGCACCTTGAATATTATATACCCTTTTAGGGATAGATTTCAAATAGCTCTGATATAGCAGAAACCACTAAATTATGAAATTGCTAAATTGGGAATTGTATTTCAACCCAGAACAAGAAATGTGCTTGAACGGACACTAAATAACTCGCCCAGCTACAGCACTAAGGACAGATTTAGCGGGATATAAATTTGAGGCCTAGTATTTAGGCGCTGGGTGACAGGTATGGGTTTAGTGCCAGAATTAGACTTGGAAATACACAGTAGCGGGTGTGTGTGAAGTTATTCTGAATGACCCAATGTGCACCTTGAATATTATATACCCTTTTAGGGATAGATTTCAAATAGCTCTGATATAGCAGAAACCACTAAATTATGAAATTGCTAAATTGGGAATTGTATTTCAACCCAGAACAAGAAATGTGCTTGAACGGACACTAAATAACTCGCCCAGCTACAGCACTAAGGACAGATTTAGCGGGATATAAATTTGAGACCTAGTATTTAGGCGCTGGGTGACAGGTATGGGTTTAGTGCCAGAATTAGACTTGGAAATACACAGTAGCGGGTGTGTGTGAAGTTATTCTGAATGACCCAATGTGCACCTTGAATATTATATACCCTTTTAGGGATAGATTTCAAATAGCTCTGATATAGCAGAAACCACTAAATTATGAAATTGCTAAATTGGGAATTGTATTTCAACCCAGAACAAGAAATGTGCTTGAACGGACACTAAATAACTCGCCCAGCTACAGCACTAAGGACAGATTTAGCGGGATATAAATTTGAGGCCTAGTATTTAGGCGCTGGGTGACAGGTATGGGTTTAGTGCCAGAATTAGACTTGGAAATACACAGTAGCGGGTGTGTGTGAAGTTATTCTGAATGACCCAATGTGCACCTTGAATATTATATACCCTTTTAGGGATAGATTTCAAATAGCTCTGATATAGCAGAAACCACTAAATTATGAAATTGCTAAATTGGGAATTGTATTTCAACCCAGAACAAGAAATGTGCTTGAACGGACACTAAATAACTCGCCCAGCTACAGCACTAAGGACAGATTTAGCGGGATATAAATTTGAGGCCTAGTATTTAGGCGCTGGGTGACAGGTATGGGTTTAGTGCCAGAATTAGACTTGGAAATACACAGTAGCGGGTGTGTGTGAAGTTATTCTGAATGACCCAATGTGCACCTTGAATATTATATACCCTTTTAGGGATAGATTTCAAATAGCTCTGATATAGCAGAAACCACTAAATTATGAAATTGCTAAATTGGGAATTGTATTTCAACCCAGAACAAGAAATGTGCTTGAACGGACACTAAATAACTCGCCCAGCTACAGCACTAAGGACAGATTTAGCGGGATATAAATTTGAGGCCTAGTATTTAGGCGCTGGGTGACAGGTATGGGTTTAGTGCCAGAATTAGACTTGGAAATACACAGTAGCGGGTGTGTGTGAAGTTATTCTGAATGACCCAATGTGCACCTTGAATATTATATACCCTTTTAGGGATAGATTTCAAATAGCTCTGATATAGCAGAAACCACTAAATTATGAAATTGCTAAATTGGGAATTGTATTTCAACCCAGAACAAGAAATGTGCTTGAACGGACACTAAATAACTCGCCCAGCTACAGCACTAGGGACAGATTTAGCTGGATATAAATTTGAGGCCTAGTATTTAGGCGCTGGGTGACCGGTATGGATTTAGTGACAGAATTAGACTGGGATATGGCCAAAAAATAAACAGACTATTGCTGGTTAAATGCACTTGGTGTGACAGCTTCACCCTGATGTAGGCTTTAGCCAAAAAACAACCACACCATTGAGGGTTAAATGCACTTGGTGACAGGCGCAGCTTGCCCCTGATTTTGTATATGGCCAAAAAATGAACAGACTATTGCTGGTTAAATGCACTTGGTGTGACAGCTTCACCCTGATGTAGGCTTTAGCCAAAAAACAACCACACCATTGAGGGTTAAATGCACTTGGTCGCAGCTTGTGCTGGCGCACCACAAGACACAAAATGGCCGCCGATCACCCCAGAAAAATGTGACTGACAAACGGTCTGTGCAGCCTAAAAACAGTGAGCAATTGAGGATCAGCAGCTCAATGATCCACAGCTGCAGATCGATCAGTTAATCAAGTCCTTTGGAGGAGTTAATCTGCCTAATCTCGCCCTACTGTCGCAGCCGCAACCTCTCCCTACGCTAATCAGAGCAGAGTGACGGGCGGCGCTATGTGACTCCAGCTTAAATAGAGGCTGGGTCACATGGTGCTCTGGCCAATCACAGCCATGCCAATAGTAGGCATGGCTGTGATGGCCTCTTGGGGCAAGTAGTATGACGCTTGTTGATTGGCTGCTTTGCAGCCTTTCAAAAAGCGCCAAGAAAGCGTCACAAAAGCGCGAAGAAAGCGACGAACACCGAACCCGAACCCGGACTTTTACGAAAATGTCCGGGTTCGGGTCCGTGTCACGGACACCCCAAAATTCGGTACGAACCCGAACTATACAGTTCGAGTTCGCTCATCCCTAGTCAGGATTTTATTCCATATCAATAAAGAACTTCTTTTATGGGAAGCTGGACTTAACAACAATTTATTCTGAAAAATGTACAAAAAAAAACACTTTCCTATACTCACACACATCATAAGGCGTGTAAGGGGCTTAAAGGGGTATTCCAGTGATAAGTTATACCCTATTCATTGGACAGGCGATAACTGCTGGGAATGGTGTGGTCACTGATCACCAGAATAGGGTGGGGGATTAGCATGTACCCTGCAGCTAAATTCAAAGTCACCAGGACCCACATCCGGGACAATTTATTACTGGAATACCCCTTTAAGTTTAGCAAACCTCTGGGCCATGCATCTGAAGCATAAGCATACAGACTGGAGGGTGGTGGGCTGCAGGTGTCCGTGTAACACAATGCCAGTGGGCAAACACACATCTTTGGCATAGGTCTGCACTACAGAAGACTATAGTTACACTACAGTGTATGGCTGGATGCTTCCTTCTGTACACAGCGACATCCCTGAGGTAGTGACAACGCTTAGTGTGAACAAGGAATGGCCAGATATACTAGTTTCTGTTCAAATACGGCATGCAATATCCCAGAGATGTGCCCAAAGGCTTTCATAGCTATATGTGCCCAGTCAACAGGGCAGGGCCAGTTCTCCCCTGTGTACAGCCCCCTCGCCCAGACAACACTTCCTCCTATAAGCCCAACACACAGGCATACCTCTAGAACAGCCCAGCTGTCAGTCTCCCGATACCCCCTCATCATATGCAGGCTTATTCTGCAAGGCACTGTCATGATAGATGCGGCTCATCGTGACAACGACTCACCGCGCTCAGGCCGGAAATAGACAGCGGTCAGATACTGGAGGGAGCAGGGTCAGGAAGTGGCCGGGGCAGGGGCGTACATAAAAATAGTAGGGGGCGGGGCCATGAGCTCCAGGGCCGATTGCGGAAGAATAGCTGGCTCATAAAAGCAGAGCAGCCGCATAGCGCTATAGGCTGCCATGAGTGGGCGGGGCCAAATAGTGTGGGCGGGGCCTTCTCTGCGCTCCGGGCCCCCCAGTGGCGTGGGCCCCATAGCAATGGCGTGGTCTGCCTCTATGGGCGGTACGCCACTGGTAGAGGCGGTTTCAGCAGCGAAACACCTCATAAGACAGTCGTTAGCTCCAAATACGACCAGGAATTACAGAGCTGGGTTGAAAGCGTTCGATAGTTCAGACTTCTCTATACTCAGGGCGGCTGGGACGAAATATCTTACATATTGGCGTTCATAGCTTTCTGTCTCTCCCAACAGAAGCTTTCTTACAATGCCATTGGATTGTGCCTAGCAGGCCTCCAACACCCACTTCATACTTAGTAACCCAGGTCGCTCTTCCATTTTGTCCAACCAGGCCATCAAGGCGGCTCTCAGGGGAATCCCAAAAAAAAAAATGCAAAGCAGGCTTCCACCCGCAGACAGCCAGTGTCCAGCGAGTCGTTCAGGGAATTGTATTCTGCACTGGACGGCAACCCTTTTGGGCCCTTTACCAGCAGTAATTCAAGCGGCCATGTTCCTATGGCTTCCTCCGGCTAGGAGAGTTCACTAGCAGCTCTCTGGGACACGGCTGTCTCCGCATAGAACAGCTGTCTTGGCATAATAACTACTACATGCTCAGTATCCCATTGACCAAGACAAGCCAGACGGGGCCGCCCACGGAAATAAAATATTTCCCCACCCAGAATAACTGGTGCCAGTCCAGATCCTCAATAAATTAATGTCCCTGTTGCAAACAGCACCTCCTGACAGTCCTCTCCTGCCCTTCAAGAACAAGCCATTCTCTTCAAACCAATTCACATCCCATATCTGCTCCCTGGCAGCAGGTCTTGGGTACGACCCAAGAGTCATTTCGGGCCATTCATTCCACATCGGGGCAGCATCGTCAGCTTCAAAACACCAGGTCCCCGCTCATGTTATCCGATCAATGGGGCGCTGGAGATCGTCTTGATTCGGCAAGTACGTTCCCAGTCCACACAGAGAGATCTCCCAGGCTTTTCAGTTATTGGCGTTATAGGTCATGCGTGTTGGAAAAATACGAATAAATTGGTCTAGTCAACATAGTGTCCTTGACTTTTTGCCCTCTCCAGGCCTACCCACGCCCGTGGCTCCAGGCACAACTCAGCCATATAGTTCAGGTTTTGCATGCCTTACCCACGACCAATACGTGTTCAGCCCTGCCCATAAGTATTAAAGCTGATGTCAGCCTGTATTTGTGGGCAGGGCGTAAGTTCCCTATATATACGCGCCACTCCTATCCACCGGTGGTGTGTCTCACTTACCCCTCCCTCCCATCCCTTTTTTCATACACTCCAATAGGGTACGCTCTCTCCAGGCCTACCCACTCCCGTGGCTCCAGGCACAGCTCAGCCATATAGTTCAGGTTTGGCATGCCTTACCCACGACCAATACGTGTTCAGCCCTGCCCATAATTTGTATAGGCTCCAGCACTTCAGCATGTAAAAACGTATGTAGAAGGTCAACAGCTTCAGGTGTAGCTGACCAAGAAGAAAACCAAGCAAAGCTTCCACCCATGCTGTATCCACCAATGTACCGTTTCCTCTGCAGCGAGCCTTGGTCTAGATACAAAGATCCAAATGCATAGTGCAGACAGCTTCCAAATAAATTCTATTAAGGTATGACCACATGGTAAAGTTTTCTGATGCAGTTTTGGAAGCCAAAATCAGGAGTGGTTATTAAAAGAAGAGAAAGTGTAAAGGACAGATAGGCCTCCTTCTATTCACTCCTGGTTTTGGCTTCCAAGACTGCATCAGGAAACCTGAACATGTGGCTGCAAACTTAAATTGTACCTCCAGTTACAAACAAGTTTTCAGAAATGAATAGTACAGATAAATATAAGAAACTTTGTAATATATTGTATTAAAGAATTATGCTTCCCCTGCTTCTCAAGCTGCTTTCGCACTCTTTTCCCCCCATCAATCACAAGAATTAGAGTCCCTGATTCCCCTAAATAAATAGAGCCAGAGTAATGTGACTCCATTCCATTCTCTCAGGGGATTAAGGGACTCCCATTCTCATGACTGCAGGCATCCAAGCAGTCGGACCCCCACCTATATAATGCCTTTCAGCTATCCTGCAGATAGGTGATATGTTTTTATGATGGAACAACTCCTTTAAGTACCGGAAGACCCCTTTTTACCACTGTCCCTATATGTATTTTGTTCAAAGCAAAACTATTATAATGATTAGGGGAAAATGTTAAATTAACTCCAAAGAAAAGTGACAAGGGATAAAAAATAACCTTAGCTCATGTCCCATCGCTGCCTGACTGCGACCTTGAGAATAATAATGGCATCTCAGATGAAATGATCATAATCTTTAGGACAGCAGGAAAAAGGGAACGGCTAGGTACATCTGTCGTATTACTGGGCTGTCTGAACAGTCAATGAAGCAGGGCCAAGCCATAAGAGGTTCGTGCAGTTTAGCTCCAGCATCCGGCTACAAGGAGCATAACTCATTTATCTTTATTTACTAAATTCTGCATTTTGTGTTTGAGAAAGGCTGACAGGCTGACAGAGCAGAAGCTGGCCATGCCTGCTCCCCTGAAATAAATGTTCTGCCAGCACAAGGACACGGGCATGGAGTGTGTGTCCTCTCTGCGGCTCTCCATCACCATCATCGCTGCAGAATTATAAACATGAACGCTGCTGATATTTAACAGATAATTGGGGTCTTATTATAGCAAATAAAATAAGATATACTGTAAAGCTATACAATTGTGCTCAAACCTCTGCTTCCAGATTTTACTAATAATTTTATGCAGGAACAGAAAAAAATTCAAGAGAGATTTATCCAAACTGGTGTAAAGGAAAACGTACTTAGCTACCCTTAGCCAGCGGTGCACCCACGTAGTCTTTTTGCTGCCAGAGGAAAATATTGATATGGCGAATATATCCCCCTTCCCATGCCGACCTCAACCTAAGGGCTCGTGCACAAGCCCATTGCTCGGCCGTTCCGTGCATTGTAGACTGCAATTTGTGGTCCCCAATGCACAGACAACATCCGTGCGGATTCCACAGGCGGATCCAGACCCATTCAACTTAAAGGGGTCTGTGATCTGTCCGCACCGTAAAAATATAGAACATGTTCTATTTTTTTTTGTGCAGCAGAGGGACAGACAGAAACCCCATGGAAGCATTCCGTAGGACTTCCATGGGGTTCCGTGCCTCTGTTCCGCAACGCATCTTCCGGATTGCGGGTCCATTCAAGTGAATGGGTCTGCATCTGTGAACGGCCAGTGCCCACTAATTGCGGACCCGCTGTTTGTGGGCTGCAATACGGGCATGGCCGGGGAACGGCCATCTGCATGAGCACTAAACCTTTGCCTCTGTTAAAGACATACTGGGAAAACATTACAACAGTGCTACTTAACATACAGGGTAATATAGCGCCACATACCTCTTACATCCAGTGATGTCTCCTCTGATGCAAAAGTTCTCTTTCGTCATCTTCTCCATTTAGAGCAGACCGCCATCATGATTTCTTTTAGCCATCTCTTATCTCTGCAGAGTTTGACAAACAGACATCTTAGTTTACTACTTTTCCTTCATTGTCCCAACCTTCTGGAATCCCCATCCTGCCACCCCCAGTACTGTGCCCGCTGTGCTCCCCAATAGTATACTGCAGAAACAGATAATTCCTCTGAAAATATATATATATATATAAATATTGAAATATTGGCACCAGTGGCCTACAAAGAGAAGTAAGGGCCCCATAGCAAGGATCAAACCAGGCCCCCACACAGGACAGAAGGGTTTCTGCCTAAACCCTCTTCATTGACACTTGGGGCATTTTTCCACAGCCTTGTTTGCTAAAAGTTGTTCCTTTAGAGGGTAGAGTCCTGACCAAGTTTTCACCTCAAGTAGAGGAGGAGATGATCCCAACTAAGACTGGGCCCCCTCTTGCCCTGGGCCCCATAGCAGTTGCATAGTCTTCCACTATGGTAGTTATGCCCCTGATTGGCACACAGTGCCCTCAAAAATAACAGCGACCAGCAAATAGTGTCCCTCACAGTGTCATAAACCTATTGTCCCCAAAAATAATTGTGCTAAGCTGAAACTGTGCCAATGTGCCCCGCGCAATAACAGTGCTCCACACTCCCTTTGAAATCTGTCATTTCTCAGGTACAGATTTGTACTATACCACCAACGGGGATTTAAACATATGGACTGGTAGTATGTTTAAATTCCCGTTGGTGGTATAGTACAAATGTGTGGTACTGTGTCTTCTAAGGAAGGACTGACAGAAGATCTCTGAATTGAATGCAATTAAGGACTGTATGTATCAAAAATCATCAAGGACCTCTGTATATTGCATTATGCAATATAAATAGGTTGACACCATGGGCCAGAGTTAGCATTACATTGACATCTTACTCCACTTTTACATACTGTATGTCCAAAGTCACTTTTGGCTAAGTCAGATTTATTAATGGTCATTTAATACTGTTATAAATGTGGTTTGACGGTAGCAATTTATCCTTTACAAAAGTTGCACGTCTTTACGATAAAAGTTGCATTTTATATTAAAAAGTCGCATAAGATAAGCATGGTCCTCACTGGAGTAAACTGGTGGCATTTTTTGCTCAATTTTTTTGCGACTTTTTAAAAAGTCGCAATAGTAAATCTGTCTAGAGATTCATTTACATAAGAAAACACGCCCACTTTCAGAAAACTGGCGAGCATAGCGCAGAGCCAATAAAAGTCACAAATAAATTATTTAAAAATCATACAATGTGATATCCTGAATTGTTATTTTATTCTGTCTCTCGGAGTGGGAATGGACCTACAGTACAATGTGAATTTCAGACCCCTCCATGATTTCTAAGTGGGAGAACTTGCAAAATCGCGGGGTGTTCAAATACTTCTGTTCCTCACTGTAACTTAGTGAACACATAGAGACAGATTTATCATTAGCTCAAGTCAAAATAATGGAGTGAAAGTTGCAATTTTTTGCGCAGTTTTAGCGATTGTGCAGAAATTTGCGACTTTTTCATTCCATTACTTTGACTTGAGCTAATGATAAATCTGGGGCCAGATTTATCAATAAATATAACTTGGACAACCCCTTTAACACTACCCTTATAGTGCCTCCAATAGTAATAATGCCCTCATAGTGCCCATTGTAGTAATCATGTTTTCCATAGTCCCCCAGTAGTAATATAGGCCACTATAATGCTTTCTAGTAGTATTAATTCCCCTTCTAATGTGTGCCTGTAGAAAAAGAATGCCCCTTTATATGTGCCAGTACAAAAAATACCCCATTACAATGTAAGACAGTACAAAAATACCACCTTATAATGTGTGCCAGTACAAAATACCCCCTAGTAATGTGTGCCAGTACAACATATACCACCTTTTAATGTGTGCCAATACAAAAAAATACCCCCTTATAATGTTTCAGTACAAAAATACCCCCCTTATGTGTGCCATTCCAAAAATATCCCCTTAATATGTGTGCCATGCAAAAAATGCCTCCTTATAATGTGTGCCAGTACAAAATAGTCCCTTATAACCTGTGGCAGTACAGACATTGCCCCCTTATAATGTGTGCCAAAAATGCCCCTTTATGAGTGCAAGTACAGAAAAAATATGCCCCTTGTGTGTACCTGTACAGAAAAAAAATATGCCCCCTCATATGTGCCTGTACAGAAAATATATGCCCTCTTATGTGTGCCAGTAGAGAAAAAATCGGACCCCTTATGTATGCCAGTACAGATAAAATCGGACCCCTTATAGTGCACCAAGTAGAAACAATGTCCCCATAGAGAAGCTCCCCCATAGTGGCCAAATGGTATGCTGTCAAAGTAAAATAAACTGAAATACTTACCACCATGTTGCTGTCTGCGATGAGGTGCAGGACATAGGCATCTTCTGGCTTCAGTACTGAGTTGCATGCTGCCCGGCTCAGGTGGCGCGATGATAGTGATTTTTGGATGTATTGTGGATATCTATCTATTTATCTATCTATTTATTTAGGCATCTTTTGATCTCTTTACTTTAGAGAATTACTTCTTAACATTTGAAACCTATCACTCAGGGATCCATGCACACGGCATTATGGGATGCACTAACCTTGTCTTGTATGGCAACACACAGTGTCCCTACAGTCACTTATTACAAAGCCATAGACGTGGGGCTCTTGCAGGGCATCAGTGTGGGGCTCTTGCAGGGCATCAGTAACAACAATCTTGGAGGTAGAATATGGGACCGTAAAAGGATAACGGATGCCCTATTATAGATGTACATAATATAGATTTATAACATAGCAATGTACATCAGGTCTTAAAAGGGTTGTCTCCTCACAGACAATGGGGGCATATCGCTAGGATATGACCCTATTGTCTTATAGGTGCACGTCCCACCACTGGGACCCGCACCTACATCGAGAAAAGAGCCCTGAAAGTGTTGGAGGGCACAGTGCGCATCCGCAGCTGCCCTCCATTCATTTTCTATAGAGCCGCTGGAAATAGCCGCGTGCAGGCTCGGCTATTTCCATTGGGTCCATAGAAGTGAATGGAAGCGGTGACCGGTAATGCGCAGTGCGTGCCCATTCACTTCTATGGGGAGCGCGCTTGGTGGTGGCCGGACCAAAGTCCTCCAACCACCACCTTTGCGGAACTCCATTCCGGATATAGGTGCGGGTCCCAGTGGTGGGACCCACATCTATAAGACAATGGGGACATATCCTAGCGATATGTCGCCATTGTCTGTGATGAGACAACCCCTTTAAGCCATGTAACTATGTATGTGTTCTCCACAGTGAGTGGGGCTTATCCCTGCCATACCCCTCTGACAGCAGTTTATCTTGTCTGAGAGTAAAACGATTGAAATCTGTGGCCAACCTCTTTTTCCTCCAACATCTGCCATGGGGTCAAGACACCACCACACACATTACAGCAGGTCCTTCTGAAATTGCAAGGTTCATCCGGTATTTATCTAATGTGCATGACCACCGTTAGGCTAGGTTTTACCATTTTTTATTGAATATTTTTTTTATTTTTTTATTTAGTGGAGGGAATTGTAAATGTTGGGGACACAAAGTTCAAGTTTATTTTTCAAAACTTGTGATCTGAACCCATCTAAAAAAATATATTTTTATATGTCTTGAATGCTCCACATATAAACCTGCTTCTATGAGATTAAGATTCTAATACTTCTATTTTTTAATCTTTTGCCTACAGTGTATTCATCACGTCTCTCCATTACTCATAATATTGAGATGACTTTCCCTCAGAATTGAAGGATTTGGTTCTGCGGAGTAGAATAATGGCGGGTCATGAGCTGTTGCTCTGAGACAGCTTTTTTCCCCGTTAACCAATAGTTGCTTTTTATGCAAAACAACCAACTAATTACGTCGGTGTAGTTCTTCATTCTCCGCGGAAACTTTTATCCTCTTAAGCAGATTAGGTATACATGCAGAGACATTCATTTTCAGCAATTAATTTGAGCCCCAACAGTGTGAAGATAGAAAGGAAAGGACATTATCAAGACTAGATATTAACTTAATAGCTGCTGAAACCGACTTCATCAAAAAGCCTGTAGAAAACATCAAAGAGATAGATATTTCAGTTCTAGTACATTGCTCAGCTGCATATCATCAGATCTGCTTACATGGGTCATAAAGATTATTTGTACATTAGATAGAAAGTATTCATCAAATTGACTGGAAAGGGGAAGCATGCATTTATCAATTATACAAGTATTCCATATACAAGTTTCTGTGAAGTCTCCGAGCGTCTTCAAGGTAAGATTGCTGGCATGGGCCTGATTTTCAACATCATTTTGCAGGTTTAATCTACTTACAATGAGTTATAATGTGTCCTTCACTCAATTGCTGCATAAAAAAAAATATATGTTCTTTTCCTATTGACTCTGAGCTCACATCTTACCATAGCCCCTGCTGATTCGGTGTCTACATTGAACATAATCTGTTATGTTGCATTATGGAGATTTTCAGGCACGTGTTTCAATGGCATTGTCTGGATGTGTATGTAAAATTGACATTTGAGCATGCCTATGACATATCCCTTAAAATGTATCATGATGATTAATGGAAAATGTCTCGCTTACTACGAAGCTCTTGTTGCAGCAGTGGGTGTGGAACCACTGTGTCAACCAACAGATTTGACCTTTGCCTAATCCTAAGAGTGTTATCCTGGGAGTCCTCTGGTTTTCACCTTTTAACTCCTGTACAGGGATCTGGACTTCACTGCAGGGGAACCACCAGGCTGCTACCTCCTAGAGAAGTGTCTCTGATCAAACATTGACCTATGGTGGGGTCAAAAACACCAGTGCAGGGCACTGATGGATTAGGCAAAATCGTAGTCATGGACAGGCTGAGATCAGGATAGGCAGATTACGTGCTACACGATAAACAGTATAAAGTCAGGGCAGGCAATGAAGAGTCAGTATAGAGGTCAGAAACAGGTCAGACAAAATCCAGTTAATGGGCATATACTGTAGTAGGTACACAGACAGACATCTGAACATAGGTTGTCTGCACACTTGGAAACCTATTGCTCAGGCAGCCTCCCACAAGGGAAGGTGCTTAAGTACCCCAGGTTTTCTAGCCATTGGCTGTTAAAGATTAGGGTGTGTGCATGATGACCCTTTAAGGGCTGGAGGGAGTGCATGCACACCCTACAGGTAGAGGAGTAAAGGCCTTGCCGGTAAGCGAACCAGAGCCTGCATGGATGGACAGTGCGGACCCACTGGAGAAAACAGCAGGAGGATGGTCTGGAGTGCCAGGCAGAGCAAGCGGGGCAGCACCATTGCTGTAAAAACTCTAAGCCCTAATTTAAAAAAACTATTGTTTATAAATAATAAATCTAAGTCATAGATACACATACTTCTGTTTTAAAACACTTTATTAGGGGTAGCAAAGAATTAAGTCCAGCTTTAGAGGAAAATTAGAAAGGACCAAAGGAGAACAAGAAACTTCATCCTGCTTCATTAATGAAGTGGGAGGAGCGTGACTGACTGAGTGACGTCAGTCACACGCTGGCTGGACCGCACGCTGCATTCATAGTGATGACTTAATAGGATGGAAGATAATTTCAGTCATCCACTAAACCTTCCCTACTAACTACCCTTCCCCAATAAGACACAGGAATACCTACTTGGATAAAGAGGCCTACTCGGCCCAATTTATTAAACATTTACATAATTCACCAAATAATAAAACACAGAAAACATATCAAAAGCATATCAAAATACATGACAACATTCCAAACTTTGAAATACTAATAGGATCCTAGAAGGCAACAAGGCAAGCCATTCTCCTCACTCTTCCCTCCATTTTCATACCACCTTACCCTTGGCCGCGGTCACCGACCCAAGGGCACGAATCCGCCAATTCTAATTCCATCTACCCCTGTGGCCCATTTTGCCAAACAGGGGCCCCAACCACCAGCTTACCGATCCTCATGCGATGCACGCTCCAACTTGTCATGCACCTATTAAGCCTTGAATTGCCTTCCAGGACCCTCCGGTTAACCTGCCCATAAGAATACTCCCCTAACATAATAACAGGGCGGGTGGGCGGGAACCGTGACAAATCCCTGCACGCCGGTGAAAGGTGACTCCTCCCCCAGGCATATATAATGCCCGCGAAATTCCTAACCCAACCCCTAACCCACCATAAACCTTAACCCTTTGTCTGCCTTCAACTTCCCCCTAAGTCAAGTTACACTGCGCTATGCTGCGCCCCGCTCCGTTGCTCTCATGACTTAATAGGATGGAAGATAATTTCAGTCATCCACTAAACCTTCCCTACTAACTACCCTTCCCCAATAAGACACAGGAATACCTACTTGGATAAAGAGGCCTACTCGGCCCAATTTATTAAACATTTACATAATTCACCAAATAATAAAACACAGAAAACATATCAAAAGCATATCAAAATACATGACAACATTCCAAACTTTGAAATACTAATAGGATCCTAGAAGGCAACAAGGCAAGCCATTCTCCTCACTCTTCCCTCCATTTTCATACCACCTTACCCTTGGCCGCGGTCACCGACCCAAGGGCACGAATCCGCCAATTCTAATTCCATCTACCCCTGTGGCCCATTTTGCCAAACAGGGGCCCCAACCACCAGCTTACCGATCCTCATGCGATGCACGCTCCAACTTGTCATGCACCTATTAAGCCTTGAATTGCCTTCCAGGACCCTCCGGTTAACCTGCCACCAACGACCTTAGGTGAAACCTCACCTATGGGCGTCCTGCCACACCCTCAAAGCTGTCTCCAATCCCTCCTGAAGCCCCAGGGCCCACATGTCGATACCCACATCATTGAGATGAACCCCGTCATCCCTAAGGAACTGAGGCGAAGCCGCCTCCAATTCTCGGTGACGCACCACTATGCCGCCATGCCGCCGCACAAAGCGGCCCACCTCCTTATTCAGCTTCGCCCTAGCCTTATTAATCCGGACAACCGACCGCGCCAAGCGCCAAACCCTCCGAGCAACCACCTCCGACCACACCACCAACAGCCCCGGAAAATCACACCACAACCGCAACAAATCCAACTTTATATCCCGAATCACTTCCCTAGAACTACGCACCCCCAAGTCATTGCCCCCCACATGCAAAACCAAAATATCCGGTGCCCTGTCCAAAGCAACTGACGCATGGAATTCTTGAAGAACCCGTCCCCATAACAACCCCCGCAAACCAATCCACCGAATTTGCAACTCATCTGATAGAAAACCCAACTGCCTGCCGTTCCTTCTCACATCCGCACGCATGGCTCCCCAATGAACGTAGGAATGTCCAAGAATCCACGCCAAACACGGTGAAGCACCTAAAAAACAAGACGATCAGACTTGCCGACTAGAAAACAACATGACAAATGCCAACAATCACAACCACAGGTTACAACAGGTGAGGACGAATATACGAACGATAACACGCAGATTCCCACCTCCCTATCCGCTTGATAGCTTCCTCGCCCAAACCCCACCTAGCCGCCTCAGTCGCCGCGCCAATCCTGAAAGAATGAGACGCAAACTCCAGAGCAGGGAAACCCGCGGCCGACAAACATTTCCGAAAAACAGCCACAAATTGAAAACGAGACAATGCCGAACCATCCCTATGCATCAATAAAGATCCCGGAACATCAGGCCGAACCCGCAAAAATTCCTCCACACACGTCAACGGACACAAAACCGACCCCCTCAATGCACGCAACACAATCCTCACCCCTTTGCCCCCCTGGTCAGTCTTAGACCTGCGCAACACGCAACACAGCCCATCCTCACAAAAGGAAATGTCTTCGCGTAACAAACCGCCCCCTAACAACCGACTCCTAGACACCAACTCCGAGACCCGAAAAGCACCAAAAAAAGCCAAAGAAAAAGCAGCCCTAAACAAACTCACTTCAAAAACAGACGAACACACCACCCCCGCCTGTTCCCACAACTTCTGCAACACCGCAAATGAAACCGGACGACGAGCATCCAGCCTCGTAACACTACGCCGGTACCCTTTTAAAGCCTGCCGCACCAAAAAACTCCTAGACACATCCGGCTGACCCCGCAAGCGCAACCAAAAAGCCACTGCTGCCACCCGCTTAGAGGCTACCGAAAAAGACACGCCCGAACTGAACGACACCCCCACATAATACAACAATAAGGAGTGAAAATCCTCCAACTCCCCACAGCCACCCACTTGCTCGATTAACCTCTCCCACTGAGACCACACAGACGCATATGCCGACCACGTACCCCTACTCACAGACCGCCCGATCAAATCTGAGGAGACCCCAAGGCCACGCTCCAGAGCCACTGAGGACAAGAAAGACCCTCCGCCTCCGCGTCCGGCACCAGCCTGCGAAAACGATCCCACTGAAACCGAGAAAGTGAGTCAGCAATAGAATTTTCAACACCAGGAACATGCACAGCTACAAAACAGGCATTCAGCCGCAAACCCCGCAGAACCAAATGACGCAGCAAACGCAACACTGGAGGGGAATTAGCCGACTGCCTATTAACCGCCTGCACAACGCTCAAATTATCGCACCAAAATCGCACTCGTTTGTTCAAGAGCAAGCCCCCCCACAATTCCGTAGCCAACACGATTGGGAACAATTCCAACAAAGCTAAATTGCCCAATAAACCTGCCGCTCTCCACTCCTCAGGCCAAGGGCCCGCACACCACTGCCCCTGGCAAAATGCTCCATAACCACATGACCCTGACGCATCAGTAAACAGTTCCAAATCAGCATTAGACACAGGGCCTTCCATCCACACTGACCGACCATTGAACTCGCCCAAAAAACGCTCCCAAACCGCCAAATCCGCCCTCACATCAGCTGACAAACGCAAGAAATGAAAAGGCACCGAGACACCCGCCGTAGCCATGGCCAAGCGTCTACAAAAAACACGACCCATTGGTAGGATTCTACAAGCAAAGTTCAACTTGCCTAATACGGACTGCACCCGCCGCAACTGTACCTTCCTAGCCCTTCTCAGAAAAACCACCTCACACAACAAGTCCGCCACCTTATCCTCAGGCAAGCGACATTCCATTGCCACACTATCGATCACAATCCCCAAAAACTTGACCGTCGTAGCCGGCCCTTCAGTCTTTTCAGGCGCCAACGGCACACCAAACTTGGCCGCCACCCGCTCCATCGTCCGCAACAACATCGAGCAAACCCTCGACCCTGCCGGTCCCAAAAATAAAAAATCGTCAAGGTAATGCAACACCGAAGTCCAACCCGCTTCCTGCTTAACTACCCACTCCAAAAAGGAGCTAAACGTCTCAAACAGCGAACATGAAATAGCGCAACCCATCGGCAAGCAACAATCAACATAAAACTGTCCCTCCCACTTAAAACCCAGCAAATGAAAACTATCCGGATGAATGGGCAACAAACGAAACGCAGCCTCAATATCCGTTTTTGCCAACAAAGCCCCTTGACCGAAGCGACGTACCCACCGTACCGCCTCATCAAAAGACGTATACGACACCGAACATAACTCCTCGCTAATACCATCATTGACTGAACCCCCCGCGGGAAACGACAGGTGATGAATAAGCCTGAACTTGCCCGGCTCCTTCTTAGGGACCAACCCGAGAGGGGACACCCACAAATCCCGCAAAGGACATTCAGAAAACGGGCCAGCAATTCTCCCCGCAGCCACCTCCTTACCAATCTTCTCCGCAACCACCTCCGGTCGCCGCAAGGCAGAAGACAAATTGCGAGTCGCCACCTCAACCCGAACTGAAGCACACGGGATTACAAAACCGTCCCTAAAACCCCTCAACAACAACTCCGCGGCCTCCCTATTTGGGTAAATCTTTAGCCACGGGACCATCTCTGCTACCATCACGGGAGTCGCCCCCTTGTGCGCAACCTCAAACCCTCTGCCCTTCCCGCGCTTAAAACACCGAGACAGACTGTGGGACCCCCCGCAACCGGAACACTCGTGCTTGAACTTGCAATCGGCAAGGTACCTACAGAAACCTTCATTGTACTGCCAACAACACCCCTTCCTATTTCCACTGGAGACATCTGACGCCGAGGAACCCCCGGCAACGGACCGAAAGGGCTGGCCAACACCCCTTGGAGCCGACATAAGCCGCATCCACAAACCAATATCCTTATGGTCCCACCGGATACTCGTTCGCACTGCCTTTCTCTGCCTAAACTGCTCATCATAGCGGAGCCAAGCCACCCCGCCATATGTCCTATAAGCCTCCCCAATCGCATCCATGTAACAAAATAAAGCCGAACAATTCTCCGGCGCCTTCTCCCCCACCACACTCGCGAATATCGCAAAAGCCTGAAGCCAGTTCGAAAACGTCCGCGGAATCAACCTATACCGCCGCTTCTCCTCCTCCTCCTTTTTGCTTTCCTCCGGCCTACCCCTCTCCAAATTAAACTTCTCCAACGGCAGCAATGAGAATATCTCAACATACTCCCCCCGCCAGATCCTTTCCCTGACCTCAACCTTCAAATGCGCCCCCAAAGGCCCTTCAAAGCAAACATACACTTCACCTTTAGCTGAATCCGCCATCCTGACATCATCGCACGCCCGGCCCCCACCACCACCAGACACCGCCGTCTCCCCCACCAAAGCACCCGCCGTGACAGCCGGCGCGCTCTCAACGACCTCCGCCCTAGCACACACACCCCCTCCAACCACCGGCGCAGGTGACCACACCGCCGCCGGGGACGTGTCAGCACCCGAACCCAAACGCGCCACCAGCGATAGCATCCCCGACATAAAATCCCGTACTAAACCCTCAGACCCAGCCAGCCCCCCCCAATCACCCCCTGACCCCGACCCGCAAAGGGTCCGTTGCTGACACGAAATTTGCTCACCTGGCTGTCCCTGGGACGACCCCCCAGTAGCCGCCGAACGTCCTGCAGATCCTGCCGTCCACGAACCGGTCCGCGTCGATGCTGAGGAAGGACCGGCACCCGCCGGATCGTCAAGGCCGCCGTCCGCCTCCCCTTCGTCCAAACTCACTTCGCCCTCCTCAAAGGCACCATAGTCCTGGGGGCCACGACCAGCGTCCACCTGACCTGGCCGCAAGTCACCGTCCACGCAGCCGCCCGGCCCACCTCCAGATGGCCGCCTGTTCCGCGCACCTCCACCAACAGGACATAATTCTGACCGTCCAGGCCCGCCGGGAGGAAAACCGGCAGCCGCACCTAGACCTGAAGCCGCCGTCACACACCTCTGCTGCACCATGGGGGGCTCGAACCCAGAATCCACAGCCAGCGCTTGTGAAACTGCTTGACCTGCAGTACCGCCGCCGGCCACCGGTGTCGCTGTTTCTCTAACTGCTAGACCTGCAGTACCGCCGCCGGCCACCAGTGTCGCTGTTTCTCTCCTTGAACTCCTCGGCTGAGCAGACGCAGACTGCCGCCGGCCAGCCGATGCAGGCCGCGGCGCCCCCACATCCCTCACAGCAGCTGCGCTCCTGGACAGGCCCCCACCAACCGCCGATGAGGCCGCACACTCCGCTGTTCGCCCAGATCGGACCCTACCTGCGGGCCGGGAAGGTAAGATCCGACCGCCGGCTCGCTCCCCACCAGAACGCACTGGGGAGGGAGACACCGCTCTGGAACTTCTCCCCCTCTGTCGCGCCGAGGACGAGGGACACGGAGCAGCATGTCCCTCTCCCGCCAGTGCCCGGCGCCGAGCAGGATTCCTCCCGCTGCGCCGGCAAGGGGTAACAGCAGCAGCCCCAGCCAGCACCAGCGGAGGGTCCCTAACGGGGCTCCTTAAGCGCCGCCGCACACGGGGGGTAGCCTCGGGGCTCAAGCGCTCCGGAGGCGCAGATCTCCTGGCACTGAGCCTGACTGCAGGTGCCGCAGGGGGCCCGGCCGGACCCGATAAAGCCACCCTCAAACAATCCTGCAGCCAGTCATGCCCATGCCTCTCAGCCGCAGCCCTCACAGCCAAAACTAAATCCTCCACAGAAGCCATAATGCGACTAACCGTGACAAATCCCTGCACGCAGGTGAAAGGTGACTCCTCCCCCAGGCATATATAATGCCCGCGAAATTCCTAACCCAACCCCTAACCCACCATAAACCTTAACCCTTTGTCTGCCTTCAACTTCCCCCTAAGTCAAGTTACACTGCGCTATGCTGCGCCCCGCTCCGTTGCTCTCAGTACTGATGCAGGCGATTAGGCTAGTTTATCAATAGGAGAGCGATTGATTCAGGAATAAAGACAGACTTTACATACAAAGAGATTTCTGTGCGTGGGGCCCAGTGTAATACAGTGACTGCACCGGGCTCCGCTGTGAGTTGCCTCCAGCCCCTCCCCGCACTGTAACTGATGTATCGACGGCCACGCTGTGCAGCATAGCGGCCGGCGATATATCAATGTCAGCTAGTTCATAAAAAGGAGAGCAATTGATTCAGGATTAAAGAAATACTTTACATACAATAAAGTACTGTAATGCTGCGAAACATAGGGCCATGAGGAGGACCAGCATAAGATGCTATATGTGTGTCATCCACACATATAGCATCTTATGCTGGCCCCCCTCATGCCCCTATGTGTCATAGCACACATCCCCCATAACAGTGCATCATCCACAGATTCCCCCCCCCCCATAACAGTGTGTCATCCACAGATCCTCCATAACAGTGCGTCATCCACAGATCCCCCATAACAGTGTCATCCACAGATCCCCCATAACAGTCCGTCATCCACAGATCCCCCATAACAGTGCATCATCCACACACAGAGCCTCCATAACAGTGCATCATCCACAGAGCCCCATAACAGTGTCATCCGCAGATCCCCCATAACAGTGTCATCCCCAGACCATTAGTTCAAAATCCACCAAAAGCACCACTTTTGGTTCAAAAAAAAAATGTCTTATTATTTTTCTCCTCAAAAACCTAGGTGCGTCTTATAATTAGGTGCGTCTTATAAAGCGAAAAATACGGTAAATAAAAATGGAAAACATAACATAAAATAAAAAAAATTATAAAAATTACATGAACATTACTATGATTCACCTAAAAATAAGTACACACTAGGTAATTAAAAATCTTACATATATAGGAGTCCCCAAATTCTTATCTCACTACTTATTATTTTCACCTAATATAATTTATAAACACATGATCATAAATTATATTGGGTGAAAATAATGAGATAAGTAGTGAGATAAGAATTTGGGGACTCCTATATATGTAAGATTTTTAATTACCTATTGTGTACTTACTTTTGAGGAGAATCATGGTAATTTTTATGTCATTTTTATAATTTATTTATTTTATGTTATGATTTACATTTTTATTTATATGTTTCTGTATTAATAAAGTCTTTTGATCGTACATTGCCTATCCTATTTTTTTTTATATTTTACATACACTACGTACTTGGACTGGGTGATCCAGTAGATAGCGAACCCCCTACTATCCATTTCGTCTCTTCGTGAGCCCCTAAGTGCAATATAATAACTTTTTTGAATATTTCGGTTTACAGAGCTGTATGAGGGCCTGTTTTTTGCATAATAAACTGTTTTTTGGTACAATTTTTGTAGTAAATACTACTTTTTGATCACCGTTATTCAATTTTTTTGGGGAGAACGGTCACTAAAAAAGGTAAATGGCATGTTTTCCATTTTTTTTCCGTTACGGCATTCACCGGACAGGAATAAAAAAATATTTTTTTTTCAGACGCAACAATACGTAATATTTTAATATTTTTTATTCTTATTATATTTTTTTATGTAAAATTGGGATGCATAGCTTAGTATGGAGATTGCCATGACAGGCCTGGATCGCTTCAGCAGCATGTGGGCTGCCATGGCAACTGATCGGAGTTCCGATCGGAAGCAGAGGGAGCTGCACTCCTCCGCCTTCACTCACAGGTGCCACGATCAGCGTTGATTGCGGCACCTGAGGGGTTAAATGATGTATTATACAGCCGGCACCGAGCGCTTATGGAGTCAGCTACAGAGGCCCGCTCCATACATCCCCTGCACCACTGCAACGTACCGGTACATCACGGTGGTTGAAGGGGTTAACCTCCTGTCCACATTGTGAAGTGCTGTAATGTAATATATTGCCAACATCCCGCTACAACAGCCAATCAATGCCGTTCATGGCATTTACATGGTGCCTTACGCTGTCACTCCATTTGTTACCCAGCAGTGCTGTATTCCCCATGCCTGCCATGTGTATATGCCTGTGCCCTTAGGTTTACATCTAATAGATTGTCTGTCAGTATAACACTGACAGGCACAATATATACAGTGGTATTTCAATGTATTATAGAAGTGATTACAGGATCACCAGATCTTAAATACCCTAATGGGCCTAAAAAAAAAAACTAAAAAAAACTGTTTATTCAAATATAAGTGCCGGAGTAAGGATGAGTGAATCAGCTCTACCGGGAAGATACGAGATGTGCAGCACCTGAAACTACGGATACTGGAAGCCTGTGCTAGCATTTCTCCTGCGGTGTTGTGAAGAGTGGAAGAAGAGAGTTGCATTGACAATCCAACACAATGGGCAGCACATTGAACACATTTTATAAGTGGTCAGAAACTTGTAAATAACTCATGAAAGAATAAAGTTACGTTAAAACTAAGCACACTATTGTTTTTCTTGTGAAATTCCCAATAAGTTTAATTTGTCACATGACCCTCTTCCTATTGAAAAAACAATCGTTGGATTCAAAATGGCCGACTTCAAAATGGCCGCTATGGTCACCACCCATCTTGAAAAGTTTCCCCCCTCACATATACTAATGTGCCACAAGCATGAAGTTAATATCACCAACCATTCCCATTTTATTAAGGTGTATCCATATAAATGGCCCACCCTGTAGATCTGCTCACTCCTGGCCTCAAGTCTCACATCTGGCACACACGCAGTACATGGCTGGTGACTGCCGAGAAGATGCGCAGAGAAATTTCATCCAACCATGTACTGTAAGTGCGCGCCGAACGCACTGCTATGAGACCTCAGAGCCAGGTGTGAGTAGGATTACAGTGCCTGGCCGTGTCGGTCAAAGCGGTAAGGACATGTCTGGCAGGGAAAATGAGCGTAGCCTCTGGGTGCAACAAGGTGCAATGGCAATGCCCTTGTTGCACCGAGGGGCTAATTTGCATAACATAAAGATGCTTTTTTTGTCTCCGGATAAGCAGCAGTTAATGAGATGGATCAAATATAATTAGAATATGCTGACAAGCGCTCATCTACAGAGGCTGATGGCTTTAGCTACAGGTTTGTGGTGGTGAGGTGGGCGGATGCCCCTTCTGGGGAAAACTGCAATTTTTTCAAAGGTGGAGAAAAAAAAGTTGCAAATAATTTTGTAAATATGAAACGGGGCCTCCAGTCGGGGTGAAGCACACAAGCATAAAAATACTAAGCAAAGCCTAAAGATCAATGACGGTTTATTGCCGAAAGTGCTGAGCAGAAAATAGATTATTTTCTTATTATATCTCTCAACTTCTTGGAAACATGACATTTTAATAAATACAAACATCTCATGAATCATGTGCTGTCTCCCTCCCTGACCTTTTCTCCTTTCATTTGCTGTCACATATTTTAGTGTTCTGGTTTTAAAATTTGATTTTATAAACCACACTAATGCTCGCCCTCCTTCATCAGGTGCCCATCAATTTCCTTTCACCTCTGTAACCCGCATTTCTTTAGAAATTGTAGCAGCGGCCTCCATGCAGACATCCCCTCATTATTCTATGCTCCACTCTGCAAAGCACTGATCTTAATGTGTGCGCCTCACATTGCAGCATTTATCTAATTGATAATCCATGTTACAGGGAGACATCTCCCCACAACCCATTTGTTATTACTGAGATTGACAGTGTATCCTGCAGAGGCATTGCCGAAATATACAGCACAACTCATCACCGCGCCATTATCAGGAAGACGAATGCAGCTCTGGAAAATAGCATTCCTTGTGTCAAAGGTAGCAGAGATAGATAGATAGATAGATAGATAGATAGATAGATAGATAGTTAGATAGATATGAGATAGATATGAGATAGATAGATAGATAGATATGAGATAGATAGATAGATAGATAGATATGAGATAGATAGATAGATAGATAGATATGAGATAGATAGATATGAGATAGATAGATAGATAGATAGATATGAGATAGATAGATAGATAGATAGATAGATAGATATGAGATAGATAGATATGAGATAGATAGATAGATATGAGATAGATAGATAGATAGATAGATAATTGATAGATAGATAGATAGATAGATAGATAGATATGAGATAGATAGTTAGATAGATAGATAGATAGATAGATAGATAGATAGATAGATAATAGATGGACAGATAGATAGATAGATAGATAGATAGATAGATAGATAGATAGATATGAGATAGATAGTTAGATAGATAGATAGATAGATAATAGATGGACAGATAGATAGATAGATAGATAGATAGAAAGATAGATAGATAGATATGAGATAGATAGATAGATAGATAGATAGATATGAGATAGATAGATAGATAGATATGAGATAGATAGATAGATAGATATGAGATAGATAGATAGATAGTTAGAAAGATAGATAATTGATAGATAGATAGATAGATAGATAGATAGAGATCAGTGGCGTAGGGATAGCCATAGCAACCATAGCAGTGGCTATGGGGCCCTACGCCACTGGGGGCCCGTCCCGGACTGCATTATTATTATTTTTTTATTTATTTTTTTACACAGCCGGGCAGCCAGGTGGGCGGGGCTTGGGCGGGCCGCGGCTGTAGTGGGCGGGGCTTGGGCGGTCCGCGGCTCGGGCCTGGCTGGGGGGGAAGCCAAGGAAGCAGAGGAGTAGTCAGGTCAGGACTGGAGTAGGCGGGCCCGAGGCGCACTGCTGCACCAGCAGAAGATGAGGTAGGCCAGTGAAGGGGGCATCTGTGGAGGACACTGAAAGGGGGGGATCTATGGAGGACACTGAAAGGGGGGGGATCTGTGGAGGACACTGAAGGAGGGATCTGTGGAGGACACTGAAGGGGGGATCTGTGGACGACACTAAAGGGGGGATCTGTGGACGACACTAAAGGGGGGATCTGTGGACAACACTAAAGGGGGGATCTGTGGACGACACTAAAGGGGGGATCTGTGGACGACACTAAAGGGGGGATCTGTGGATGACACTAAAGGGGGGATCTGTGGACGACACTAAAGGGGGATCTGTGGACGACACTAAAGGGGGGATCTGTGGACGACACTAAAGGGGGGATCTGTGGACGACACTAAAGGGGGGATCTGTGGACGACACTAAAGGGGGGATCTGTGGACGACACTAAAGGGGGGATCTGTGAACGACACTAAAGGGGGATCTGTGGACGACACTAAAGGGGGGATCTGTGGACGACACTAAAGGGGGGATCTGTGGAGAACACTAAAGGGGGGATCTGTGGACGACACTGAAGGGGGGGAATCTGTGGACGACACTTAAGGGGGGGATCTGTGGACGACACTTGGGGGGGATGTTGGGGTGGGAGGTCCTGGAGGGGTGTTTGGGTGGGAGCTCTGGAAGGGGTGAGAGGTCCAATAGGTATGTGGGGGTGGGAGATCCGGGAGGGGGGGGGCCCATAATTTTTTTTGCTATGGGGCCCAGTCATTTCTAGCTACGCCCCTGATAGAGATATTCCGCCCAGGAGTCCCAGGAGTAAGCAGCACTAAACATGAGCTCCTGAGTTTTCACCAATTTATACCTTGTAATGAGCAACCTGTAAGACAAAAGCTGGAAAATACTGACTCCATGGATGACAGAAACAAGGAGGACTAAATATCTCCGAAAATAAGGACAAAGAAGAATAAAAACTGGATTTTATTGATCAGACAAAAACTCTACCTATAATACAGACTACAAGCAACTGGGAGCATCAGACAGAGCTGAGCATCTGAAGGCATCTAAAAGGTAAGAGCATCCAGCTCTTAGACAGGCTCCATCACCTGTCTAATAGTCCTTCTAGAGAGCACACCCCATAGAAGTAAAGAATATGGAGAGCCTCCAGTAAATGGAAAACTACAATTCAGAGAATGATAATTTAGAAAAAGAAAGCTCCAAGATTATAACTGACCATAGGATAGAGCTGGAGACTGCAGCCTCAGACAGCAGGGGGTCAGGCACCCAGGAGATTACATACTGTGAAGGCCACAGAAGCATTCAAGCGAAAAAGACAATAAAACATGCCAAAGTTAGAGAAAGACCAGAAACCCTTTTCAGTGATTTTACCTTAAAAGAAGAAGAAAAGAGAAAAACAAATGTGCTTTTCTACAGCGAGCAGCCCACCGCCTCGCACACAGCCCTGTGCAGGCATTATAAGAATATCACCAGGTGTGGCATCAACAAGGGCCGACAGATCAGGATTAGAGTTGAGCGAACACCTGGATGTTCGGGTTCGAGAAGTTCGGCCGAACATCCCGGAAATGTTCGGGTTCGGGATCCGAACCCGATCCGAACTTCGTCCCGAACCCCATTGAAGTCAATGGGGACCCGAACTTTTCGGCACTAAAACGGCTGTAAAACAGCCCAGGAAAGGGCTAGAGGGCTGCAAAAGGCAGCAACATGTAGGTAAATCCCCTGCAAACAAATGTGGATAGGGAAATTAATTAAAATAAAAATTAAATAAATAAAAATTAACCAAAATCAATTGGAGAGAGGTTCCATAGCAGAGAATCTGGCTTCCCGTCACCCACCACTGGAACAGTCCATTCTCAGATATTTAGGCCCCGGCACCCAGGCAGAGGAGAGAGGTCCCGTAACAGACAATCTGGCTTCATGTCAGCAGAGAATCAGTCTTCATGTCATAGCAGAGAATCAGGCTTCACGTCACCCACCACTGTAAGAGTCCATTTTCATAAATTTAGGCCCAGCACCCAGGCAGAGGAGAGAGGTCCCGTAACAGACAATCTGGCTTCATGTCAGCAGAGAATCAGTCTTCATATCATAGCAGAGAATCTGGCTTCCCGTTACCCACCACTGGAACAGTCCATTCTCAGATATTTAGGCCCCGGCACCCAGGCAGAGGAGAGAGGTCCCGTAACAGACAATCTGGCTTCATGTCAGCAGAGAATCAGTCTTCATATCATAGCAGAGAATCAGGCTTCACGTCAGCCACCACTGCAACAGTCCATTGTCATAAATTCAGGCCCAGCACCCAGGCAGAGGAGAGAGGTCCCGTAACAGACAATCTGGCTTCATGTCAGCAGAGAATCAGTCTGCATGTCATAGCAGAGAATGAGGCTTCACGTCACCCACCACTGCAACAGTCCATTTTCATAAATTTAGGCCCAGCACCCAGGCAGAGGAGAGAGGTCCCGTAACAGAGGATCTGGCTTCATGTCACCAGAGAATCAGTCTGCATGTCATAGCAGAGAATCAGGCTTCACGTCACCCACCACTGCAACAGTCCATTTTCATAAATTTAGGCCCAGCACCCAGGCAGAGGAGAGAGGTCCCGTAACAGAGGATCTGGCTTCATGTCACCAGAGAATCAGTCTGCATGTCATAGCAGAGAATCAGGCTTCACGTCAGCCACCACTGCAACAATCCATTGGCATATATTTAGGCCTAGCACACAGGCAGAGGAGAGAGGTCCCGTAACAGACAATCTGGCTTCATGTCAGCAGAGAATCAGTCTTCATATCATAGCAGAGAATCAGGCTTCACGTCAGCCACCAATGCAACAGTCCATTGTCAGATATTTAGGCCCAGCACCCAGGCAGAGGAGAGAGGTCCCGTAACAGAGGATCTGGCTTCATGTCAGCAGAGAATCAGTCTTCATGTCATAGCAGAGAATCAGGCTTCACGTCACCCACCACTGTAAGAGTCCATTTTCATAAATTTAGGCCCAGCACCCAGGCAGAGGAGAGAGGTCCCGTAACAGACGATCTGGCTTCATGTCAGCAGAGAATCAGTCTGCATGTCATAGCAGAGAATGAGGCTTCACGTCACCCACCACTGCAACAGTCCATTTTCATAAATTTAGGCCCAGCACCCAGGCAGAGGAGAGAGGTCCCGTAACAGAGGATCTGGCTTCATGTCACCAGAGAATCAGTCTGCATGTCATAGCAGAGAATCAGGCTTCACGTCACCCACCACTGCAACAGTCCATTTTCATAAATTTAGGCCCAGCACCCAGGCAGAGGAGAGAGGTCCCGTAACAGAGGATCTGGCTTCATGTCACCAGAGAATCAGTCTGCATGTCATAGCAGAGAATCAGGCTTCACGTCAGCCACCACTGCAACAATCCATTGGCATATATTTAGGCCTAGCACACAGGCAGAGGAGAGAGGTCCCGTAACAGACAATCTGGCTTCATGTCAGCAGAGAATCAGTCTTCATATCATAGCAGAGAATCAGGCTTCACGTCAGCCACCAATGCAACAGTCCATTGTCAGATATTTAGGCCCAGCACCCAGGCAGAGGAGAGAGGTCCCGTAACAGACAATCTGGCTTCATGTCAGCAGAGAATCAGTCTGCATGTCATAGCAGAGAATGAGGCTTCACGTCACCCACCACTGCAACAGTCCATTTTCATAAATTTAGGCCCAGCACCCAGGCAGAGGAGAGAGGTCCCGTAACAGAGGATCTGGCTTCATGTCAGCAGAGAATCAGTCTGCATGTCATAGCAGAGAATCAGGCTTCACGTCAGCCACCACTGCAACAGTCCATTGTCATAAATTCAGGCCCAGCACCCAGGCAGAGGAGAGAGGTCCCGTAACAGACAATCTGGCTTCATGTCACCAGAGAATCAGTCTGCATGTCATAGCAGAGAATGAGGCTTCACGTCAGCCACCACTGCAACAATCCATTGGCATATATTTAGGCCTAGCACACAGGCAGAGGAGAGGTTCATTCAACTTTGGGTAGCCTTGCAATATAATGGTAAAATGAAAATAAAAATAGGATTGAATGAGGAAGTGCCCTGGAGTCCAATAATATATGGTTATGGGGAGGTAGTTAATGTCTAATCTGGACAAGGGACGGACAGGTCCTGTGGGATCCATGCCTGGTTCATTTTTATGAACGTCAGCTTGTCCACATTGGCTGTAGACAGGCGGCTGCGTTTGTCTGTAATGACGCCCCCTGCCGTGCTGAATACACGTTCAGACAAAACGCTGGCTGCCGGGCAGGCCAGCACCTCCAAGGCATAAAAGGCTAGCTCTGGCCACGTGGACAATTTAGAGACCCAGAAGTTGAATGGGGCCGAACCATCAGTCAGTACGTGGAGGGGTGTGCACACGTACTGTTCCACCATGTTAGTGAAATGTTGCCTCCTGCTAACACGTTGCGTATCAGGTGGTGGTGCAGTTAGCTGTGGCGTGTTGACAAAAGTTTTCCACATCTCTGCCATGCTAACCCTGCCCTCAGAGGAGCTGGCCGTGACACAGCTGCCTTGGCGACCTCTTGCTCCTCCTCTGCCTTGGCCTTGGGCTTCCACTTGTTCCCCTGTGACATTTGGGAATGCTCTCAGTAGCGCGTCTACCAACGTGCGCTTGTACTCGCGCATCTTCCTATCACGCTCCAGTGCAGGAAGTAAGGTGGGCACATTGTCTTTGTAGCGTGGATCCAGCAGGGTGGCAACCCAGTAGTCCGCACAGGTTAAAATGTGGGCAACTCTGCTGTCGTTGCGCAGGCACTGCAGCATGTAGTCGCTCATGTGTGCCAGGCTGCCCAGGGGTAAGGACAAGCTGTCCTCTGTGGGAGGCGTATCGTCATCGTCCTGCCTTTCCCCCCAGCCACGCACCAGTGATGGACCCGAGCTGCGTTGGGTGCCACCCCGCTGTGACCATGCTTCATCCTCATCCTCCTCCACCTCCTCCTCATCCTCGTCCTCCTCGTCCTCCAGTAGTGGGCCCTGGCTGGCCACATTTGTACCTGGCCTCTGCTGTTGCCAAAAACCTCCCTCTGAGTCACTTCGAAGAGACTGGCCTGAAAGTGCTAAAAATGACCCCTCTTCCTCCTCCTCCTCCTCCTCCTGGGCCACCTCCTCTTCCATCATCGCCCTAAGTGTTTTCTCAAGGAGACATAGAAGTGGTATTGTAACGCTGATAACGGTGTCATCGCCACTGGCCATGTTGGTGGAGTACTCGAAACAGCGCAACAGGGCACACAGGTCTCGCATGGAGGCCCAGTCATTGGTGGTGAAGTGGTGCTGTTCTGTAGTGCGACTGACCCGTGCGTGCTGCAGCTGAAACTCCACTATGGCCTGCTGCTGCTCGCACAGTCTGTCCAGCATGTGCAAGGTGGAGTTCCACCTGGTGGGCACGTCGCATATGAGGCGGTGAGCGGGAAGGCCGAAGTTACGCTGTAGCGCAGACAGGCGAGCAGCGGCAGGATGTGAACGCCGGAAGCGCGAACAGACGGCCCGCACTTTATGCAGCAGCTCTGACATGTCGGGGTAGTTGTGAATGAACTTCTGCACCACCAAATTCAGCACATGCGCCAAGCAAGGGATGTGCGTCAAATTGGCTAGTCCCAGAGCTGCAACGAGATTTCGCCCATTATCACACACCACCAGGCCGGGCTTGAGGCTCACCGGCAGCAACCACTCGTCGGTCTGTTGTTCAATACCCCGCCACAACTCCTGTGCGGTGTGGGGCCTGTCCCCCAAACATATGAGTTTCAGAATGGCCTGCTGACGTTTACCCCGGGCTGTGCTGAAGTTGGTGGTGAAGGTGTGTGGCTGACTGGATGAGCAGGTGGAAGAAGAGGAGGAGGAAGCCGAGAAGGAGGAGGTGGCAACAGGAGGCAAAGAATGTTGCCCTGCGATCCTTGGCGGCGGAAGGACGTGCGCCAAACAGCTCTCCGCCTGGGGCCCAGCTGCCACTACATTTACCCAGTGTGCAGTTAGGGAGATATAGCGTCCCTGGCCGTGCTTACTGGTCCACGTATCTGTGGTTAGGTGGACCTTGCTACAGATGGCGTTGCGCAGTGCACACTTGATTTTATCGGATACTTGGTTGTGCAGGGAAGGCACGGCTCTCTTGGAGAAGTAGTGCCGGCTGGGAACAACATACTGTGGGACAGCAAGCGACATGAGCTGTTTGAAGCTGTCTGTGTCCACCAGCCTAAATGACAGCATTTCATAGGCCAGTAGTTTAGAAATGCTGGCATTCAGGGCCAGGGATCGAGGGTGGCTAGGTGGGAATTTACGCTTTCTATCAAATGTTTGTGAGATGGAGAGCTGAACGCTGGCGTGTGACATGGTTGAGACGCTTGGTGACGGAGGTGGTGGTGGTGGTGTTGGTGGTACATCCCCTGTTTGCTGGGCGGCAGGTGCCAACGTTCCTCCAGAGGCGGAGGAAGAGGCCGAGGCGGCAGCAGCAGAATAGGCCGAGGCGGCAGCAGCAGAAGAGGTAGCAGGGGGAGCCTGAGTGACTTCCTTGGTTTTAAGGTGTTTACTCCACTGCAGTTCATGCTTTGCATGCAGGTGCCTGGTCATGCAGGTTGTGCTCAGGTTCAGAACGTTAATGCCTCGCTTCAGGCTCTGATGGCACAGCGTGCAAACCACTCGGGTCTTGTCGTCAGCACATTGTTTGAAGAAGTGCCATGCCAGGGAACTCCTTGAAGCTGCCTTTAGGGGTGCTCGGTCCCAGATGGCGGCGGTCAGTAGCAGGCGGAGTCTCTTGGCGGCGGGTGTTCTGCTTTTGCCCACTGCTCCCTCTTTTGCTACGCTGTTGGCTCGGTCTCACCACTGCCTCTTCCTCCGAACTGTGAAAGTCAGTGGCACGACCTTCATTCCATGTGGGGTCTAGGACCTCATCGTCCCCTGCATCGTCTTCCACCCAGTCTTGATCCCTGACCTCCTGTTCAGTCTGCACACTGCAGAAAGACGCAGCAGTTGGCACCTGTGTTTCGTCATCATCAGAGACATGCTGAGGTGGTATTCCCATGTCCTCATCATCAGGAAACATAAGTGGTTGTGCGTCAGTGCATTCTATGTCTTTCACCGCTGGGGAAGGGCTAGGTGGATGCCCTTGGGAAACCCTGCCAGCGGAGTCTTCAAACAGCATAAGAGACTGCTGCATAACTTGAGGCTGAGACAGTTTCCCTGGTATGCATGGGGGTGATGTGACAGACTGATGGGGTTGGTTTTCAGGCGCCATCTGTGCGCTTTCTGCAGAAGACTGGGTGGGAGATAATGTGAACGTGCTGGATCCACTGTCGGCCACCCAATTGACTAATGCCTGTACCTGCTCAGGCCTTACCATCCTTAGAACGGCATTGGGCCCCACCATATATCGCTGTAAATTCTGGCGGCTACTGGGACCTGAGGTAGTTGGTACACTAGGACGTGTGGATGTGGCAGAACGGCCACGTCCTCTCCCAGCACCAGAGGGTCCACTAACACCACCACGACCATGTCCACGTCCGCGTCCCTTACTAGATGTTTTTCTCATTGTTATGGTTCACCACAACAACAAATATATTATTTGGCCCAATGTATTGTATTCAAATACAGCGGGATATAAATTTGAGGCCTAGTATTTAGGCGCTGGGTGACCGGTATGGATTTAGTGACAGAATTAGACTTGGAAATGCACAGAAGCGTGTGTGTGAAGTTATTCTGAATGACCCTATGTGCACCTTGAATATTATATACCCTTTTTGGGATAGATTTCAAATAGCTCTGATATAGCAGGAACCACTAAATTATGAAATTGCTAAATTGGGAATTGTATTTCAACCCAGAACAAAAAATGTGCTTTGACGGACACTAAATATCTTGCCCAGCAACAACAGTACAGCGGTAACGAGAGATTTAGCAGGATATAAATTTGAGGCCTAGTATTTAGGCGCTGGGTGACAGGTATGGGTTTAGTGACAGAATTAGACTTGGAAATACACAGTAGAGGGTGTGTGTGAAGTTATTCTGAATGACCCTATGTGCACCTTGAATATTATATACCCTTTTAGGGATAGATTTCAAATAGCTCTGATATAGCAGGAACCACTAAATTATGAAATTGCTAAATTGGGAATTGTATTTCAACCCAGAACAAAAAATGTGCTTTGACGGACACTAAATATCTTTCCAAGCAACAACAGTACAGCGGTAACGAGAGATTTAGCAGGATATAAATTTGAGGCCTAGTATTTAGGCGCTGGGTGACAGGTATGGGTTTAGTGACAGAATTAGACTTGGAAATACACAGTAGCGGGTGTGTGTGAAGTTATTCTGAATGACCCAATGTGCACCTTGAATATTATATACCCTTTTAGGGATAGATTTCAAATAGCTCTGATATAGCAGAAACCACTAAATTATGAAATTGCTAAATTGGGAATTGTATTTCAACCCAGAACAAAAAATGTGCTTTGACGGACACTAAATAACTTTCCCAGCTACAACAGGACAGCGGTAACGAGAGATTTAGCAGGATATAAATTTGAGGCCTAGTATTTAGGCGCTGGGTGACAGGTATGGGTTTAGTGACAGAATTAGACTTGGAAATACACAGTAGCGGGTGTGTGTGAAGTTATTCTGAATGACCCAATGTGCACCTTGAATATTATATACCCTTTTAGGGATAGATTTCAAATAGCTCTGATATAGCAGAAACCACTAAATTATGAAATTGCTAAATTGGGAATTGTATTTCAACCCAGAACAAAAAATGTGCTTTGACGGACACTAAATAACTTTCCCAGCTACAACAGGACAGCGGTAACGAGAGATTTAGCAGGATATAAATTTGAGGCCTAGTATTTAGGCGCTGGGTGACAGGTATGGGTTTAGTGACAGAATTAGACTTGGAAATACACAGTAGCGGGTGTGTGTGAAGTTATTCTGAATGACCCAATGTGCACCTTGAATATTATATACCCTTTTAGGGATAGATTTCAAATAGCTCTGATATAGCAGAAACCACTAAATTATGAAATTGCTAAATTGGGAATTGTACTTCAACCCAGAACAAAAAATGTGCTTTGACGGACACTAAATAACTTTCCCAGCTACAACAGGACAGCGGTAACGAGAGATTTAGCAGGATATAAATTTGAGGCCTAGTATTTAGGCGCTGGGTGACAGGTATGGGTTTAGTGACAGAATTAGACTTGGAAATACACAGTAGCGGGTGTGTGTGAAGTTATTCTGAATGACCCAATGTGCACCTTGAATATTATATACCCTTTTAGGGATAGATTTCAAATAGCTCTGATATAGCAGAAACCACTAAATTATGAAATTGCTAAATTGGGAATTGTACTTCAACCCAGAACAAAAAATGTGCTTTGACGGACACTAAATAACTTTCCCAGCTACAACAGGACAGCGGTAACGAGAGATTTAGCAGGATATAAATTTGAGGCCTAGTATTTAGGCGCTGGGTGACAGGTATGGGTTTAGTGACAGAATTAGACTTGAAAATACACAGTAGCGGGTGTGTGTGAAGTTATTCTGAATGACCCAATGTGCACCTTGAATATTATATACCCTTTTAGGGATAGATTTCAAATAGCTCTGATATAGCAGAAACCACTAAATTATGAAATTGCTAAATTGGGAATTGTACTTCAACCCAGAACAAAAAATGTGCTTTGACGGACACTAAATAACTTTCCCAGCTACAACAGGACAGCGGTAACGAGAGATTTAGCAGGATATAAATTTGAGGCCTAGTATTTAGGCGCTGGGTGACAGGTATGGGTTTAGTGACAGAATTAGACTTGGAAATACACAGTAGCGGGTGTGTGTGAAGTTATTCTGAATGACCCAATGTGCACCTTGAATATTATATACCCTTTTAGGGATAGATTTCAAATAGCTCTGATATAGCAGAAACCACTAAATTATGAAATTGCTAAATTGGGAATTGTACTTCAACCCAGAACAAAAAATGTGCTTTGACGGACACTAAATAACTTTCCCAGCTACAACAGGACAGCGGTAACGAGAGATTTAGCAGGATATAAATTTGAGGCCTAGTATTTAGGCGCTGGGTGACAGGTATGGGTTTAGTGACAGAATTAGACTTGAAAATACACAGTAGCGGGTGTGTGTGAAGTTATTCTGAATGACCCAATGTGCACCTTGAATATTATATACCCTTTTAGGGATAGATTTCAAATAGCTCTGATATAGCAGAAACCACTAAATTATGAAATTGCTAAATTGGGAATTGTACTTCAACCCAGAACAAAAAATGTGCTTTGACGGACACTAAATAACTTTCCCAGCTACAACAGGACAGCGGTAACGAGAGATTTAGCGGGATATAAATTTGAGGCCTAGTATTTAGGCGCTGGGTGACCGGTATGGATTTAGTGACAGAATTAGACTGGGATATGGCCAAAAAATAACCACACTATTGCTGGTTAAATGCACTTGGTGACGGGCGCAGCTTGCCCCTGATGTAGTATATGGCCAAAAAATGAACAGACTATTGCTGGTTAAATGCACTTGGTGTCACAGCTTGACCAACCACACTACTGAGGGTTAAATGCACTTGGTGACGGGCGCAGCTTGCCCCTGATGTAGTATATGGCCAAAAAATAAACAGACTATTGCTGGTTAAATGCACTTGGTGTGACAGCTTCACCCTGATGTAGGCTTTAGCCAAAAAACAACCACACCATTGAGGGTTAAATGCACTTGGTGACAGGCGCAGCTTGCCCCTGATTTTGTATATGGCCAAAAAATGAACAGACTATTGCTGGTTAAATGCACTTGGTGTGACAGCTTCACCCTGATGTAGGCTTTAGCCAAAAAACAACCACACCATTGAGGGTTAAATGCACTTGGTGACAGGCGCAGCTTGCCCCTGATTTTGTATATGGCCAAAAAATGAACAGACTATTGCTGGTTAAATGCACTTGGTGTGACAGCTTCACCCTGATGTAGGCTTTAGCCAAAAAACAACCACACCATTGAGGGTTAAATGCACTTGGTCGCAGCTTGTGCTGGCGCACCACAAGACACAAAATGGCCGCCGATCACCCCAGAAAAATGTGACTGACAAACGGTCTGGGCAGCCTAAAAACAGTGAGCAATTGAGGATCAGCAGCTCAATGATCCACAGCTGCAGATCGATCAGTTAATCAAGTCCTTTGGAGGAGTTAATCTGCCTAATCTCGCCCTACTGTCGCAGCCGCAACCTCTCCCTACGCTAATCAGAGCAGAGTGACGGGCGGCGCTATGTGACTCCAGCTTAAACACATGGTGCTCTGGCCAATCACAGCCATGCCAATAGTAGGCATGGCTGTGATGGCCTCTTGGGGCAAGTAGTATGACGCTTGTTGATTGGCTGCTTTGCAGCCTTTCAAAAAGCGCCAAGAAAGCGTCACAAAAGCGCCAAGAAAGCGACGAACACCGAACCCGAACCCGGACTTTTACGAAAATGTCCGGGTTCGGGTCCGTGTCACGGACACCCCAAAATTCGGTACGAACCCGAACTATACAGTTCGAGTTCGCTCATCCCTAATCAGGATAAAAGACCCACAAAATGACAATAACGTCACACTCACCATCAACGTGTACAATAATGGCACCATAGTCATCCAGGGCACTGAGGACAACCTTGGCCAGTTTGAAGATATCTTCCCTCATATAAAAGTCCAGGCCCAAACCTACAAAGAACTGACTAAGAGCAGTGATGGTCCTAAATCTACAGAGACAACCACCAGAGACCCCCTAACCCCTACAGAGAAAACCACCAGAGACCCCCCTTCAGCCCCATGCCCTAATTTATCACACCCCTCCCTAGAGATCCTCAGAGACTGCTTATCTCAGCTAGAAAGAGACTTTATACACTTTAAAGAGAAGCTTCAAAGAAATTCTGGTGACAAAAATGCAAAGGACCAAGTAGCTGAAGAGATAACCAGACTGAAGTGTGAACAGGCCTCAGCCCTGCAGGAAATAAGAGGTAAATTACAAGAACTGCAGCAAGAAAACACAGAGCTGAGACGAGAGATAGAAATACTGAAATCCCAGACTTATCCCCTAATCAAGGAGAGGAACCCAGGGAAAGAAGGGGGTGAGAACCAAATGAAAGCCAGCAGCCATGACACCAATACATCAATGAACTGCCAAATGGAATTAATAGAAGATGAGAGAAAAGCAAAGAACAGCAGAGTAATACAAGAGGGGCCAGAGCTGACAACCCCCAAAACACAACCACAACAGACCCCAACAACAGAGCATACCATTACCAGAATCCTAACACAGCAGCTTCCTACAAGAAGCCCGAGCAGCAGGCCGGACACGGACATGAGCAGTAAGCCACAGTGCCCTGATACTGTTCTGATTATAGACTCCAATGGTAAATACTTGAACACAAAGCGACTTTTCCCAGGAAAAAGAGTCCGTAAAATTCGCTGCTATACTATCGAACAAGCAGCAGCCATCATCAATAATCCATATTTCATCAAACCCAACCACATTATCATACACACGGGCACCAATAACCTCCAGGACCAGCACCAGCAAATAGCAGGACAACTGAGCCAGCTAGCAGGGACCGCACAGCAGAAGTTCCCCAGCTGTAAAATCATCTTGTCATCTCTGCTCCCAAGAAAGGACATCCCTGAACACATCATCCAGAGCATCAACACAGAGCTCGCAGCTAAAATCAGCGACATGCCAGACATCACCCTGGCACAACACCCCTCCATAAACCATCATCACCTATATGACAATAAACACCTCAATAACCAAGGAGTCAGCCTTCTAGCCAAAGAATTCAAAGACCTAGTGCTCAACAGAGACCCCCGGCCCAGACCCCACACAAGACAAAAGCCTATGGAAAAGTCACCAACAACAAATAGACCTGAAACCTCATACCCTCCTCAACAAACTGGAAATGGTGACCTTTACCCAAAATATGGCCATCAGAGGCACAAACCATGGAGGAATCCACCTGCCTCACATAAAGTAATGCAGAGCAAAGACATTGAGGAGATAAAGACCCTGCTCAGCACTCTGTGCAGAACACTGACTGGACCAAACTGCTAGAATATGGCCACCAGTCTATAATCCAGCTTGTCCTACACAGGGCAGCTCATTACAAGGTATACAGACAAAAAAATGACATCTCTTATTATCAGCAGCTGGAACATTCAGGGCCTGAACGCTTCAGCCTTCGGATGTAAGACACACGATCCAGACTTTACCCAAAGACTAAAAAACATTGACATACAGATCCTCCTAGAAACGTGGACTAAAACAGAGACTAATTCCATGGTGCCCACCGGATACAGGGAGATCTCTGTCCCTGCTCTAAAAAACAAAAATGTCAAGCTGGGCCGGAGCTCAGGAGGAATATTAATCTGGTATAAAGAGGAGCTCCATGAGCAGATCAGACCAGTAAAGAGAGGAGACAGACACATCTGGGTAAGGATAGCCCGCTCCATCCTCACCTCTCCGGCTGACATCTACCTCTGTGCAGCATACATAGCTCCACCAGAGTCTCCATACTTCAATCCCGACAGCTTTGAGATCCTACAGAGGGAAGCCGCCCATTTCCAGGCCCTGGGCAATGTTCTGATCTTTGGAGACCTCAATGCAAGAACAGGGAGGGAGAGAGACTACCTGACAACTGATGGAAATGTCTATATATTCGGAGCAGACACTGACTGTGACAGCTCAGTACACACCGAGAGGAACAGCTATGACAGCACAGTAAACAAAAGTGGCAGAACATTGCTGAACTTATGTCGAAGCCTTGGACTTCATATTCTCAATGGCCGCACCAAGGGAGACTCTCTTGGTAGATATACCCTAAACTCCTATGTAGGCAACAGTGTGGTAGACTATGCCATCACAGATATGGACCCCAAAAATGTTAGTAGCTTCATAGTCACCCCACAGACACACCTGTCAGACCACAACCAACTGCTCCTATACATAAAATCCACAAGTAAACTACCAGCACAAACATCTCAGCAGACCGGCCTCTTAAACCTACCTCCATCTTTTAAATGGTCCAAGATGTCAGCCCCAAAGTATATGGAGACCATAAACAGCACAGAGATCCAGGAGATGCTCCATAACTTCCATAGGAAAGTGTATGAGCTGAATCCAGAAGGAGTAAATCTCGCGGTAAGGGACTTAAATAATATACTTTGCACCATGGCGGAAATGTCTGACCTCAAAAGATGCAACAGAAGGCCAAAAAAGCAACAACCCAACAACTGGTTTGACCGGGAGTGTAAAGATATAAGGAAGGCGCTAAGAATGGCCTCAAATAGGAAACACCAAGATCCGAACAACCCCAGCCTGAGGGAAGCCTACAACAACATACAAAGGCAATACAAAAATACCCTCAGAAAGAAAAAGCAAGGCAACATCTCAACCAAGCTCCTCCAACTCCAAGACGCTCTCCAGGACAACTGCTTCTGGGAACTATGGAAGCAGATGGACAAAACCAGCAAGAACACCAACCTCCACATCCAAAACGGCAACATCTGGCTCCAGTACTTCAAGGACCTGTACAAAGCCATTTCGAGGGAGGATCAAAGCCCAGAACAAAAAGAAATCACGAAAAAGCTGAAGGATATGGAGGAAAAAATCAAAGATTTCCAAAACCCTCTAGACACACCGATCACGCTGCAGGAGATAACAGAGAGGATCTCAATGATAAAGAGTAAAAAAGCCAGCGGCCCAGATGGGATTCTTCCAGAAATGATCAAATACAGCCCGCCAGGTATCCAGGTCGCATTAGTAAAACTCTACAATGTTGTGCTGAGTGCCGGCTACTTCCCCCAGAGCTGGAACCAGGGCATCATCACCCCCATACACAAGGGCGGAGACAAGTATGACCCAGCCAACTATAGAGGGATATGTGTCAGCAGCAACCTGGGAAAACTCCTCAGCAGTATCCTGAATAAGAGGATCCTCAGCTTCCTCACCCAGCACAACATCCTCAGCAGAAGCCAAGCAGGCTTCATACCAAACCACCGCACCACGGACCACATCTACACCCTGCAGAGCCTCATCAAGAGCCATGTCCACAATACAAAGCAGGGAAAGATCTATGCCTGCTTTGTGGACTTTAAGAAGGCCTTTGACTCAGTGTGGCATCCGGGCCTATTCCTGAAACTTCTTGAAAGCGGAATAGGAGGAAAAACATATGATGTCATCAGAAGCTCCTACACTGAGAACAGATGCAGCGTGAAGGTAAATGGGAGGAGAACGGCTTATTTCCAGCAGAACCGAGGAGTCAGACAGGGCTGCAGCCTCAGTCCAACCCTGTTTAACATCTACATCAATGAGCTGGCGGCGGCTCTGGAGTCCTCCACAGCACCTGGTCTCACCCTCCATGACACCAAGGTGAAATTTCTCCTTTATGCAGATGATCTTCTGCTACTATCGCCAACTGAGAAAGGTCTACAAGATAACCTGAAAATCCTGGAGAAGTTCAGCAACACATGGGCACTGCCTATCAATCCAAAGAAAACCAACATCATGGTGTTCCAGAAAAGAAATCGAAAAGCAGCCGGGCGTCCTCCCTTCCTGCTAAACAACTGTCCAATTTCAGAAACAGACAGCTACACCTACCTGGGCCTAGAAATCAGCCAATCAGGGAATTTTAAGAAAGCCATGGAAATACTGAAAGACAAGGCGAGCAAAACCTTCTATGCCATCAGAAGGCGTCTGTATCACCTTAAAGCACCAGTGACCGTCTGGCTTAAAATCCTTGACACCATCATCGCCCCAATCCTCCTGTATGGCAGCGAAGTCTGGGGCCCAGACACATACCCAGACCGGGCAAAGTGGGACTCTGGGCCAACAGAACTATTCCACCTAGAACTCTGCAAACACTTTCTCCAGGTCCACAGGGGCACCTCAAACAGTGACTGTCGAGCAGAACTGGGCAGATTCCCACTCTACTTTGCTGTACAGAAGAGGGCGCTATCATTCAGAGCCCATCTACATAGCAGCAGTCCCAGCTCCTACCATCACAAAGCCTTGCTACACCAAGAAGCCCCAGAAAAACAAAGCACCCCGCAACAAGTCACCCAAACCCAGCCTGCCCAATCCACCAACCAATATAGCCTGACAAAGGGCGGAATCCAGAGGACGATACACAAGTACAAAGAGGAGTATATTAGCGTCTGGAAAAACGACATAAGAACATCCCAGAAGCTGACAGTATACCAGAGCCTGCAGAGGGAGTACAAACTGGCCCCATATCTGGAGAAACTCCCCAATCCAAAAGACAGACAGATCCTGAGCCGGTACAGACTGAGCGCCCACAGCCTGCTCATTGAATCCGGGCGTCATCGACAGAGGTACATGCCCAGGGAGAGCAGACTGTGCCAGCAATGCGACCAGGAGACCGTGGAGGATGAGGCTCATTTCCTGCTGCGGTGCCCCAAATACTCAGCAGTGAGAGAGACTCACTTCAGGAGACTGTCTGATCTCTGCCCAGACTTCACCTCCATGGAGGAGGAAGAGAGACTCTCCATACTGCTGGGGGAGGAGGAGAACACAGCGGCCATAGCAGCACAATATATTACTGCCTGCCATGGACTGAGAGGAGCCTGATATACTATGGACTCCTATACCCCCACCCTGGACCTGTCCCCACCCCCAACCCTACCCAATTATTTACCACTTGCTTTGGCAATGCTAAAATGTATTTAGTCCTGCCAATAAAGCTGATTTGATTTGATAGATAGATAAATAGATAAAAGAAAGATATGAGATAGATGAGATAGATAGATAGATAGATAAAAGAAAGATATGAGATAGATAGATAGATAGATAGATAGATAGATAGATAGATAGATAGATAGATAGATAGATATGAGATACAGTTGCAAGAAAAGGTATGTGAACCCTTTGGAATGATATGGATTTCTGCACAAATTGGTCATAAAATGCGATCACAACAATAGACAATCACAGTCTGCTTAAACATATAACACACAAAGAATTAAATGTTAGCATGTTTTTATTGAACACACCATGTAAACATTCACAGTGCAGGTGGAAAAAGTATGTGAACCCTTGGATTTACAAACTGGTTGAACCTCCTTTGGCAGCAATAACTTCAACCAAACGTTTCCTGTAGTTGCAGATCAGACGTGCACAACGGTCAGGAGTATTTCTTGATCATTCCTCGTTACAGAACTGTTTCAGTTCAGCAATATTCTTGGCATGTCTGGTGTGAATTGCTTTCTTGAGGTCATGCCACAGCATCTCAATCGGGTTGAGGTCAGGACTCTGACTGGGCCACTCCAGAAGGCGTATTTTCTTCTGTTTAAGCCATTCTGTTGTTGATTTACTTCTATGCTTTGGGACGTTGTCCTGTTTCAACAGCCATCTTCTGTTAAGCTTCAGCTGGTGTACAGATGGCCTTAAGTTCTCCCGCAAAATGTATTGATAAACTTGGGAATTCATTTTTCCTTTGATGATAGCAATCCGTCCAGGCCCTGACGCAGCAAAGCAGACCCAAACCATGATGCCCCCACCACCATACTTAACAGTTGGGATGAGGTTTTGATGTTGGTGTGCTGTGCCTCTTTTTCTCCACACATAGTGTTGTGTGTTTCTTCCAAACAACTAAATTTTGGTTTCATCTGTCCACAGAATATTTTGCCAGTACTGCTGTGGAACATCCAGGTGCTCTTGTGCAAACTGTAAACGAGCAGCAATGGGGTTTTTTTGGGACAGCAGTGGCTTCCTCTGTGGTATCCTCCCATGAAATCCATTCTTGTTTAGTGTTTTACGTATCGTAGATTCACTATCAGGGATGTTAGCATATGCCAGAGACTTTTGTAAGTCTTTAGCTGACACTAGGATTCTTCTTCACCTCATTGAGCAGTCTGCGTTGTGCTCTTGCAATCATCTTTACAGGACGGCCACTCCTATGGAGAGTAGAAGCAGTGCTAAACTATCTCCATTTATAGACAATTTGTCTCACCGTGGACTGATGAACAGCAAGGCTTTTGGACATACTTTTATAACCCTTTCCAGCTTTATGCAAGTCAACAAATTTTAATCGTAGGTCTTCTGAGAGCTCTTTTGTGCGAGGCATCATTTACATCAGGCAATGCTTCTTGTGAAAAAAAAAAAAACACAACTGGTGTGTGTGTGTTTTATAGGGCAGGGCAGCTGTAACCAACCCCTCCAATCTCATCTCATTGATTGGACTCCAGTTGGCTGACACCTCACTCCAATTAGCTCTTGGAGATGTCATTAGTCTAGGGGTTCACATACTTTTTCCACCTGCACTATGAATGTTTACATTGTGTGTTCAATAAAAACATGGAAACATTTAATTATTTGTGTGTTATTAGTTTAAGCAGACTGTGATTGTCTATTGTTGTGACTTAGATGAAAATCAGATCACATTTTATGACCAATTTGTGCAGAAATCCATATCATTCCAAAGGGTTCACATACTTTTTCTTGCAACTGTAGATATATATGAGGATATAGATAGATAGATAGATAGATAGATAGATATAAGATAGATAGAAAATAGATATGAGATAGAAAGATAGATAGATAGATAGATAGATAGATAGATAGATAGATAGATAGACGGAAAAATAGATCGATAGAGCGGCAGAGCCGAGGAGTCAGACAGGGCTGCAGCCTTAGTCCAACCCTGTTTAACATCTACATCAATGATCAGGCGGCGGCTCTGGAGTCCTCCACAGCACCTGGTCTCACTCTCCATGACACCAAGGTGAAATTTCTCCTTTATGCAGATGATCTTCTGCTACTATCGCCAACAGAGAAAGGTCGCCAAGATAACCTGAAAATCCTGGAGAAGTTCAGTAACACGTGAGCACTGCCCATCAATCAAAAAAAAAAACAACATCATGGTGTTCCAGAAAAGTAACCGAAAAAGCAGCCGGGCGTCCTCCCTTCCTGCTAAAAAAAATGTCCAATTTCAGAAACCGACAGCTACACCTACCTGGGCCTAGAAATCAGCCAATCAGGGAGTTTTAAGAAAGTCATGGAAACACTGAAAGACAAGGCGAGCAAAACCTTCTATGCCATCAGAAGGCGTCTGTATCACCTTAAAGCACCAGTGACCGTCTGGCTTAAAATCCTTGACACCATCATCGCCCCAATCCTCCTGTATGGCAGCGAAGTCTGGGGCCTAGACATATACCCAGATCGGGCAAAGTGTGGACTGTGGGCCAACAGAACTATTCCACCTAGAACCCTGCAAACACTTTCTCCAGGTCCACAGGAGCACCTCAAACAGCGCCTGTCGAGCAGAACTGGGCAGATTCCCACTCTACTTTGCTGTACAGAAGAGGGCACTATCATTCAGAGCCCATCTTCATAGCAGCAGTCCCAGCTCCTACCATCACAAATCCTTGCTACACCAAGAAGCCCCAGAAAAACAAAGCACCCAACCAATATAGCCTGGCAAAGGGCGAAATCCAGAGGACGATACACAAGTACAAAGAGGAATATATTAGCGTCTGGAGGAACAACATAAGAACATCCCAGAAGCTGACAGTATACTAGAGCCTGCAGAGGGAGTACAAACTGGCCCCATATCAGGAGAAACTCCCCAATCCAAGAGACCGACAGATCCAGAGCCGGTACAGACTGAGCACCCACAGCCTGCTCATTAAATCCGTGCATCACCGACAGAGGCACATGCCCAGAAAGAGCAGACTGTGCCAGCAGTGCGACCAGGAGGCCGTGGAGGATGAGGCTCATTTCCTGCTGCGGTGCCCCAGATACTCAGCAGTAAGGGAGACTCACTTCAGGAGACTGTCTGATCTCTGCCCAGACTTCATCTCCATAGAGGAGGAAGAGAGACTCTCCATACTGCTGGGGGAAGAGGAGAACACAGCGGCCACAGCAGCACAATATATTACTGCCTGCCATAGACTGAGAGGAGCCTGATATACCCCCACCCTGTATATGTCCCCATCCCCCAACCCTACCCAATTATTTCCGACTTGCTTTGGCAATGCTAAAATGTATTTAGTCCTGCCAATAAAGCTTATTTGATTTGATTGATTTGATAGATAGATAGATAGATAGATAGAGGGATGGATAGATAGATAGATAGATAGACAGATAAACAAATAGATAGATAGATAGATAGATAATAGATAGATAATACAGTCATGTGATAAAGTATTTGCCCCCTTACAGATTTCTTTTGTATTAGAACATTTGTCACACTTAAATGTTTCAGATAATCAAAACAATTTGAATATCAAAGAAAATCTGAGTACATACAAAAATGTAGTTTCTAAATGATTTAATTTATTATGGGAAATATGCTATCCAAACCAACATGGCCCTATTAATAATTGCTCCCCCATTAATTAACTGTCACCGGGATTTTGGGTATAGAGCTGACGACATGGGTTGTTAGATGGCCGATAGCACATCTGCAATACCCAGTCCCCATAGCTCTGTGTGCTTTTATTGTGTGAAAAAAACGATTTGATACATATGCAAATTAACCTGAGATATGTCCTGTCCCTGACTCATCTCATTTCTCGATCAAATGTTCACGAACCGCGCATTCGAGGTGGGCCCCATTCACTGTAATGGCAGGCGAACCTGAAAAACCTTCAGGTCATATGTGCAGCCAGCAAACACTTACTAGAAGTGCACAAATAGTCCTACAACATGGACAGTGACTATACCAGAGGGGGATCATTGGCAAAAATTCCCACCAAAAATATGTATTTTAATCAGGGGTCAGTCTTAAAGGGAAACTCTCAAAAATGTGCCCTGCTGGAGCCTAGAATTTTTTTTTTTCCTATCGGTTTGATGTATACAAATGTGCAGCCATCCACGTTTTTGTATCCTGCAGAGTCCATTAAAAAAATGCATACGTTAACGTAATTTTTTTTTTCTACCATGGAACTGTATGGTGAACGGACGCCACTGTACGGCATCAGTCTGAGGCATCCGTTAACGCATACATATGTGGTATGCATTAAATGGATGGCAAAAATAGGATGTGAACCCAGCCCTAGTGTCAGAATAAGCACCAGTACACAGCGGAGCAGCGTGGCGGAGAGGGGAGGCTGCCATGTACTGACAGAGCGCTACCTGGTCCTGGTGGTCAGGGATGAGGACTGTGTTTCCCCAGGATAATTTTCTACTGGGAAATACAGGACAAGGTATAATAGACTAGAATCTATATAATATAAAGATATTAGCCCTACCTCCGAATAATAATATAATTAAGTGGTCATTTATTATATAGAAATAAGTCTATGTTAGGCGTATTTCTGACACAGATTGTGGCACAAAGGTCCTTAGCAGCGCAATCTGCATATTTTTCCCGTTCATGCCAGATCTAAAAAAGTATGGAGTGGGCAGGGAAAGGGATACAGTTATGGCGATCCAGTTATTGGATACCACCGCCATACATTGACCGGATAACACCTCTGTACAGTGACCGGATAACACCGCCATACCGTGACCAGATAAAAGGGTATACGAGGGAACAGTACAGGGAATGACTAGGGCACTGCATAGGGTGTGGTAAGAGGGCACAATTCAGGGTATAAGGGGGCACAGTACTGGGTGAGAAGCACAGTATGCGGTGGGGGACACAGTCACATGACCCTGTGACATTAGAAGGTCCTTATTGTGAATGTGGCTCATACGCCTCTATAATGAGAGTCAGAGGAGTGAGACAAGGGTGTGATTATGTGGCTAGAGATAACATTTTTTACTGTAGGCCAGTATAGGCCCTAAAAATTAGGCAATAGGCATTCACCTGACAGCAAAGACCTTTGGATTCTGTCGCTTGAGGTGCATTAGGTGGTCTCAGGATAAATATGTAACTCTCAGCCAGTACAGGCCCCAAAAATTTGGCATTAACCTGACATAAAAGGCCTTTTATGCCGCTGTATATACATAAGGCAAGGACCATTCTTTGTTCTGGGTGGTGGCAGATATGTGTGCTGGAATGAGGACATTTAATTACACGTGGTCATCACAGGTGTTGAATTCCTCCAAGATCCTCATTAATTTTTAATGGGAAAAGTTCATTTTTGTGGAAAAAGTTATATAGCACCCCTCAATCAGTATTTGGAGGAAACAGGTATATGGCACCCCTCAATCAGTATTTGGAGGAAACAGGTATATGGCACCCCTCAATCAGTATTTTGTGGAAGCAGGTGTATCGCAGCCCTCAATCAGTATTTGGTGGAAGAAAGCACATCAGAAAGTCCACATCTGAATGGCTTAAAAAAACAAAAACAAAGTGAAGTTTTTTTTAGTGGCTTAGTCAAAATTTGAATCTAAATCCGATTTAGATGCAGTGGCAGGACCTTAAACAGGTCGTTCACGTTTAAAAACCAATGTGGCGGAATTAACACAATTCTACAAAGAACAGTGGGCATGTGAAAGACTCATTGAAAGATAGATACACACACACGTTTCATATAGACACACTTATACGTAGAGTCTGGGTTTTCCAGTGCTGACTAGTTTCCCCCCTCCCATCCCCCGCACAGGGGGGCAGCACATTCTTATTTATTGATTAATTGCGTAAAGAAAGTGGAGGTTATTAATGTGGGAGGTGGAAAAGTCTTTTATTTTTAAACCCAAGCATTAAGGAGTCAATAAATTACTGACATTTGCGCTAAATCCTCGGTGGTTCCCATAGTATGTCCTGCTTAAGACACATATAAGAAATCATTTACAGGATAATGGCCAATTATGCTACATTGTCATGTAAAATGTATCTGTGCGCATTTGACACTGGTTTTATCCCTTTTACCAATATTCAATTTTAACCCCTTAAGTACCAACCCACTTTTCACCTTAAATCCCAGGCCGATATGTGTCACTTTATATGGTAATATAAATACACTTTTTCTTACCCAAGCCATTCTGAGATTGTCAATATGTTTTACCTTTATTTATTTTAAAAAATTCTGTATTTTCTAAATACCAATTTCTCTGCTTTTATGGCAGATAGTGACACCTCACAAAATAGTTATTACTTAACATTTTCTATATGTCTACTTTATGTTGGCACTATTTTGTAAATGTCATTTAATTTTTTTAGGACGTTAGAAGGCTTAGAACTTTAGAAGCAATTTTTCTAATTTTCAACAAAAATTCAAAAAACATTTCAGTTATAAAGTGATTTTGAGAGGCTTACGTAATGGAAACCATCCATACATTACCCCATTTTAGAAATTACACCCCTCAAATTATTCCAAACTGATGTTACAATCACCATATAACCTATTTTAGTCCCTGTCTATTCCAACAGTCCCAGCCTATTTGATCTGCTGCCAGCACTGATTGTTGACAGTCCTGCTTCCCTCTACCTCCCAGCATGCCCCTGGTTAGTTTGTAAGCGCTAAGAAGATAGAGGGGAAATGGGCTTCTAGCGATCAGCGCTCACAATAAGCATATTGGGGGCCATTTATTAAGACCGGCTTTTTAGACGCCAATCTTAATAAGCCGTGCATTGGCGGTGTATCTGTCAATATTATGTAGGGGCGCCGGCCTCTATATAACTTCAGCGCTTCCACCGCCAGTCTAAATCTTCGTAGCTCTCTTTCTGGCGTAGATTTAGGACATTTTCTAAGCCTAAAATTGGCGTAGAAAATGATAACTTAGATGGGTCTGCAGGCCTGCCCATGCTATGCCGCCTTTTTTAGACCCGCCATGAGCAAATAACCTTTGAGCCGCAATCTGCGACAGATATACACCAGAAAACTGGCGCATACTGTATCTGACAGTAATTTACCCCCACTGTATTCCTGTGGGTAGCAGTACCAGTTAAATAAGTTCCATATACATAGGGAGCCGGTGATTGGGGTAGGGAGAGGAGAGGCAGACTGAGAAGCCTGGCAGGTACTTCTCTTCAGTGCACAGTACCCACTGAAGCCAGATTCTCCTTACTAATGCTCAGATGCTACTAAGGGGACACTTTTCAAGCTGTTTTTTAAATAAAAGTTTACATATTTTCCTGATAAAGTACCTTACAAAATCACTTCAATTTACTGCCCCTGCACAATAAAAAATTGCATTGACACATTAAACTTAGAAGTAGACTTTGAATATTTGTTTTCTCTTATTGTCTAATGCACACAACCATATTTTGGATCCGCATCTGTTTCACATTTCTTGTGGATTGCACTCAGACCCATTCTGCACCTGTATGTCCATTCCTCAAGTTATATAACGTGCCCTATTCTTGTCTGCTTTGTGGACAAGAATAGTCATTTCTAGTACAAAATTGTGGAATGCACATGGCCAGTATCTGTTTTTTGCGGGTCCATGGTGTCCTACCTTCATCAAATTATACATCATTAAATCAAGATGATGCTTTAGCGGGGATAAAAAACCTTAATGTCTCCCCACAAAGACAAAATAGGTCTCATAAAAACAGTTTCAGAGGATCAATTAAAAATGGTGAATTCACTATGGGCATGCCATTTCCATTTATAGGCTCAGATAAGTTGATTTTAAGAGGTCCTGTTGGGATGTTCAGGTCCTGTTGGGATGATCAGCAAAAATCCAAAGCTTCCATGTAATGCATTAATGGGAATAGTCCTTCAGTCTGGGGGTCACTTTTGTCTGTGATCTCTGTACTGGCTTATAAAGGGGTCTCACAGAGGGTCCTCTTCCAGGATTTGACTGATCTACCAGAAAAGCAGTGGATCCGCTAGTGGGCTTAGGTGTTATACAATACTGGGCCCCTAATACAACAGTGTCAAGTGTTGACGTACCAATAAGCTAATACACTTTCTTGACCATGTCCTGTGTATGCAATTATTACTAATAGAAGAAGATTATGAAAAAAAAAAAATTGGAAATGCTCAAGTTCTGTATAAATATTGGGCCCTGAAAAGGGAATGTCCAGATCCAATGACGCTGAGTGGGAGTGCCGGTAAAATCGAGTACTGCATGTTCCCTGACTCACTGTCTGACTGTGGTGTTACTTAGGACTGCATCTAACATCTACTACATTTCCTGTACTCAGAGAGTTATCACTGTGCTATCTGTGGTGTTACATAGGACTATAGGACTGCATGTAACATTACTACACTATCTGTACTCAGAAAGATATAACTGTGTTATCTGTGGTGTTGCATAGGACTGCAGGTAACATCTACTACATTATTTGTACTCAGATAGTTATCACTGTGTTATCTGTGGTGTTACATAGGACTGTAGATAACATCTACTACAGTAAATTATCTGTACTCAGAGTTATCATTGTGTTATCTTCGTATTGCCTGTGAACATAAGTATGGGAGTGCCCATGTTTGTGGTGGATGTACTGGGCTGAAGGAGGGCCCACAACTCTCATACAGCCTGGGGCCCATGGTACCCTTAATAGGCCCCTGTTTGTAAGAAACCTAGAAAGTTGTCATAGCACAGAAGAACAGCTTATTTAAAGCAGTTGTTCAGCTTTTATAAATCATTAGCTGATTGGCGGGAGTTCTAAGCCAAGCATTCCCAATGATCAACTGTTTGGGTGTAGCATCAGTACTAGAAGTCAGTGCTGTAACTGCATGGCACCATCAACTGTGTAGTGGAGGGAGCTAGTTACTACATCGTTACTCCTTCTGAAGTCAATAAGAGTTGACGGAGCTGGGTAGTTGACTTCCAGCTCTAGTACTGCACTCAAACAACTGATCGTCAAGGGTGCAAAGGGTCAGACCCCTAACGATCAGCTAGTGATGGCCTATCCTAAGGACAGGCCATCACTTAGTAAAAGCTGTCCAACCCCTTTTAAGCTTTCATTTTGTAACACACGGTAATGGGGGTAAAAGGGCATTGGGTCAACAAACTTTTTGTCTCCCTTCTAGAATTTTTTGTTAATGGACAGTTTTGTAAATGACATCATCCACTAACATTCTTTTCCTCCTTTGGATTTTCTTTGAAGACAAATAGTTAAAACTTTCGAAATGATCAATGAATAACAACTCAAGCACTAAATACCAAAAAGCCCCGTCATCATCTTCCGAAAAATGCATTCAGCTCGTGCTTCACTGTAATGCAATGTAATATGAACTCAATTCTAAATGGAGATGGTGAAGTTCATTAGGATTTTTATACTGTCACTAGACTGAATCGTTATAGCCGGCAACATTGTAATTCTTTAGTGCTTCATTTACTTATTGCTTATTAATATAAGAAACTATTATAATTTAATGTTCAAAAGGGCATTCAGTAAGTATTGTGTAATGAGTTTAGGACTATAACAATGCAGAATGCCCTTCTAGCGTATCTGTTCCAACATTAAGTTGCTACACTTCATGAATTTTACTTCAGAACAATCTCTTTTGATGTCAGAGATCCATTCGATGTATCCACATGGCTTATCAAGCATTACGATTGTATCTAAATATTTGGCGAAATTACTCTTAATCTTTTGAACATATAGTTTTTTCGGATGAACGCACCAGGCAATTATTTTAGTCTGAAAAAGTTATTATCGTTTTTTTTTTTGTTTTTTTTTAAAGAACCTGAATGTTCCAAAAACATATAAATGGCCTCTGCCTTTCATTTGATGGTTTTTTTCATTGATGTTCATTTGCTGGTAAAATGAAATTTCAGAATAAATTATAATTACGGAAAGCATTATTATCATCAACGTGATGTGAATACAGATTGATGGAGGACGAGGGTTTTTTATGAAATTGCTTGTTTGGTTGATTATTAGAACAGTGTAAATCATTTGATGTATGAAATTGTAGTATGAAGAGGTTATTGTGTTTGGTCTGGGCATTCTTCTATAAAAGGTTTTATTAGGGAGGGCAGTGTCTTGTAGACCACGAAGAACCAGGGCTTGGTGGTTTAGTAATGGAGTCTGCAAATCAACATTGCATTGCAATCTCAAACCGTGACAGATTATACCCTCCACCCCGTATTCTGCCAAAAACACTCATAAAGCTACCACAAAGTAACCCTTTTTTGCATGATATTATAGACAATTCCCCTTTTGTGGTCCAAATAATGGGGCAAATATTTGAAGCTGCTATACTGAGGCAAGGTTGGGTTTCAATTTCAACGACAGGGCCTTCAACCTGGAAGGATACGTTTTGACTATCCTAGGGTCAATTCAGTAATAGCAACAATGTGGATACCAAAGAAAATGTCCCTTCTCCCGAATTAACTAACATAATATAGATAATGAAATTATAGCTAAAAAAAGTCATGATGGCAGGATAAATAAGTGCAAGAGCATTTCTTATGATTTTTCACCCTTAGCCAGTTGGATTACCTTTGGACCATTCACTGTACTCAGTTTGCCTTGTTGTAACTGTGAACCATAAGGCAAAAACGCAGTATGCCTGCTCACTAGTGTTGATTGAGCACCAAAGTGCTTAGGTAGAACACCTTGGGATGCTCGGGTGCTCTACAGAGCACCCTGGAAGAACCCAAGCATTAAACCAGGCACCCCCTGTTCTGAAGAGAGCAGGGTGCCGGGTCCCACTGAGGTCTATACGGAAGATCGCTGTACAGTGGGGGAATCCCCCAGTGTGAGTCCGTGCTCTGACTCCATATATAGCTATGTTTGTATATGGAGTCAGTGCTTGGGTACACCCAGTGTATTTAAGTCTAATTTAGCCTCTATTTCTGGAAAGTTTCTGCCAGGATTTGAACTCACACCCTTCAACATTGGAGCCAATAATCTTAACCACTACACTATAGAGCTGCATGTTAACCTGCAGTTAAATATAACGTGATAATTCTGCTATATAGGAATACTTACTACATGAGAAACTACTATGAGGTTTTTCTAACACAGTTTATCATTCAGCTTTATAGCTGAGTGGTTAAGGTTCTTGCTTCTAATGTAGAAGGTTGTGAGTTCAAATCCTGACAGAAACTTTTCAGAAATAGAGGCTAAATTAGATTTAAATACACTGACTCGAGCATTGCACTCAAGCACACACAGTGTTCGGCCGAGCATTGCGATGCTCGAGTCAAAATAGTGTTCAGCTGAGCATGCTCGATCAACACTACTGCTCACATGAATGAATGCCATTAAATTCATAATTAATGCTCATCTTACAAATCTTTTGACAAATAAAAAAGACAAATTCTCGCAACATCTGGGGTTTGTGGATCACTCATGCACGTCCAAAAAAGCCTACGTCTCTTACGATGGGCTAACTTCTCTCCATTTTTTGTCTGTCTTTTTCTTCCCTTCTACTTTATCCCATTCTCACATTTAAAATCATTCCCATTCAATGAATATTATTATACAGTCCTGCTCAAAAGACCACTTGAAAAATGGCAAAAAATCATATTTAGCATGGCTGGATCTTAACAAGGTTCCAAGTAGAGCTTCAACAAGAATTAATGGGAGTGAGACAAAACATTTTTTGAGCATTCAATTTCCATCTAATGAAAACAGCGAATAAACTGAAACAGGCTGTTTTTCAGCTGATCAAAAGTTTAGGACCACACCTCCATAGAAAAAAAAAAAAAAAGAAATCGAACTTCCAAACATGGAACTCAGTAATAAGTAGCTACGCCGTTATTGTTGATCACTTCAAAAATTTGTTTCGGCATGCTTGATGCAAGCGTTTCCATCACGTAAGTGGGAACATTTCTCCAAGTGGCGAAGACGGCCGCACGAAGGCCATCTACTGTCTGGAACTGTTGTCCATTTTTGTAAACTTCCCTTGCCATCCATCCCCAAAGGTTCTCAATTGGATTTAGATCAGGGGAACACGCAGGATGGGCCAAAAGAGTGATGTTATTCTCCTAGAAGAAGTCCCTTGTCCTGCGGGCATTGTGTACTGTAGCGTTGTCCTGTTGAAAAACCCAGTGCTTACCCCACAGACGAGGGCCCTCAGTCATGAGGAATGCTCTCTGCAACATCTGGACATAGCCAGCGGCCGTTCGACGCCCCTGCACTTCCTGAAGCTCTATTGTTTCACTGAAGGAAAAAGCACCCCAGACCATTATGGCACCCCCTCCACTGTGGCGCGTAGAAAATGCCTCAGGTGGGATCTGCTTGTCATGCCAGTAACGTTGGAAACATCAGGACCATCAAGAATAATTTTTTTCTTATCAGAGAATAAAACTTTCTTCCACCTTTGAATGTCCCATGTTTGGTGCTCTCTTGCAAAATCCTAACAAGCAGTTCTGTGGCGTTCAAGGAGAAGAGGTCTTTGAAGACGTTTTTTTGTTTTTGAAGCCCTTCAGTCTCAGATGCCGTCTGATGGTTATGGGGCTGCAGTCAGCACCAGTAAGGGGCTTAATTTGGGTCGTGGATCGTCCAGTGTCTTGATGGACAGCCAATTAGATCCTCCGGCTCAATGTTGATGAAATTTTTTGGGGTCTTCCACTTGACTTTTTTGTTCCATAACCCTCAGGATAATTTAAGAAATTCCAAATGACTGTCTTACTGTGTCCCACCTCAGCAGCAATGGCGCGCTGTGAGAGACCCTGCTTATGCAGTTCAATAACCCGACCACGTTCAAAAAGGGAGAGTTTTTTTGCCTTTGCCATCACAACGTGTGACTACCTGACAGAAGATGACAATGAATCCACATCTTTGCACAGATTTGGCCTTTTAATGGCATGTGGTCCTAAAATTTGGACCAGCTGAAAAACAGCCTGTTTCCGTTTAATCGTTATTTTCAATAATTGAATGCTCAAAAAATGTTTTGTCTCACTCTCATTTCTTCTTGTCGCATGTTAAAGCTCTACTTGGAACCTTGTTAAGATCCAACAATATAAAATATGATTTTTTTGCCATTTTTTAAGTGGTCTTAAACTTTTGATGAGGACTGTATCATTGTGTTTAATTAATTACTGCATCAGTTGTCATTTTATTGAGAATATTTTACCTTGTATTCTAGTAAAGCATGCAATTTCTGGTTGATCCAGTTTAATTTCTACTGCAGATAGGAGCATACAATTGCACTTTATCAATTTGATATTCCGTATCATTTTGGTCCATGTATCAAAAGTTAAGAAAAGGTAAAAATAATGAAATAATTGTGATGGTAAATATGTATTGAATGTGCGATCACATCATATTTTTTAGAGCACTCCAGTCAATCAAACCACAAATGAGAGAGCTTTAGAAGGTGAGCCTTAAAATGTCCAATAATTTAAGATTAGTTGCCATGGTTAGGTATCACTTTTACAACAGGACCTTTCAGACGGGTCTCTTTTTGTTCCTCACTCAGTTTAGTAAGTTAGCAGGATACAGAGAGCTAAAGATCTTTGCAGTCACTGCGAACATGTGTTGTCTCCTAGAAGAAAAGAAGTGCTATAAAGTCAGTCATTCAACCCAGTGGCATAACTACAACTGACTGGGCCCCAAAGCAACTTTTTGAATGAGCTCTCCCATCCAGCAACTTCTCTGCAACCCCCAACTCACGTGCAACCTCCACTACAAAGCCTAGTCAAGTTTGAGCTCTTAGACAAGGCCCAGTAGCTGCTCCATCCGTTTCCTACAGTGTCACTGTATATAATGTCATTGTAAAATACTGGCGAGGGGGCTGTGACAATAAAATCTTTTGATAAGCTTTTAGTCTTCCTACTGAAGGGGCCCTTGCGGGTCGGGGCCCCAAAGCAGCCACTTCCCGTGCTTCCTCTATAGCTACGTCCCTGATTCAAACAGTTTAGCTATTCATTGTAGTTCAGACAGGGCAGTAGCCTTTACAATTAAAGAGGAGAAATTTCCACACAATGCGTGCTCCTGGCTTTGATAGACTAGAGATATGATCTCATGGATGGGCACTGTATTCTGGGGTTAACAATGTCGCCTCCTGTAGAATGCTGAATGGAGTATTTTTGTAACACCACTTCCACCCTACCTTGACAAACAAAATGGCTAACCGCAAGGGTTCACAAAAATGGGGGTTTGATTGGGTATAGGAGCATGTGTTCTGAATACTATGTTCAAATCAGCTATGCTTTGGCCAGAAAACTGTAGGTAGACATCAAACTGAAGTCTTGCCCCACATGAATGGTTGTCTATCTGGGTCGAAAAGAATTTTTTTCAAGAGTTGCTATAGCACCTACATTACTATCAGATATATAAAAGAGAAAACAATTAATATGAATCAGTAGATGGAATGTCTGACCATCACTGAATTTATAATATAAAAAAAAATCTGAAAAAAGTTTCTTCAGCAGTAGCATATTATTAGTATCTCCTAGAAGATAAATATCCGGTTTTAATATGGAGATCATGGTCTTGTCTAACTGATGCCAACCTTAGATCTTTCTGCACGCAATCTTGAATCCCAGGACAGACCATTATCTTTATTCAATCTGAATTCTGTTTCCGTCTACCCTGCTGTGATTGCCATTACCATGAAACCGTTCCTCACCAGCCACCACCAATGCCAAGGTTAACAGCAAATAAATTGTGTTTCTTTTTCTGATTGCAATGACCCTTAGTCTGCAGAAGAAGATAGAGCAAGTCATTTTTTCATAATGTCTCTAATAATGGCGTGCAGTTTTCACCTTTATTTCCAATCCTATGGGGCATCTGAGGATTTATTCAAAACCATGCAGCCCCTAAAATAATCATTATCTCCCGTATAATAGATACCATTATACTCGATGCACTTTCACTTGCAGCTATGTCTGTCACAAGCCCAATTTTCCAGCCTTGCAGCTCATATGGCTCTTTCTTACTCACAGTGACCCAAAATGGAAACGATTTTTCTTTTCATTACGAGCTGTCAGTTTTTCATCTTGGCAGAATGATGATAGACTTTCATTCATCTTCTATATTACCTTACTGGGGACTTCTGACACCGAGTGACACAATGCAAAATGCAAGACATTCCCTGGCATATGCTGACTCTCTAAAGAAGCGAGGGCTCCTGGATCCTATAGAAGAGGCTCCAAATATTTGCAGAAAAAAATGCTAATAAGATAGAACGGTCTGAAAATAGTTTTGTTACCTTATCTAAAATTGACCAGGGACCTTACAGAACTGATTCATAAAGGAAAAAAGTCTTAGCTGAGAAGCTGAGAAGGAGGTTTGTTTTTAGTCAAATTATGGGGTTTCTGGAGATTTAGAAAATTCTAAAATTACAGGATATGTATATTAGCAAATATTATATATATATATATATATATATATATATATATATATATATATATAGCATCTTAGAGGGCTTATCTATCGAATGCCATGGAAAGATGTAGCAGAGCGAATGTGATTATTGTTTTGGCTGAATTGTGATATAACACAGTAAGCTAACTTGCAGTCCTACATGGATCCATATATAACACCTAATGAGTCGTAGTTAGGCTTGGGGTCGGGGAGGGAAGGACAAACCTACCTTTTGCTCCGCTTTTGTTATCAGGAGTATTGTGAATATGAACTATTATTCTGCAGTGTTCTTCTCCTACAAGTGACCAGGAGGTGGAGCGTCACTGTGAAGTGCTCTCTACTATATACACTAAGTTGCCTCACAACCCCTCCTCTCTTCTCTGAGTACCATCCAACCAGGAGACCATTACAGCTGTCACTCAGAGCATATGGATGGGGCTTTGAATTGGCTCAAAGAAGAGAGCACTTCACAGTGAAGTGCTGCCTCCTGGGCATTTGTAGTAGAAACTAGCAGAATAAAAGTTTATATTCACACTACCCCTATTAAAGAAAACGCTACAATTGGTAAACTATGTTTGCTATTTTTGCTATTTGCTATTTCTTGCTTTGCTTTGTATGGTGAAAAATGCTGAAAAAAAAACATTTAAATGACAATCTCAGCCTCACTACAGCTATCCTATGTAACCTGTATGGACAAAGCACATAAAAAAAAGTTTTTTTAGAGAAAAACAGACTTTTAGATACTAGTAATATTGGCCCTTGAGCATTGCAGACCCATATTTTAATGCTATTTACAGTCCTTTTGGACCCTGTCTATGCTATTTTTCTCAACAGACCCTTAAACAGTCATGTCAAATTTAGAAAAACATTTAGAAAACATGTCTTGTTTTACTGTCAGACAGTAGTATAGACAGTCAGTATAGGTAATATATTTGCCATATAAATTGGGAATATTAACTGATATTCTATGCAGCTGTAAAAGCTACAGGCCTCCCTGTACTTACTACCCACTATATATATTCTACTAAATTCATACTGCCTAACTAAGCTATATAAGTGATGTAGGCGTAGGGACATGTGACCCACCACAAAGCATTCTGATTTGATTTTCTGGGTGATAAATGAATTTACACATTTATAAATCTAAAATTTTACACAACAAAGGGAAATTTAACCATTTGTGCAAATGAGAAATGTGCATACTTTCAAGGAGATCCACATTACTACGCTTAGAAATGATCACTTTCAGATTTTTGAAGGTCAGTGCTCTACTTCCCTGGTATACAGTACTGTCAACTAGTAAGAGAAAACAATTCTGTTTGTCTGCAGCTAGGGGGACCTGAATGAATTCAAGTATATACAACAAGCTGTGTACATTTTTGTAAGAAAATATCCCCCCCTAGTGGTGGTTGCGGGCAGACAGAATTGAGATAATACATTTTTTATATTGTGTTTAAAAAATTGCACTAAATTTCAGGCTAGAGGTGCACCGGGTATTGAAGTATCGATACCTAATCAATACTTTTAGACCCGGATCGATACAATACCGGGATTTACTATTTAACTATACTAGGCTGCGCTGCTGCACAGCCTAGTATTTTTTTAGAGAACATGGCACGCGCCACTCTCAGCACATGCCATGTTCTCTTCAGCAGCACAGTGGAGAAGGAGGAAGTCCCTTCCCCCCTCCCTACTGTGCCGCTGCTGCCGCTGCCACTGATGGAGACTTAATACTGAGGAGGAGGGGCTGTGGCCACTGCACCACCAATGAATGTAATTAACACATTTATTCAAGTATAGGCAGCGGGTACTGGCGGCGGTATCACATATATACTCAGCACCCAGCCTCAATAACAGGGCATAGCAATCCCGCAAACTGCGGCAATTAACCCCTCAGGTGCCACACGGGGATCGCAGCACCTTGTCATAGAGGCCGGGTGTTGAGATTGTGATACCGCCACCGACACCCACTGCCTACACTTAAATTCATGGGTTAATTATGTTCATTGGTGGAGCAAGCCATCACATATTGTACTTCATGACAGTGGTAAATTTGATTCAAAATATTTCATTTTTATTTATAAAAAATATCAAATTTACCAAGAATTTGGAAAAATTGTCAATTTTCTCAATTTCAATTTCTCTGCTTTTAAAACAGATAGTGAATTAGTGATACCTCCTAAAATAGTTATTACTTTACATTTCCCATATGTCTACTTCATGTTTGGATCATTTTGTAAATTACATTTTATTTTTTGGGGACGTTAGAAGGCTTAGAAGTTTAGAAGCAAATCTTTTCCAAAAATTTCCAAAAACCAATTTTTAAGGACCAGTTCAGGTCTGAAGTCACTTTGTGAGGCTTACATAATATAAACCACCCATAAATGGTCCCATTTTAGAAACTACACCCCTCAAGGTATTCAAAACTGAATTTACAAACTTTTTTAACCCTTTAGGTGTTCCACAAGAATTAAAGGAAAATGTAGATAAAATTTCAGAATTTATCTTTTTTGGCAGATTTTCTATTTTAATCAATTTTTTTAACCGCAAGGGTTAACAGTCAAACAAAACTCAATATTTATTACCCTGATTCTGTAGTTTACAGAAACACCCCATATGTGGTCGTAAACTGCTATACGGGCACACGGCATGACGCAGAAGGAAAGGAACGCCATATGGTTTTTGGAAGGCATATTTCACTGGGATAATTTTAAGTTGCCATGTCACATTTGAAGATCCCCTGATGCACCTCTAGAGTAGAAACTCCAAAAAAGTGACCCTATTAACTACGATAGCAGTTTTGTTGCTACTATATTATGGTACATATGATTTTTGTTTGCTCTATATTACACTTTTTGTGATGCAAGGTAACAAAAAATAGCTGTTTTGGCACTGTTTCTATTTTTTGTCACTTGTTTTATAGCGCAGGTTGTTATGGACGCGACAATACCAAATGCCTACACCTAATAACTTTCATGTGATCTATAAGTGATATGACTTGCTGTTGTGATGACCCAGCTCATGCCCAATTACCTGCCAATGCATATTTGCCAACAGTCCTGAATATCCTGTAACCGCCCCTGTTTTTAAGGGAAACCATGAAAAACATTTGCCCTACTTGCACTGGAAGCAGATTATGAAATATAATACATGCAATCATAAAAACTGTAGAGTAATATTTTGAATAAAATGTACCTTATATTCTGGCAAACCCCACCCATGGCAAGCCCCATCCTGTAACAAGCTATACCCTTATAACCATGCCTTTATATTCCAGATTTCACCCTTTGGTCCCCCCCCATCCCACACAGACACACACACAATTCTAGGTACAGTACCATAGATACTTCTTTGCCTCAGTAGAACTGTGGGGGTCCCAAATGTTATCTCTGGAGCTCTACATCTGTTTACCGGCTTATGCAATGACCATTATCAGATTGGCATGCTTTGGGCAGCCTTAAAGAGGACCTTTCATCGGTCCAAACATTGTGAACTAAGTATCCTGACATATACAGCTGCGCCCAGGGATCTCACTGCACTTACTATTATCCCTGGGCACCGCTCCGTTCTCCCGCTATGTCCTCCGGTATGTTCAGGGACTTGGTTATAGTAGGTGGAGTCTGCCCCTGTTCTGCTGGGCGTCTCCTTCTCCTAGGCTGTAGCGCTGGCCAATCGCAGAGCAGAGCTCACAGCCTGAGCGGCGCCCAGGGATAATAGTAAGTGCAGTGAGATCCCTGGGCGCCGCTGTATATGTCATGATACTTAGTTCACAATGTTTGGACCGATGAAAGGTCCTCTTTAAGAAACTGTTTGGAGGGCTGCAGTCAGTCTATAGAGAACATGTTCATGCTTAATTGTAATCTCAACTGTTATACTTGTCCTGTAATAATGTCCTGTAATAATGTATTATCTTGTAAGTTAAGTTGTCTTGTGTGACTCAACCCATAAGACCTGTTCCAAGGAGCATATAAGTTCTCCAAGCCAGCTTCACCTGGGGTTGTCCTACTGTTCCAAAACCTGGGCCAACTGGAAGATCCTCTGGTATTACGGCGGGCCTGTTAAACCCATACCTGGACAACATGATTGTTTGCCAACCAGTGCTTCAGACACTTCCTAATGACTCTGTCCATAAAGTAGTGTCTATCGATGGAACCCCAGTCTACATTCCAGTGCTGTAACACACAGGAATAGCATTTCTTTTTTTCCTTTTGCCTGCTGAAGTTAAACTAATCCTCTAAATCTTTCATAAAGAGGCTCCTTTATCCGCCTGTTAAATATTTTTACTTCCAGCTGTATCCACGAATAAAGAGACATATCAATACAGACTAAAGATGATATTGAAGGCAGAAAAACATCAGACGATACATTTCACCGTGCTCTAAAGTATGATGACTTTTTTATGCAGGACTATTTACTGTCTGTTTCTTACTCGGCAGACTTTATTACCTACTGTATATTTTTACAATGACTCAATCACGATACACTGACTTTTCCAAATCACAAGGACATTGAGAATATAACATATGCTTGCAGCATATTTCCTCGGTGGCGGGGAACTGTTGCGCTCGTCCCATAAACGCAGACGAATAAAGAGGAATCCTGTTGCCTGATGCATAGATAACATATTGTAATCAACTTGTATGTTCCTTTCACAAGCACATTAGACAGACGATTTCCTTTAACTCGCAGCATGGCGTTGTGCCCCAGTGATATATGGCTACCAATAAAATGGAAAATGTCTGCAAATGGCAAACAACATTCAAACAATAAGTTTACTTTTAAAGCATGTAAAGTGCTTAAGTGTTTCTGCTTCTCCTTCTTTATGAAGTCATTTGTACAGGGAGAATCATGGCTTCTGCTGTCTGGCTGCCTTGTTGAAAATGGACGTGCCGATATAGCAGAGCTGAATGTGTCATTTATAATGGTTTATTTTGTGCATTTCACTAAGTTAGGCTGATGTGGAAAGTTTCCTATGGAAGTCTATAATAACAATGGGGATAAACAGAGAACTTCCCAGACCTGTGAAGGTAAGCCTATCTGCTTCCTGAAGCTGACTAGCTACTCCTTGTCTTCCCGGCCTGAGTGGCTCAGTTGTGTTCACATCCAGTTTGACACCACCTGTAGCCAACCACTGGCTGCAGGGGTGACCTTCGCTCCTTACTTCACCTCAAATGGTCACATGATGCAAAGGGAGAGGTTGTCGCTGTGACCAGGGATTGGCTGTAGCTGTAGACAAACCGGATGTTTAAGGCTAGGTAGCCCAGCGGAGCAACCCAGGCTGGGAAGAGGAGCAGCAGGTATCCAGCACTGGGAAGCAGGTAAGTAGGCTTCCCTTCACAGTTCTAGCCAACAGGGAGGGTTTGCCAAACCTCTCCTCCCTCCAAACGTACACAACCCCTTTAATTCTGCTACACCTGACAGCTCGGCTCTGTTTCATTAAGAAGGTAGACTTAGATACTGTATAGTATACAGCTCCTTGGATGCTAATGCATACGCTGAAACCCTCCCAATGGCTGGACTTCTGTTCAGGAACTGTGTTTAATGGGATTGTCTAGGATTAGAAACACATGACTGCATTCTGCTAAAAACAGTACCACACTCATCCATGGGTTGCATCTGGAATTGCAACTCAACTCCATTCACCTGGTAATGAGCTGCAAAATCTGACACAGATGTGTTGCTGATTCTGAAAGAAACTAACCATGTTTTCCTTAGCATGGATAGCTCCCTTAAAACTGGCTTCTTTACCCAAGAAAAGAAGGATCAGGCATGTTGAAATCAAACTGCCCTATCTTTCACTCTTCTGACATCTGCCATAGGGTGAGAGTGAGGAGGTCCCCTATAAATTAGATGGTCAGCAGGTCCTGGCCAAATTGTAGGTTCAGCCAACAATAACCTGAATGGCTTAAAACAGACCCAACAGGTCTACATGCAATTCTGTAAGGAGGCTGTCGACCGCCTTTGCTAAGTCTGCAGATGCACAGAGACCATGCAGTTTCAGAAGTGAGATGCTGTTTGTCAGGGACAAATATATTGTTAATAGAGTAGGTAAAGTAAGGTTTAGTTTTGCCCTGCTCTCATAATTGTTTTATACACAGCATCAAATGAGTATTGTGTATATAGTTCAGGAGGCAGCCAGCATTGTTCCTGCTCCCAGCCCGACATGATCGCCAGGTGTCAGGTAAGAGCTTTTGGGTATTAGAAGACCCAGATTAAGGGTAGGGCCACATGGTCAGGTTTCTGAATCCAGTTTTGGAAACCAAAATCAGGAGTGGATCATAAAAGGAGAGAAAGTATGAAGGACAAATATGACATCGCCCATTTTATTTTTTATTTTTTTTACATTCACTTCTGGTTTGGGCTTTAAAAACTGCATTGAGAATCTTGACTGTGTGTCCGCACCCTAATCCTGCGGAGGGTCTCCAAATGCTGTATTCCTCAGTCACTGGGGCTAATATACAAAAAAAAAAGAGCAAGGATTTTTTCAAGGTTTTTGTACAAGTTGCAGTAGGTTGGGGAGAGAGGTACTGTTTTTGGGTTATTGTAGGCTCTAATTGTTTATATTGTTTCAGAAAACCCTCCATATATGGACTTTAGGAGACGTGACGCTAATTGGTTAAGCCAATTGGGATCGGTATTTGGAGATAAAACACCATCTGATGTGGAGAAACAAGATATTAAGGACTTGAAGCAAAAAATCAGAGAGTCCCTTAGGAGGCGTACTAGATTGTGGTGGAATAAAGCGGCATTAGAAAATTATTTACAAAAAAATATTATCCCGAGGGGTTTACGGATCCAAATCTTCCCGACCTTGGAGATTGAGGATCCAACATTCATAGGCAAGTGGGAGGAAACCCTGACCAGGTGTTCTCAAACCTTGGTAGAATTGCTGATTGGGGCTGACCGCAGATCCCTTGAAATTGTAGAGAGGGAGATTGACTGCCTGAAAGAGAAAATCCAACAAGCCTTAACTAAGGAGGAGCTGGATGATTTTGATAAAATAGTAGAGCAGGATTTGCTCAAATGTGAGAAAGAGATCCAAACCACCAAAGCCACAAAATTCCAGCGTGACCTAAGAGACTACCAACAAAACAAGGTCTTTAGGTGGCAGAAAACGTGGGATAGGAGACGCTCTGTATCTAGCAATTCGGTTACCTCTGAAGAAGAATGTGGACAATCTTTTTTAGGAGAGCGTCCAAAGCCTGGGCGAGGCCCAGACGTGGACAAAGAGAAGTACAACTTACGTACCCCATCTCAGAAGAGAACAAATGGGAACAACAGCGACAAGAACAAAAAATCCAAGAACTGAAGGTAATGAATTTATCTAGTATTACCCTTAGTGTTCCCCAGATACAAGTGTTACAAAAAGGCCTATCCTTTTCCCCTGTTGCGAATTTTGACTTCTTTGAGGCAGTGAAAGATTTAGAACTTTTCTCCCGTAAATTATTGTTGAAGAAATACTTCAACAAGAAGGATGATAAATCAGTACCTATGAATGTAACTGAACAACAGGCAGTTCAGGATCTCATGTCCCTCTTAGAGGAACAGGAGAGCCAGCCTGGTATGCCAGCCCCCGTGCACCTGCATCGGCGATCACAGACGTTCCCCCCTAGATCACTCTGTCCAGTGGTGGATATATTTACCAAGTTGGTGAAAGAGGATTTTAAGAAAATCTCCCCCAAAAAATACAGAGACAATCTAACTCCACCACAAAGGAAAGCTTTGAGGGAATTAAAATCTCTCAAAGAGGTGGTTATTAAACAGGCAGACAAGGGGGGTAATAGTCGTGATCTGGCCGGTGCAGATGTACGAGCGGGAGGCCTTCAGGCAACTTAATGATAAAACATGTTATATGCGCCTGGATGGCAACCCTTCAGTTAAATATCAGGCGGAATTATATATGCTACTGGAGGAGGCAGTGACCCATAATGTTATCAGCTCCAAAATGATGGAAGGGTTGATGGTGGAGTCTCCGGTCAGCCCCACATTATACTTGTTGCCCAAGGTACACAAACACGCCACCAATCCACCAGGACGACCCATCGTCTCGGGGATTGGTGGATTGTGTGCCAATATTGGGAAGTTCATTGACTTCTATCTTAAGGGCTGTGTGGAGACCCTGCCATCCTTTGTGCAGGATACATCTGATATGTTGAGGCGAATGGATGGCTTGTGCCTTGATGTTGACATGCTTTTAGTCACCTGCGACGTGGAGTCCCTGTACACGTCGATATGCCACGACCAGGGCCTGAGGGCGTCTAGGTACTTTCTTACAATGACGAATCTGGACGATGATCTAATTGAGTTAATTTTGAAGTTATTGGAATTCTTATTAACTCATAATTATTTTATTTTCAAAGATCGCTTCTTCCTACAGCTCCAGGGGACTGCAATGGGGGCGCCTTGTGCGCCCTCGTATGCAAATTTGTTCCTGGGGCTGTGGGAGGGAGAAATCGTCCAGAATTCGGTGGGTTTTGATGCGGCCCAGCTCTGGTCGAGGTATATCGACGATGTGTTTTTCATCTGGCAGGGCTCCACGTCGCGGTTGGATGACTTCCTGGCTGCCCTCAATGTTAATGAGTTTAATATCAGGCTCACTTGGAAGTACAGCCCAGTTGAGGTGGACTTCCTTGATATTATCATTAAAAAGGAGAATGGGGGGATGGTAGCGACAGATGTGCATAGAAAACCCACTTCGGTGAATGCATTGTTGCATGCCACTTCATCACACTACCCCAAGGTAATACAGGCCATACCGAAAGGCCAATTTATGAGGATGAGGCGTATATGCTCCAAGGAGGAGAGGTTTGAACAACAATCTTCAGACCTCACAAAACGCTTCCTAGACAGGGGATACCAGATAGGGGTGGTGACAAAGGGCTATGAGATGGCCAAAACCAAGACGAGGGAGGCCTTACTCTGTAGAAAACAGCCATTTGATAAACCTAAAGATGGCCCAGTTAGATTCATCACTCCCTTTAACAGTGAATGGCGTAGAATGCAGGAAATAATGAAAAGGCATTGGTCAGTGTTGATGACTGACAGGGATCTGCGGTCATCCCTACCCAATTACCCCCAAATCACTTGGAGAAGGTCTAGAACCCTGAAGGATATGCTGACAAGGAGCCATTATGTAGCAGACATTCCCAGGGGAATCTTTGGGGGCAAAGGTCCTCCATGGGGTTCGAAAGCTTGTGGGAAATGTGCCGCATGTATGTACATGGAACGTTCCACCACTTTCTATGACGTCTCTGGGGACGCAGAATTTAAGATCGTTCACTATATAACCTGCACCACTGAGAGAGTCGTATATTGGCTAACTTGTCCGTGCCGATTGATTTATATCGGCATGACAACAAGAGCTTTGAAAACTCGGATATTGGAACATGCCAGCAAAATCCGCACAGCCTCACAATGTAAAGACCAGGACGTGGACGAATTACAATCTGTTCCACGGCATTTCCTCAAGTACCATGATAGTGACCCGAGTGTCCTGAGGGTAAGAGGTATTGACAGAGTTAGGTTGGGGGTGCGAGGTGGTGACGCAAAGAAGGCGTTACTACAAAAAGAAACTAAATGGATTACTGTGCTCAATACAGTGGTTCCAAGTGGGTTAAATGAATATAATAGCTTCAAGTCCTTTTTGTAAGACGTGAATTTTACTATGGGCAAATAAGTTCGTTTATATGTATGTGTCTAATTGTGATTTTTTGTTTAGATTTAAGATGGAGTAAGATTGGATGGTAGATAACCACGAACTATAAGAAAACCTGTCAATTGCATGACGTGATTTGAGAGGGAGATATGGGGTATCTTCATATTGGACCCCCCCTTTTTGAACACTCTTCATGGGACTGTCACTCATCATCAGAGAAGAAGCAACCTGTACATTTTCTTGGCACTATCATGTTCATATGTTATATATTTTTATTTAATAATTTTTTATTTTTTGTCACATTGATGACCAACATAGATCATGTATTGTATACACTTTTGATGTTTTCACAGGACGTACGTCCCGTAAGTATGGGTGGTTCAGTCCGCCCTTAGGTGGACAGCTGACCCATACATTTGTTATTTTTCATGCGGCTGTGGTATAACCCACCCCCCACTGCGCACGGCGGACAGGTCAACTCTGGTTCGTGGATTGGCTTCTCTGCTGTGCCCACTGGGAGGTGGGTGCACCAGCAGCATTGTATTCAGCACCTGTTTGGGGAATCACAAGGCATATTGTCCATCTGATGGGGGACTGGGCCACCTTATGGGTGGGTCTGTTCCATCCTCATTTGGACATGTACCTCAATCACTTTGAGTTGGGACGGATCTGACCCACCACTGGCGGTTGCAGCGCGGCTGATTCCCAATTTTCCCTGGGATCAGTCGCCCTGCAGCCAGCTATTGGGGGTTGGATCCGCTCACTATGTAATAAATTTTTTATATTTTGGTAATAATTATTGACATCAAATGTCATTGTGATCATATAAGCTATTTGAGCACACATGCACTTTCTCTTGCACGTAGGTTTTGGCTAAATGTAAAGATTATGTATCCATTTAGTGATTTCGATTTTTGCCTTCCCTGTATGAATGGATGAGTGGATGGTCACCCTCCCCCCCCTTTCCTTCTCCCTACAATTTAATCATGGTAATTTAAAGATATATTTTACTATGAAATTGAGATTATATTTGTATTTCATGAATTTACCTATGAGCTGAAATGAAGATAATCGAGAGGTATGCTGAGTTATGGATAGCTAGCTTTAGCTCAATGACTGGTAGTTATTTACTATAGTTGTATTCAGGACCTGGGAGTACTTTTTAGCTATATCTCAAGGACCTAGGAGATGGTCACATGTCCATGATGCAGGACCATGTGACCAGTGAGCGATCATGTGATTGGGGGATGATGCGGCTGGAGCATGCTCTGTATGACTGCCACCCGGAAGTGCTGGAATCAGGTCGCATTTTGATGACCAGGGAGCGCTGAAGGAGGCAGTCTTGCAACATGGGCGGTTCGCGCCGGAACACACCCCCAGTACAGATGACCATGGTGAGTGATAATTAATCCCTCCTCTTTAGCCTTTATATGCCCAAGTTTGTCTTAGTGTGTTTATACCTCCTGACGAAGCCTACGTGGCGAAACACGTGTCGAGGTTGAAACAGTGGGGGAGTCGTGTTACCATTCTACAGCAGCAACATGGGTAGGTAACTTGGTAGCTGGATCAGGGTGGGACGAGAGGTTTGCAGTTCATTGTTATATGCCATCTTTATTAGTAGTACTGCACCGTCCATTGACACCTCACAGCATCCCCGGACAGAGGTTGTGAGCAATAGTCAGTAGTTGTTTTATACTAGGGGATCAGCATTCGCACCCGCAACTACACTTTTGCTCACGGCCTCTGGTATATTGTTGTTCTCTGCTGGGTATGGTCACATTATCCCCCATTGTGATTCTCCACATTGTATAGCCCCTTGTGGCTCAGTCTCCATGTCCTGTCCCATTTGAGCAATACCTGTAATGATCATGTGATTTATATTGAATAAAATGAGATTTTTTACCTTGAAAAAATCCTTGCTCTTTTTTTTTTGTACAAGTTGCAGTAGGTTGGGGAGTGAGGTACTGTTTTTGGGTTATTGTAGGCTCTAACTGAGGCTAATATGTCAGCCCCTGGCACAGGAGAAATCATCAATAAAAAGTCATGTAGTATTGTATTCTATGACGTCTTTCGGGACATAAAGGGTAAAATAAAAAGAAAAAAAAAGAAAACACACACAAAATTAAAATTAAAAGAACAAAAAAAACACACAATTACTACTGGACCCCATACCACAGCTTCTCACCCTGTCCCTGGCAGATGTAAAACTATATATTTAATATCTAAAAGTGACTGTAAAGAAAAGGGGACACTTGTACTTTGTGCCATTAAAAAAAGAAAATTGAAAAAATGTGAATATGGGCACTTTTCATTTTTATTTTTGACATTTTCTTGAGTATAAATAAAAATAACGAAAATAAAAATGGCATAAAAATGAGGTCCCTTGTATCACTTAAAAGATGCCGAAATTATTTAAATAATTGAACAAAAAAAAAGTTGCTTTAAAACCCACAGGTAAACAATAAAAATAAAAATAAATGTTTCTGGTCTTGAATGGTAGGTTCTAGCAATTAATTTAGGGGGAGATGTTTATTTTCCCACAAGCAACACTTATCCTGTATCCACATGATAGGGAACAAGTGCCTGATAGGAAGGAGGGGCTCCCGCTGTGTTCTCCCTTTGAATGGCAGCCCCATAGAGTTGAATGTAGGAGTAGCAGACATGCCAGACCCCTATCCCTGGGCCCCAGAGGTCAGACCCCTGTCAACACAAAATTTATGCCGTATATTGTGGATACTGGATGAGTGTTGTTGGGGAAAAGAACATTTACATGAAATCGTCCCCTTGTTATTGATCCTCTGTAACTTGATTTGACCTCATGGAGGGAATTCAACCGTAGAATGGAAATGACCTTTCAAAAATGTAGTTCATAGGTGGTCAACATCCATCGTCTTTTCACATCATTGTTAAATATGTAATTCTGCTAACTATCATTGATTTAAATGACCAACCAAGTCCGGATCGGTCTAAGCTCCTGGAGCAGAAACCTTCAATATTACAGTTATCTATCATAATGGCTTCCCAGGGACAAGTGAGCCTTAATTATAGAACTTGGAAGCGACTCAGTCAAAGACAGCCATGTTCCCCTGAGCGGCGGATTGAAGATATTTGGACCAAGTCCAAACTAGTTTTCTCATCACTATTTAATGACTCTTTTGGAGTTAAAAAAAAAGGAAGAAGAATTGATTACAAATAAATAGATCTCTCTAGAACGTATTTCTACATTGGGAAAAAAAGTTGGAGCATTCCAGATGCTTGCCTGCAGTAAGTGTTTCTGGCTGTTAGCTCGACTAGGTCATTACTGCATTAATTTGGTGTTTAATGAAATGCCTGTTCAACAGACCATTTATTTGTTATCTAATATTAGTTTTACTTCTTATCAATTAAATGCCAGCTGAGGGCTTGATTCACTTACTCTTTATGTCTTGCTAGTACATCTTCTTTATAAACAAACCTTTTCCCACGGGACGCTACAAATGATTTATAAACTATTGTTTCCCATAGTGGGCTTGTATTATGAGCAGATACGGCGGCAATGCGCGACAAGACAGAAAAGGAAACAAGATGAAAATTGCTCCGTTCTCCTTTCAGTTCTTAATCGAGTCAAAATGCCAGCCAAGTTCTGAACGGGTAGGAGCCAAGAGTTTTCAGAGAAGTCCAAGGTTAAATAACTAGTAAAAACATTGGACGTTATCATAATTGAAGCAGTCTGGTTGTCAGACAACGCTGTAGTCTGGGATCTAGTAAAGAAGGCTTAAAGGGGTAATCCCATCTTACAAACTGATGGCATATTGGTGAGGTTCTGACCACTGGAATCTTCAATGATCCTGAAAATAAAGTGGCTGAAGTGCTGAAACCGCGCTGGGGCCCAAGTCACTGGCAATGCAGTGCTGCAGGTAATGCAGCTTGCCCCATTCACTTAAATGGAGATGTGCAGTACCTCACCTGCACAGCAGGAGACTGGGGCGCCACAGCACAGGCAGAGATTGTGAAGAGACCGCAGTGCCGATTCCTCTTCATTCTCAGGACCGATAAGGGTTCCAAAAGTAGGTATTTTAGTGATTATGAGAGGACAGGACAGAGTGGCTTATTGACACCCCCAGCATCTTGTGCCCAGGGCAAAAACCTCATTAGCCAACCCCTAGCTACCTTGCTCGATGGTAAGAGACTATGATCAAACTGTGTAATTAAATCCTGCAGTCAAAGTTCCTTCCAACTCATCCTTTCTTCCTGTAAAATGCATTTTACCCCTAGGTATGAAGTAGGGGACAGATGAGAAAGATTGTGACTGCAGGATCTGACTACAAAACGTAGTCTGTTGCCATGAAGATGTATAGCTCTGCTTGGAAACTGTACATGCATAGATGTAAAAAAATTTAATCAACACTATAGGCAAAGTTTCTCCATTTTTCATTTAAGACTCTAAAGGGTTTGGTCACCTTTTGGTTTTAGCAAAGAGTTTGGCAAACTTCCCTTCTGGCCAGACCTGCAAAGGGGAAGCATACTTACCTGCAAACCTCTGCTGGCTCCGGGCTTCTTTCGTTCCCTGTCCTGGCCTGCCCTGCTCAGTTCCCCGACTGTCAACATCCACAGTCAATGATTTGCTGCATCGCTGACTTGCTCCTTTTGCATCAGGTCAATTGATGATGTAACATGATGGGAGCAGATCACCTCTGCAACCAGTGATTGGCTGCAGCGGTGTCAAAGTGGATGTTGAGAGTGGGGGACCATAGGAAGACAGCTGAGGATGGGAAGTGAAGAAGACGGTACCCAGCGGTGGGGAACAGGTAAGTATGCTTCCCTTTTGCTGGTCTGACCAGGAGGGGGTTTGCACACACACACACACACACACACATACCTCAAAAAAAAAAGCTGGACAACACAAACATTTTTTGAAGAATATGTTGAAAAGTATAAATTTATTTCAGTTGCTAATTGTATGGATTAATAATACTGACGTCACAAAAGGATATCTAATAGGAGTATATTCATTTAAGAACCCTTAAAAAACTTGAGGTCACACGACTTGCCAAATTAAAATCATAAAGCAGAATCTCAATATTTTTTTTGTTTCATCTGTGGTCTCCAAGAGAGCTGAAACAAAAAATGTCCAATTTGCATATATGTAAATCAGCCCATCTGCCTCTGTCAGTCCAGCTTACTGAAACAGTTAGAAAAAGTTTCCAGAGACTGCACAGCGCTCTGACATCTCCCCTGTAAGAGCAGACTCTGGAAGAAGAAAGTAATTGGGGAAGATTCTGCTTTAGTCTTTAAGACTTCTCCTAATGCTCAATGAAAAACGCCTTAATAAAACGTTATTACAAAGCTTCAGGCCCTTGACAGATTAAGTGCTATTAAATCACTTTGCTTTGAAAGAACTAAAAGGTCACTAGATAAATTACCTTAGTCAGTGTTTGCTTGGTCCCACTCACATAAAAAGCCCAAAAGGGAAAAAGGAGAGTAGAAATTATGGACCTGAAAATGGCTTGAAAATAAGGAGCTGTCACATGTGGGCTGATGGACAGTAGTCAGTGCTGCACACATCAACCTATTATATTTTCATTAAAAAAAATGTTTGGTTTGATTTCTGCTTTCCGAAGGATCAGAAAAACAGGGGAGGTTCACCTTGAAAACACCAACATTTCTCAACCAACAAAAATGACAAATCTCAGAAAATTTCAATTTTAATTAAATTCTTATAATTTACCACTCTCTAAACAGGTTTATTTTTTATATCTTCTCTTTTCCGTACCAGTCTCTTTATTTTCTTCAACTTTTTGGCAGGACATTTCATACATTTCTAAACCTCCTGGTCACATTGAAAAGGCCTGCATTTCCACACTAACAGAAATAATACAGCAAACACTTTAATTTTTAGAATTTACTGCTCTCTAAACTGGTTTACATTGTATGTTGGCTTTTTTTTTTTTTTTTTACCAGTATCTTTTTATTTTCTTCTCCTTTTTAGCAATTTCATACCTTTCTAAACTTCGTGACCACCTTGAAAACACCAACATTTCTCAGCAAGCAGCAACTACAATTCAAGGTAAACCACAGGTCATTAATATTTACAACATTTTTATAATCTACCATTGTCTAAATTAGCATTTGTTTGTATACAAGTCTTTTTTTAGTTTTCAACTTTTTTATTAGATATTTTGTATATCACCACCTTACTCTAATGGAGAAGTGGTAACATGTCCATGTGTCATGTTTGAATGTGGTTAATGGTTCAAATTTCTCACAAATCAAATTCAAAAGATTATAGCAACATGTCAGCAAAGCCACCAACACTGGGTGGCAGCATCAGACTATACCACCAGAGTACAAGTGGATCCTCTGGTGGGCCCAGGTTCTCATACCATACTGGGTCCCAAAAGTCCAGAAGAAAAAAACATTTGGAGCTGCCCTTGGATCCAATAAGTGACCACTAGGGTCTAGTTTATGATATGGAGTTTGAGGCCCAAAAATAATTTTCTCTGGAAAGGTCAATGAACACCAGGTGAACTCTGCCTAGTGGCCACACGTACTCATAGACATCTCTTGAGAGAGTACTGAAAAAATAATCTTTTTTTTCCACATACCTATCTTGGGATATGTTGAGTCAGGAGCCAAGGTAAGGAAAGACAATGTGTACTAACCATCAAGTTATTTTATACTTTTGACTAGACATGTCCTGTCTATACTCACTACACTCTGGTGATCTTCTTACACTTAAACCAAATGTCCAGTTTTGAGCTCTCATTACTGTTTCCGACTTCAATTATTGCCCTCCCTACTGTGGCTCTGTCTCTTCAGACTGGCTGCTGTGTATAAACACAAGCCCACCGATCTGAATTTCAGGATAAGTTTGATTCGCCTAGAAGCCAAATTTGTGTCTTTGTATCAGCGAATCGATTTAATCTGAAACAGTATAAAAAGCTAAAAAATTCTAACTTACCTGACGGCCGGCGTGATGACGTATTCTCGCACCGCACAGAATTTTGGCCGAGATTTTCAAGCAAGATGGCGGTGGCTGGCCCGTCACAAGCAAATGGAGGCGGTAAGTTTGATAGAATTTTTTTTTTATTGTTCATTTTAAACTCAGATGCCGTGATCATGTATGAACGCGGCATCTGAGAGGTACAATGACAGGGGCAGCGCTATCGCAGCTCCCTGTCATTGAACCCTCTACACACAAAAAAATGCACTTCTTGACGAAGTAATTCGTCACAAAGTGAATTTTTTTGTGAAATTCGGCAAATCAGCCGATTCGAACTTTTAAGAAATTCGCTCATCTCTAATTAAGAAGTCAGAGCAAAGAAAACTGATATGTATTACAAGAAGGACCGAAGGATTATAGTATAAGCATTGAGTGCAAAACCACCAGTGAGATGTCTTCCACATACTGGATAGTCTGCAGCACATAGTATACCCTGGACAACTGTCCAGGAGCCAGAAGTACCCATTCTCTCTATAAGGCATTGGGTACTTCCATCTTATTTGTCCCATTTTATTTTATGCACTGGAATCCCGTGTTTGCAAGTCCCCTGAAGTGTCCTGTAACTTAGGATAGAAACATGGCATGTTAGGCAGTGCTAGGGACAGATAAGGGCAGTTCTAGGTTAAGGATTCAAGCTAGGTGACCCTTGTCAGGACAGGTTCTCCATGGTCAGGCTGTCAGGGCACATCAGAAGCCTCAATTTAACAGGTACAGACCTTTGACTGCCTCAACGGAATTCTCAAGAACATCCAGGATATTCTATTTTGGACACCAACCACACCCTGAATGCAGGGGACATCCTCTGTGAATACCTAAACTGGAGCGCTTCTTTTTTACCTTATATAATTACAACTGTGTCATAACAGTTAGCACATTTAGAGATGAGCAAAGTTATAAAAAATTTAATTCAGCAAATTTCACAAATTTTTATTTTTATTTATTACGTATTACTTTGTCGTGAATCACATGCCATTGTATGTAGCGGGCACTGCTCCATTATTATGCCCCTCAGATACCACGTTCATTGCTGATTGCTGCATCTGACATTAAAATTTAGGCCTTTCAGGTGTTAATCAGGGTTAGAACTCATATCACAAGAGGATCCGTAACATGATAAATAATGGAATTAAACATAATTTTTTACTCACCTAGATTAAAATGCAAAAGTGCTCAAATAATAAGGTGAGAAAAAATATACCTATCAAAATAAATATTATTCAAGCACCTGGAGGCATAAACACCTGGAAAATGAAATGGAATGTTCTTACCAGGCCCAGGATATGGAATGTGGTTTATACCTACCAGATGCTCTTGTTTTCATCCTTCCATATAACAACAACAAAATCAGTGGAGCAGGAGCTATTGGTCTTGCCGGTCTTCTCGGGAAATAAACTAAGTGGCCCTCAGCAAATGTCCCTCATAAAATTGGGAATGGGGGCTAACAGTCCCTGCCTAGCAATTACAGAGGACCCGTCTCAATAGGGGTGACCCTGCCAGGAACCTGTCCCAAAATGTGGCCTATTCCCTACACCTGTCCCTCACTATTGTCCCAACATAACATGTTTTGTCTCAGAAAAGGAGACTCGTCAGGTGATTTGTGAGTGAAGAAAAGCAAAAGACTTGTGGAATAACAAGGACAAAAATAAATAAATAAATAAATATAAATATGACTCATTGATCTATCAGTATATAGTGTGTAGAAATGGATGTCCATAGTTTTAAAATCAGAAGACACAAAAAAAATGCCAGTCAAAAATAGCTTCAAAATCAAATCAAAGCATGGAGTAATGAATGGGAACACATGTCATAAATCCTAAAACTCATGACCAAAAAACCTAGGGCACATAGAAGACAGTGGTCTGTGTCCTGGTGGGGGTGAGGAAGTGTCCCCTACCTGATCCTAATCTCACCGCAGGTAAAGAGGTGGTGCTCTGTAAAGCGTGGATACCGCTTTTAAATGCTCCTGAAAATGGCATAGACTAGAGATGAGCGAATCGAAGCTGACGAAGTGGAATTCATTTAGAATTTCAGGGGAAAAAAATTGATTTGCAACGAATGCGAATTTCCTCATGCTTCGTGGTAACGAATCGTATTTTTCCTAAAATGGTGGCTACACGTGTGAGGACTGAGGACATAGGGCAAGGAACTCTGGGAAGGCAGGATCACCCTGATTGACATGCCTGCATGCAGCCAATCAGCAGCCAGCCAGCCATGTGATGTCACAGCCCTATAAATACGGCAGACATTTTAGATTCTGCCATTTTCCAGCGTTCAGAGTGCAGGGACAGACGTGTGAAGGCGCTAGAGACAGCTAATTGGAAAAACGATTGTGGGGGGAAAAAAAGACAGTAAAAAATTATTTATAAGTGCAGGGAAAGGATAGGGCGAAATCATTTCACAGCATCTTAGTGCAGGGAGAGATGTCAGAAGGCGCTAGGGACATTGATAGGAAAGCGATTTACGTGCACGGAAAGATTATTTGGGGATCCAAATAGTCATTAGACAGCTCTGTCATTCCAGCTTTTTGTTATTGGGCTGCAAGTCTTATGTTGAAATACCTTTAGATGCTTATGTCTTAGTATTGCAGGAAAGCGCAACGGGGCCGACATTGACAGAAGATATGTGTCACCAAAGTTCCTGGCCTCGGTGAGGTAAGAGACGGTAATTGTAAGTGTCAGCGGCCGCTAGTGCTGACTGACACTATTGATTATTTAGTGTGGCTGTAAAGTCGATCCAGGCCAGCTCTTACTGGGAGCAGCCAAAGTGCAGGGTGGGTGGCTGTTCCCACGTTCCAGGCCTGGTTTTGGTTGGGATAAAACCCCAGCCAGCAGTCTCAGATGCGTGGATTATCCTCCATCTGATAGTGGAGATTTGTTCAGTCTGGGTGTTGGAGCCTGAGCGTTTGGGCCAGGACTAAGGCCTGCTATATTGTTTGAGAAAAAGCACATGGACTTCTGCTTCACCCAAGGACTTATGTGCTGCAGCCCTGGTGTGAACAAACACCAGACTCAAGGTGACTGTTTTTCCCTGAAACTACATTTTTTGTTGTCACTTTGCGTATGTGTGAATAAAACACTGCACTGTTTAAGTTAAAGACAGTGTCATTGCCTCTGTACTGCGTCCGCAAGCCTGTCTACCAGAGCAAACCCCACAGTATCTTTTTAAGTACTACAAGAAAAATATATACACATTTCACTTCTGCAGTTATTTCTGTTGAAAGCGTATAGTGGCGTTTTTCAGTAACCAAAAAATGTACATATGCACAACACTGTTGCAGTTTTTTCTGGTGAAAGCTTATAGGGCATATTTTAGTAAAATAAGAAAAATATATACGCACAGCACTATTTAATTGTTTTCTGGTTAAAGCGTATTGTGGTCTATTTCATTCCAACAAGAGATATTCTCAGGTTACTTCTGCAGTTATATCTGGTGAAAGCGTATAGGGGCGTATTTCATTAAAAAAGATAAATATATGCGCACTGCACTGTTGCAGTTATTTCTGTTAAAAGCGTATAGGGGCGTATTTCATTAAAAAATATAAATATATGCGCACTGCACTGTTGCAGTTATTTCTGTTAAAAGCGTATAGGGGTGTATTTCAGAAAAAAATGACAAATATATACACACTGCACTGTTGCAGTTATTTCTGGTAAAAGCATACATGGGAGTATTTCAGTAAAATAAAATAAAAATATAAGCACTGCCCTATTTCATTGTTTTCTGGTTAAAGTGTATAGTGGCCTATTTCATTCCAATGAAAAAATATATATTCTCAGGTCACTTCTGCAGTTATTTCTGGTGAAAGCGTATAGGAGTGTATTACAGTAAAAAAATACAAATATATTTTCAGTGCATTTCTGCAGTTAATTCTGGTGAAAGCGTATAGGGGCGTATCTTTGTGAAATAAGAAAAATATATACGCACTACACTGTTGCAGTTATTGCTGGTGAAAGCGTATAGGGGCGTATTACAGTAAAAAAAGAAAAATATGTACGCACGGGTGCATTTTTTTCTGCTGAAAGCATTTAGTAGCCTATTTCAGTACAAGAAAAATATATTCTCAGTTCGCGTTGGCGGTCATATGTGTTGAAAGCATGGTTGGGAGTCAGCAGGGTGGCAGCAGTGGGAGGCCGGGAGCCAAACGTGCTTGGGGTAGAGCCCCTGCTTCGTAGCAGCCTACCTGCCCAGGAAGTAGTGGTGCAGAGGTTCACTGAAGTAGCGGCAGTAGAAGTCAGTCAGTGCAGGTGGTTATATGTGTTATTTTGTATTTCATTACAAAAAGAAAAATACATTGTCAGATCACTTCGGCAGCGGATAGATGTGTTGAAAGTGTTTAGTGGCCTATTTCAGTACAAACAGAAAAATGCATTCTCAGTTCACAGTCGGTAGCGGTTAAATGTGTTGAAAGTGTTTAGTAACATATTTCAGTATAAACAGAAAAATGCATTCTCAGTTCACCTCGGCGGCGATTATATGTGTTGAAGCATTTGGTGGCCTATTACAGTACAAATAGAAGAATAATCGTCAGTTCACGTCGGCGGTGGTTATATGTGTTGAAAGCGTTTAGTGGCCTATTTCAGTACAAACAGAAAAATACATTCTCAGTTCACGTTAGCGGTTATATGTGTTGAAAGCATGGCTGGGATTCAGCTGGGTGGTAGCAGTGGGATGTCCGGAGCCAAAAGTGCACGGGGTAGAGCACCTGCTTCGCAGTAGCCTACGGCTGTTATATGTGGTAAAATCTTTATTGAATTATTTCGGTCGAAAAACGAAATGTATTCAGTGGTCAGCGCTGCGGTTATATGTGGTTAAATCTCCATGATGTCACCATGATAAATCTGCAGCGTGGTGGCCCCATGTGGCTTCTATACACTTTCAAAATAATCCTTCAGCGGAGCTGAATAGATGCCGGATGACTAGGACGCTCCATGACCTTCCCAGCAGCTGCTGTCAGGAGCAGCGGTTCATTTCTGAGACGTCTGTATAGTGGGGGGAGAATCCGAAGACCCTTTCCATCTCCGTGATCCGTTATATGTGGTAAAATCTTTATTGAAGTATTTGGGTGGAAAAATAAATTTTATTCAGCGTTCAGCACTGCACTTATATGCGTTAAAATCTTTTGTGACTTATTTCGGTGGAAAAAAAACTTGTATTCAGCATTAAGAGCTGCACTTATATGCGGGAAATCATTTGTGACCTATTTTGAGGGAAAAAAAAACGAATGAAATGTCATTATTGCAGTCTGACACTTCAGCTGGTTAGTATGGCTGTAAAGCTGATCCGGGACGGCTCTTACTGGAAGTAGTCAAAGTGCTGGGTGGGTGGCTACTCACCATTTTTCAGGCCGGGTCTTGGGAGGCTTATATAAAGCAGTCAGCACTGTCAGGTGGTGTGGATTATCCTCCATCTCACAGTGGAGCTGTGTGGAGATCTGAAGATGTGTGCCATGCTAAAGGGCTGAGAGCCGCATGCTGGAAAACAGGCCCCTAAAGAATGCTGGGGACCGCTGATGAAAAACTGCTAACAAGGTGAATGTTTTGTTCTGTGGACTTTCCATGGAGTGAACAAACACCAAGACTGTGAACTGTCAATATGTTTTGCCTTCTGTGTGAATAAACACTGAACTGTTTAAGTTAAAGATTTTGTGGTTGCCTCTATACTGCATATAAGTGCAGCGCTTAACGCTGAATTAAAAAATAAAATCCCCCCAAAAAGTCACAAATGATTTTACCGCATATAAGTGCAGCTCTTAGCGCTGAATACAAGGTTTTTTTCACCAAAATAAGTCACAAAAGATTTTACCGCTAACTTAGTTTGGTGGAAAAAAAAATTGTATTCATTGTTAAGCGCTACACTTATATACAGTAACATTTTTTGTAACTTATTTTGGTGTAAAAATTTTTTTATTCAGAGTTAAGTGCTGCACTCTTCAATATATTTATTAATGATCTTGTAGAAGGCTTGCATAGTAAAATATAAATTTTCGCAGATGTCACTAAACTGTGTAAAGTAATTAACACTGAAGAGGAGAGTATACTACTACAGAGAGATCTGAATAGATTGGAGGCTTGGGCAGATAAGTGGCAGATGAGGTTTAACACTGACAAATGTAAAGTTATGCACATGGAAAGGAATAATGCAAGTCACCCGTACATACTAAATGGTAAAACACTCGGTAACACTGACATGGAAAAGGATCTAGCAATTTTAATAAACAGCAAACTAAGCTGCAAAAACCAGTGTCAGGCAGCTGCTGCCAAGGCCAATAAGATAATGGGTTGCATCAAAAGGGGCATAGATGCCCGTGATGAGAACATAGTCCCACCACTTTACAAATCGCTAGTCAGACCACACATGGAGTACTGTGTACAGTTCTGGGCTCCTGTAAACAAGGCAGATATAGCAGAGCTGGAGAGGGTCCAGAGGAGGGCAACTAAAGTAATAACTGGAATGGGGCAACTACAGTACCCTGAAAGATTATCAAAATTAGGGTTATTCACTTTAGAAAAAAGACGACTGAGGGGAGATCTAATTACTATGTATAAATATATCAGGGGTCAGTACAGAGATCTCTCCAATCATCTATTTATCCCCAGGACTGTGACGAGGGGACATCCTCTGCGTCTGGAGGAAAGAAGGTTTATACACAAACATAGAAGAGGATTCTTTACGGTAAGAGCAGTGAGACTATGGAACTCTCTGCCTGAGGAGGTGGTGATGGTGAGTACAATAAAGGAATTCAAGAGGGGTCTGGATGTATTTCTGGAGTGTAATAATATTACAGGCTGTAGCTTCTAGAGATGGGTCGTTGATCCATGGAGTTATTCTGATTGCCTGATTGGAGTCGGGAAGACATTTTTTATTCCCCTAAAGTGGGGAAAATTGGCTTCTACATCACAGTTTTTTTTTTTGCCTTCCTCTGGATCAACTTGCAGGATGACCGGCAGAACTGGAAGGACAAATGTCTTCTTTCAGCCTTTTCTACTATGTTACTATGTTACTTCTATGCGGTTAAATATTTTGTGACTTATTTAGGTGGAAAAACAAGTTTCATGCAGCGTTCAGCAAATTACCTGAGATGAGTCCTGTCCCTAGCACACGCAAGTAAGTGTACAAAAACCAAATAACATATAAAACCAGATTCAAAGCATAGATGGCAAGGCGGATTACTGTATACTGTACATAAAATGTATGGAGGTTACACCATGCCGGACAATATAACCTCTGTGCCATGCTGTACAATAAACAGTATAACCCCTGCACAGTGTAGAGGTATATGTGTATAACATAAACATACTCCACATGAAAACTTACAATTACTTGGCTTGGCCCTTGGGATCTCGGACACCACTTTAACACTTGGCTGGGGGGCACGGTAGGAGCTGATGTTGTGCTTTATCCTAATTAGAAAGATTTCATAATAAGGATTTGGATAAGGGGCAGAGGGATAGCAAAGCACAGCGAGGCTGGGGCTGCTACTAGGGGGTCATACCATGGGGGAGTAATAAAGCCCACCATAATGCCCCCCCAGTAGTAATAATTCTCATTATAATGTGCAAAACATACCCCCTTGTAATGCCCCCAGTTGAGCTAATGTTTCCATAATGTGCCAATATAAAATACCCCTTCTCAGTGCCCCCGTAGATGACCCCATAGTGCTCCTCTCCCCCTTTCCCCATAGTACCCACCATAATGTGTCCCAGTATAAAATGCCCCTATACAGAGCCCCCCATATAAAATATCCCTTCTGTTTAGCCTCTGTAGATGCCCCTATAGTGCCACCCAATAATGTGTCATTAATAAGTGCCCCAATAGATGCCCCCCAATCATGTGCCAGTAAGATGTGCCCCCATAGATGCCCCTAATCATGTGCCAGTAAGATGTGCCCCAATCATGTGCCAGTAATATGAGCCCCCATAGATTCCCCCAATCATGTGCCAGTAATAATAGCCCCCCCCACCATCATGTGCCAGTAGCCAGAGTGCCCCCCTATAATGTGCCAGTAGCCCCCTATCAAGTGCCAGTAGCCCCCCTATCAAGTGCCAGTAGCCCCCCTTATGTGCCAGTAGCCTCCTATTATGTGCCAGTAGCCCCCCTTATGTGCCAGCAGCCCCCCTTATGTCTGTGCCAGCAGCCCCCCTTATGTCTGTGCCAGTAGCCCCCCTTATGTGCCAGTAGCCCTGCCTTATGTGCCAGCATCCCCCCTTATGTGCCAGAAGCCCCTCTTATGTGCCAGAAGCCCCCCTTATCATGTGCCAGCAGCCTCCAGGATGCGATGCAGGCCTCTTCCGGCCTGTGTCCCTCGCTCGCTCAGACGGCGCGATGACGTCATTGCGCCGCTTGCACCGGCCTCTGATAGGCTGCCAGCACTAGGCCGGCAGCCTATCAAAGGAACAGGGAGGGGACACACCTCTCCCTGCCCTGCCGCATTACAGACATTTGTATCGCCGTCCTGATGACAGCGATACAGATGAGATGACTTTGGAAATGAGTGAGCGCTTCCACAATGGAAGCGCAACACTCATCTCCTGCTGTGCCCTGCCTGCGCCCCCCATCTGTCAGCGTTAAGCGATGCACTTACAGTATATGCGGTAAAATCTTTTGTGAATTATTTCGGTGGAAAAACAAATTTCATGCAGCGTTTATCGCTGCAGTTATTTGTGGTAAAATCTTTTGTGAAGTTTTTCTTCATTCTTATCCTCAACACATATACTGACTTGACCCCCCCCCCCTCACCCCCAGCTATACATATAAGAGGTGCCAGCACAACCTTGGGGCGAATAAAGGTAAATGACACTGCCTGTTAAAGGGAATTACAGCATGATACCACAATACATTTGATATGACATTTAGCAACAGTTTAAAGTGCCCACATATAGCACATAGTGGGACACTGCATCAAGATGAATCAGGCATGGATCAGCCAGGATTTCCACACACCAATGGCTGATGCATCAGACTAGATCATGGTGCCACACCAACAATTTGACAAACGAGACTGGTTTCTTCTAGCTACCTGCCTCAGCTACTATTCTGATGCTGCAACCCACCTGATACCACTTGCTCCTTCTTGCACCTACCTTTGTCAGCGGGTACTGGTATTGCCACCCACCGCCCCACTCTGTTACCGGGTCACTTTGTGGTCTCCTGATACAGCTGCTGCTGCCATCTCCAAACTATGTCACCTTGCCACTCTGTGGCCTCCTCATGCTGCTGCCATATCCACACTATTTCACCTTTCCACTCTGTAGTCTCCTGATTCTGCTGCTGCTGCTACTGCCACTGCCAACTCCACACAATGTCACCTTACCACTCTGTGACCTCCTAATGCTGCCGCCACTTCCAAACTATGTCACCTTGACACTCTGTGGTCTCCTCATGCTGCTGCCATCTCCACACTATGTCACCTTGCCAGTCTGTGGTCTCCTAATGCTGCTGCTGCCATCTCCACACTATGTCACCTTGCCACTCCGTGGTATCCTGCTGCTTCTGCCATATGCACACTATGTCACCTTCCCAGTCTGTGGTTTCCTGCTGCTGCCATATCCACACTATGTCACCTTGCCACTCTGTGGTCTCCTGTTGCTGCTTCCATATGCACACTATTTCACCTTGCCACTATGTGGTCTCCTGATGCTAATGATGATGCTACTGCAATCTCGACACTATGTCACCTTCCCACTCTGTGGTCTCCTGTTACTGCCATCTCCACACTATGTCACTTTGCCACTCTGTGTTATCCTGCTGCTGCCATCTCCACACTATGTCACCTTGCCACTCTGTGGTCTACTCATGCTGCTGCCATCTTCACACTATGTCACCTTGCCACTCTGTGGTCTCCTGATGCTGCTTCTATCTCCACACTATGTCACCTTGCCACCCTGTGGTATCCTGCTGCTGCTGCTACCATATCCACACTATGTCACCTTGCCACTCTGTGGTATCCTGATTCTGCTGCCATCTCCACACTATGTCACCTTGCCACTCTGGGTTATCCTGCTGCTGCTATATCCACACTATGTCACCTTGCCACTCTGTGGCCTGCTGATGCTGCTGCCACCTCCAAACTATGTCACCTTGCCACTCTGTGGTCTCCTCATGCTGCTGCCATCTCCACACTATGTCACCTTGCCGCGCTGTGGTCTCCTCATGCTGCTGCCATCTCCACACTATGTCACCTTGCCACTCTGTGGTCTCCTGATGCTGCTGCTGCCTTCTCCACACTACGGTATGTCACCTTGCTATTATGTGATCTGCTGATGCTGCTGCTATAGCTACTGCCATCTCCACATTATGTCACCTTTTGAGATGGCCGAACATCGGCCGGGACGGTTCGCAAATGCGAATGCGCGTTTGCGCTCAAATGCTTCCAAACCACGCGTTCGCGACGGGCCCCATTCACTTTAATGGCAGGCGAACCTGAAAAACCTTCAGGTCATATTTGCAGCCACCAAATACTTACTAGAAGTGCACAAATAGTCCCACAACATGGACAGTGACATGCCAGAGGGGGATCAATGGCAAAAATTCACACAAAAATTATGTCTTTTAATCAGGGGCTATTTTTATGCATCTTAAAGGGAAACTCTCAAAAATGTGCCCTGCTGGAGCCCAAAAAAATTTTCTTTTTTCTTTTAGGCCACGGAAGTACAGGTTCCAAAAATTAGGCATTCACCTGAAAGAACTTGTGATGATGTGGCTAGAGGTACATTAGGCGGTCACTGGCTAAAAATGTTACTGTAGGCCAGAACAGGTCCCAAAAATTAGACAGTCACCTGACAGAAAAGAACTTGTAGCTGAAGGCAGTGGAGTTGCAAGGGGGGTGCGGCTGTGCGGGCCGCACTGGGTGACACCAATCTGATGGGGTGAGTGCATAGGCATGCGCACAAGGTTGGGCTGCTGGGCACACCCTAATCAAGACTGATTAATGCTGTGACTGTGAATACTAATCAGCGCTTCCATTTTGGAAGCGCTGATTAGTACCGGAGGACCGGGAAGTGGTGAAGGATCTGTACTTACTGCTTCCTGGTCCTCGGCTGTCTGCTGTGCAGTGCTGCGCACAGCGTGCGTCGCTCTGTGATGTCACGCTGTGCACGCCAGCCGACAACAGGAGGAAGAAGATCGCAGGAGGTGAAGGGTTATAATACTATCTGCACATTGTAAAATAAAAATATAAATAACCACCACATTATTTTCTATCCGCCGCCACAAAACAATCTGAAAGTGCCCCTCCCAAGGGGTAAATTATACAGGGGGTAATATAACTAGGGATATTAGGGTACATTATTTTACGGGGGTTATATAACTTTTATTTTTGTTCATATTGATAATTATATTTGTGGTCGTGGCAACCAAGTACGTACCTATCCTACCTGGGATACCCTACCCCTAAGCGGTCAGAGTTGTGCCGTAACCGCGTCGTGGAGGGACGCCTGAAAGAGGGCAAAAGACATACTGACAGGCAAAGTAATTTATTGCAAAGTCGTTACAAAGCTAACGTTTGAAAGGCTGCCGACATTTCAGTTTCGGGGTGCGGTATGTAACGGTTGAAACAAGACGAGTGCCAACGCCCCAGTTTCTGAATGACATGCGCAGGCACTCGATTCTTGGAGGCTGCGGATGCAGCACCTATGCGGAACGAATGTCCCGAAATTGTGGCAGGGTCACCGCCCGTGCTGGCCACTAGTGACCTTACATGGGATATGAACTGGTGGGTGGTGAGCGGAACCACCCCGAAGGGTAATAATGGACTGTTCGGTCCGGCTTCGGACAAGGTGGACCGTAACTGACGGAGCACCGTGACGGGACACCATTGATGTGCTGTGGGAAAGAAGGATACCTGGACAGGGGGGCCCATCTGGGAGGTCTTAGACGTCTTGAGCAGTAGTATGAACCCGTCGGAGTTCTGGACCAGCTGGCTGACCGTGAGGAACCTGCTACTGCCTGGCGAACAGGTGAACTCCCCAGGTCTCAGGAAGCCGTAAAAGGCTAAATAGATGGCTGATTTGAGTACCAAGCTGGGCAAAACCCCGAAAGGATTACCGTCCAAGGCGTCGGACAGTTTGCGGAAAAGAGGGCCGGTGACCGCTTGCCTGCGTACTTGGCTTTGAGGCCCGTACTTGCTCAAACCCTTGAGGGCGGCTTTGACAGCATGCATGGTGAATACTGATGCTAGTTCGGGATGGCTAACGGAGAGGAAGTGTTGCACTCCCGCCAGGTACGACCTCACTGTGGCGTGGGAGAGCTTGCGCACTGAGTGGCAGTAACCAATGAACGCCAGAATGTACTCTGGAAAACTGGAGTCCCCCTGAGGACATTCCCCTCTAAACCTGCAGAACGTCTTCCACCCGGTGTTGTATGCCCTGGTTGTGTTAGGCGAGAGGGAATGGCATATTAGAGCGTGAGCCGTCTCAAGGTGGTCGGTTACATTAGCCTTAAGGACTCGTGAGGAGGGACGGTGGCGCCTGTCGCATCTGCCTCTGGCATGATCTGAAAGAAACGGGAGAAGTTAGCCCTCGACAAGGCGTCAGCAGCCCCGTTTTGCGCGCCTGGCACATGCGCACTGAAAACATGAAAGTGGTGTTGTAGGGAGAGCTGCACTAACCGTCTGAGGAAACACATGACTTGGCTAGATTTTGACAGCCCATTGTTAAGAATGTCTACTACGGCTGTGTTGTCAGTCACGAACAGAACAGACTGACGCGCCCAAAGATTGCCCCATATGTGGGCGGCCACCACGATGGGGTACAGCTCGAACAGCGCCGAGGTTTGGAGGAACCCCGGGATTTGTCCCACCTCGGCAGGCCACGCGTCTGCAACCCAGTGGGTGCCGAAAATGGCGGCAAACCCCGAGCCCGCAGCTGCATCTGAAAAGACTGTAGGCGACTGACACGACAGCTCAGGTACGAATAAGGACACCCCGTTCCACTGGCTCAGGAAATGGTCCCACATGTGGAGATCCGCTAGGGCTTGACTGTCCAGGCACACTGGGCTGTCCTGTTCTGGGGCGGAACTTAAGAGCGCCAGTAGGCGGGATATGAACGCTCTGCCCTGCGGGATGATGCGCATGGCGAAGTTTAACATGCCCAGTAGAGACTGGAGGTCAGCCCTAGTGACCACGGTTGTGACTGTAAACCTGTGGATGACTTCTCTAATCCTTGTTAACTTGTCCACAGGCAACCTAGCTAACATATGCTGGGAGTCTAACTCGATGCCCAGAAAGGTGATGACTGTGGCCGGGCCTTCCACCTTCTTGGGGGAAACCGGGACACCTAACTGGGAAAAACACCTTAGCAGCTTCCCCAGCCCTAGGGGGAGTGCCCCTGGCCTCTCAATCAGCAGGAAGTCATCCAAGTAGTGGATGACAAACTCACAGAGGACCTTGTGTACCAAGATCCAGTGGAGTGCCTGAGCCAACTGATCGAAGAGCCAGGGGCTACTCTTGGAACCGAAGGTGAGCTTGGTGGAGAAATAATACAGGCCTTTCCACTTGATGCCGTGCCACTGCCAGAGGGCTGGCATGATGGGAGGCAACTTAAAGGCATCCGATATGTCGGCTTTGGACAACATGGACCCTGGGCCCGTTTTCATGATGATGGCGATAGCCTGGTCGATCGAAGCATATCTCATGCCCACTTCCTCCGAAGGAATGAGGGAGTTAAGGCTGGGGACCTGGGAGCCGTGTGGGGCCGACAAGTCGATAATGAGTCTCTCCTTTCCGCTGAACTTGCCTGTGACTACCCCCACGGGACTGACTCTCCAGCGTTGAAAAGGGGGCACACCAAAGGGACCGATTAAGAACCCTTTGCTTAACTCGGCCTCTATTAGTGCGTCTACCGAGGCGGGATTTCTTTCGGCTGACTGAAGGTTTTTGCACTCGTGTGTAAACTCTGGAGTCGTGATCAGTCCCGTGTGGAAGCCCTCTTGGAATCCTGACACCACGAACTGTACAAACCCTGGGTTGTGGTGACCTAGCAAGTGTTCTTGTAGACGGCTAATATTGACCACACTCATGTAGTTTTTTACCGATTTTAATGAGCATGCTACTCGGGGGTGGGCCCTAAAACAATTGGTACAGATATGCAACAACCGGCATTGCCCAAAATTACAAGACGCGTAATTAAAGTTGTTGCATATCTGTGCCCTCCCTAGCTGAACGATGGGTCGGCCCAGCTTGTCTACTGAGTTGGGGGGTCTGAAGACTTCGAGTGGACCAGCTGCAGAGCTGGAAGGGTAGGACGCCGTGCTGACGGCGGATTTATCGCACCACTCGACAGAGTGGAAGATAGACTGACAGGCGGAACAGGAGGGAGCTTTCAGGCCTGCAAAGTGTCTGCAGAAAAGCTCGGTGTCCAGGTTGGACCAGTCAGTAACGTGTTGGAATTGGGAGAGAGCCGCTGCCGCCTTAGCTGCAAATGAACAGTGGTAGTCATAGAACGCGGTTCCTCCATACCTATGACCCAATTCTGTGACCCTAAAGAGATATAGGTCTAGTTCCTCCCTCCTGTCCGGCCTGGCAGTGCAAATGACATCCCTAAAAAGGCTAAACGCCATGACGAACTCCGGGATGGACAATTTGCGGTTGAGCCGGTGGTCGCGGCTTCTCAGTACCACTGACACTTCCCCGCAAGCTATGACCTTATTGTCAGATAGGTCCCTGGAGGCTATCAGTAGAGATGCAAGATTGACATCCCTACCCTCTAGGATGTCTTTCCTGATGTTGACCGGGACATAGTGGGAGGGAGTCACGTTGGGGACGGACTGGACAGAACGAATGTCTGCTATGGCAGAGGTGGAGGCGACCGGAACCTCAAGGGAGGAAACTGGTAAGACTGCGCTGCGAGCCTCGATAGACTCCAATCTCGCCTGCATGGACGTGACGGCCGACGTTAGACTGTTTAGCATGACGTGTATCTGAGTCAGTGATGTTTGCATCGTGGTTGCAGGGGGATCATTGGCACTGGGTACCAGGGAGTCTCTCCACAGCCGATATAGCTCCGCTTTTCTGGCGGTTGCCGGGAAAGGAACGCCCCGCTTTGTCAGCTCCGCCATAAGCCTGGGGATGGTCCAAGCACGTAGGGACGGTGTACTGCCCCTCTCGGATGTCTCTGCTACGATCTCGTCCACTGACGCTTCGACAATGTCTGATGCGCGTGACATTGCAGCTGTGAAAACAGTAACGTAATATGACCGACTAGCCTGGATGACCACTGGTATCCGTGCAGCTGTCTAACTATGTAATGAAAGGGTGAAGAATCCCCGTGAGGTATGCACACTAACACCAGAAGAGCTGTGAAGGAGTGGCCAGGAACCGCCACCCGGAAGTCCATGCAAGGAGACCTGACGTACTTACCAACTGAGAATTCCTATACTCTGACTACTACGGAAGTATTTAACGAAAATAGAACAACCTGTACGTAAAAAAAAACATGAGACACAAGCCTGAAGGCAGCAACTACCCGTCCCCCAACGTATACCCCCACTACCTTGGTTGACAAGGAAAATCAATTGAGATCCAACCAACTTTCTCTGACTAACAACTGTTTGAACCTGGAAAACAACAACAGAACAACACAAAAGAACCAGTCAATGCGTGAGGCTCAATACCAGGACGTGGTCGTGAGTGGAGGTATGGTCGACTGGTGAGAGTGGGTGTTTGATTGACGTTGACCACTACCTAACGTTGGTGATGAAAAACCCCTACCTATCTAGGCGGCACGGCGGCCCGTGCCAGACTTTAATGTGGGCGAGGAGCGGGCCGTTGCACCCTGGCACCATGAACCAAGTGGGGATGGGTTTTTAGGCAACGGCTGACACCCCCCGCAAACATGAAACGGGTGCCACGTGGAGAGCTAACACGTGTCCCTGACAGGGTGCTCAGTGCGGGGGCCCCCTCCGTCCCAGGATAGCGCCGTCTGCCGGCTGAGCACTTCTGCAGCGTGGGGAGCAGCGCAGCCCTCTGGCATGAAGTCGACATAGGGGGGCCCCCGTCGACGAGGGCCCTATCTTGCCGAAACTAAAATGCCGCGTGGGGGGCCTCGCCGGTCCCTGATGGAGGCTCAGTGCGGGGGTGCCCCCCTACTCCATGAGGGGCCGACCCACCGCCGGCTGAGCATCTCCACTGCGTGGGGAAACGGCGCTGCCCCCTGGCATAGGGGGAGGCTTTATCAGACATAGCCTCCCCCCTTCTTATGTGAGAACGTGCCACGTGGGGGGCCCACCGCTCCCTGATGGAGGCTCAGTGCGGGGGTGCCCCCCTACTCCATGAGGGGCCGACCCACCGCCGGCTGAGCATCTCCACCGCGTGGGGAAAACGGTGTTGCCCCCTGGCAACTCGAAATAGCGGAGCCTGTGTCGCTGTCCCCTACTCTGCTGCTGGATGGGCGGAGCCGCGTGACGCCGTCCTGCTCCCCGGCAGGGCGCCCGTCACCGGGGTGCCCCCCCTAGCTAGGGGGCCGACCCACAGCTGACTGCACTGCCTACCAGGTGGGGGAGCTGGCCAGCGCTGGCTGTGTCTGGCGAAAAGGGGCGGAAGCGGGCGGGGAGGCGGGCGGGTCGGGACTTCTCGTGACCATTGGCCCCGCCCCCCGCCAGAGAGAGATGCCATGCGCGGACCTGGGCGGCGGAGGAGGGGAGTGCAGTGGGCTCCACACCCCCCCCCCCGGCGGCTGAAGAGGTGCCGCCGTTTGAGCGGGCAGGCCCGTACTGTTGAGCCCCGTCCCCTGCTGTCTGCTGGTGACGCAGCAACCCGGCGTATGGCGGGCCCTACTCACCAAAGGGCTGACCACCGCACGCACGCACATCCACTTACCTAATCTGCCGAATGGACTGCCAGGTACGAGCGCACGCTTCCTGCGAAACTCTGCACGTCGTACGCATGTGGGAGGGCGCCGGCCGTTGAAGTAGGTGACCAAGCCCCTCCCACAAATACAGGCCAATGAATCGGCCTTTACACGAGTGCGGGCCTGTATGTATGTATGCAGAGTGTATTTGTGTATAGATATGTTTGCGTGTGTTGTGGCAGTGGAGCGAGCCAGAGGGCCAGATGACAGCCATTGAAAGGGTGTATCTCACCCAGAGGAGCCTAGGTGAGAACAGAAAAGTCCCGGCAAAGCATGTAAAGGGGGTGTTGTTTGCACCAGGAGTGTGTTACCAAGGGGCCCGGCCTTGGTGGAGTAAAGGCCCTAGATATAGGTGGCCACTAAGCTAGTTGGTGGACACCAAGCTACTTAGCTTAGCAGGCTTCAGCTAGTCCAGGGCGGGCTTTTACTGGGAACAGGCAATGTGTTGGGTGGATGCCTGTTCCCCACGCTCCACTGCGGGATTTAAGAATATGCCCATGTCCAGGGATGCTATTTAATCCTGTTGCTGGACTTAGGTGGGGCTCTTAGTCTGAGGAAGGAGCAGGCTGTGCTAAAGCCTGTGGGAGCCGGGACCCTCTGACCCTGTGTGGGGTAAGCACTGCTGTGTTTTGGAGAGCTGGGTGGTAGACCCGGATCCTGCTGGAGAGGGACTATACTGTTTAGTCAATGTCCAGACAGCTGATGATTTGTTTTGATTTAAGTTTTGGTTGCTTTTTGTGCATGAAGACTGCCAAATAAATGCACTGTTTGGACACTAAGGGTACTTTCACACTTGCGTTTTTCTTTTCCGGCATAGAGTTCCGTCACAGGGGCTCTATACCGGAAAATAACTGATCAGGCATATCCCCATGCATTCTGAATGGAGAGTAATCCGTTCAGTTTGCATCAGGATGTCTTCAGTTCAGTCGTTTTGACTGATCAGGCAAAAGAGAAAACCGTAGCATGCTACGGTTTTATCTCCGGCAAAAAAAACTGAAGACTTGCCTGAATGCCGGATCCGGCATTTTTTTCCATAGGAATGTATTAGTGCCGGATCCGGCATTCAAAATACCGGAATGCCGGATCCGTCCTTCCGGTCTGCGCATGCGCCGACCTTTAAAAATGAAAAAAAAAAAAAAAACGGATCCGTTTTGCCTGATGACACCGGAAAAACGGATCCGGTATTGCAATGTATTTTTCTGACTGATCAGGCATTTTTCTGACTGATCAGGATCCTGATCAGTCAGAAAAATGCCTGATCAGTCAGAAAAAATAACATCCGTTTGCATACAGTTTGTCTGATCAGGCAGTCAGTTCAGGCAACGGAACTGCCTGCCGGAATCAAACAACGCGAGTGTGAAAGTACCCTAAAGCCTTTGTCTGGAAGAAGTCTGTGAGAATGACCCCCGAATAAAAAGACGATCCCTTACAGTGTGTATGTGTATATAATATATTTATACATACATACATACATACGCGGCGTGTGTGTTTGTGCTTAAGGCATCTAGATCCGCCCCGGTCCCTATTATAGTCAACGGGGATGGAGAGGCGATCCGGCGGCACGGCGAAATAGCGGCAGGATGGATCCGACAGGGTGAACAGCCTGTCGGATCCGTCCTGCCGCTAGTGTGAAAGTACCCTTAGGCGGTCACTGGATAAAAATTTTACTGTAGACCAGTAAAGGCCCCAAAAATTAGGCACTTGTCTGACAGAAAAGAACTTCTGATGATGTGGCTGGAGGTACATTAGGCGGTCACTGTATAAAAGTTTTACTGTAGGCCGGTACAGGCCCCAAAAAATTTGTCATTCACCTGACAGAAAAGAACTTGTGATAATGTGGCTGGAGGTACATTAGGCGGTCATGTGGATAAAAATGTTACTGTAGGCGACTGGAGTACAGGCCCCAAAAATTAGGCATTCACATGACAATAAAAGCCCTTTTATGCTGCTGTATATACATAAGGCATGGACCATTCTTTCTTCTGAGTGGTGGTGGATATATGTGGGCTGGCATGAGGAAATTCAATTACACGTGGTCAACACAGGTGTTGAATTCCTCCGAGATCCATGCTTCATAATTTTTTTTAAATGTGAGGTAGTCCACACTGTTGTGAGCTAGGCAAATGTGCTTATCGGTCACGATCCCCCCCCTGCTGCGCTGAACGTCCTTTCGGACAGGACACTCAACAAGGAACAAGCCAAGAGTTCCATGGAAAATTGTGCCAGCTCTGGCCACAGGTTAATCTTGCACACCCGGTGGTCAAGGAGTTCAACGCTTCTCAAAGCGTATACATCGGCCGTTAGCCCGATGTATTTGGACACCTGTTGGTCTAGGCGTTCCCTGAGGCTAGATCCGGAGGGCGGCTGTCGATAGGTTGGCTGCAAGAATGATCTCATATCCGAAGTGACCAACACATCTTCAAACCGCCCTCTTTTTGCAGGCGTGGTGGGATTGGTACCCGCACCTGTTTTGCAATGGCTTGATGCCATTGTATCACAGGCAGGAGAATACACAGTGTCTTCTGTCCTGGAGACAATTGAGGAGTAGGTCAATTATCTCTCAGGACAAAGGAAAAATCGCCAATACACACGTGGGGACAATAGGACAGACATCACTACTCAAATATACAATGTCCCACCCTTTACAGTACACATAGACATTTAACATATCCCAAAATGGCACGAATTAGACCAGGGGTTCAAACGTTAGTAAAAGTCCTTTGTGAACAAAGGAAGCATGGCTGATGAGAGGGCCCATAATCCTGTGGCAAGAGGCTGGCAACCAGGCCTCTCCACCACCAAGTGGCGAGGTTGGTTTTGTCACACCACCCATGAGAATTCATTAAGTATTGCGACTTCTTCATCTTTCAGCTCCTGCTCCTTGACGGCTTGATCAATGACACAACGCAATGCATGCTCCAGAAAGAAGGCGTAAGGTACGATGTCACTGATGGCGCCCTGGATGTGACTGACCAGTTTGGTGATCTCATCAAATGGCCGCAGAAGTCTGCATTTATCGTGAATTAACAGCCACTGGCGCGGTGGGAAAAAAAAACAAGTTCCCCAGAACCTGTCCTGCCACAGAGTTCGTACAGGTAGTCGTTAACTGCACGTTTCTGCTGGAGAAGCCTATCGAGCATATACAAGGTGGAGTTCCAGCGCGTCATGCAGTCACAAATCAGACGTCTGACGGGCAAGTGGTGTCGCAGCTGAACGTCAGCAAGGCGAGCCATGGCCATGTAAGACCTTTTAAAATGGCCAGATTTTCCTGGCCTGCCGCAAGACGTCCTGGACCCCAGCGTATTTGGCAACGAATCACTGCACGACTAAGTTCAGGACGTGTCATTTTGCCCTGTTTCAGCGTGCTCAGCAGATTGACACCATTATCACACACCACTTTACCAACTGTAAAATTGAGCAGAATTAGCCACTGATCGGCCTGTGACCGCAAAGCTGAAAGCAGTGCAGGACCGGTTTAGCTCTTGGCTTCCAAGCTCAACAGCCGCAGCACAGCAACTTCTCACCTGGCACGTCAAATAGGTTCTGAGGAGCTTGGGGGGTGCAGTGGAAGAGGCAGTAGCAGTGGAAAAGGAGGAGTCAGCCGAGGAGGAGACGGAGGATGGAGTAGAAGAGGCAGGGCCGCATGCAAACCATGGCGGTAAGGCCAAATCCACATGGGTGCCACAGGTTACATGCTTGACGGCCGTCAGAAGGTTCACCTCTGGGCAGTAAAAGTCATGTACCTTTAATGTCCGTATTTTCTAGTGTCTGTGGTCAGATGTATCTTGGCACCGACACTGTGTGCCAGAGATATATTAACTTGCAGCTGAACGTGGCCGTATATTTCAGGGATGCCCTTCTGGGAGAAATATTTCCTTCCAGGGACCTTCCATTGCGGTGTGCCAATGGCCTAAATTTACTAAAGGCCACCAATTTATATGGCAGTAGTTGGCGGCTAGCAGTTCCAACAAGCCAGCGGTCAGCAGTTGTGCAAGAGTATTATCCAGCACCATCATTTTTTACGCCCAAACATTTGGGCCACGGAAGCCTGCCTTGTGCCAGATGAACCCGACAACGGCATGGTGGAAGGTGGAGGACAAATCGGAGGAGAGAGGAGAAGGAGAAGGAGAGGAGGCAGGACTCGAGTGTGGCTTTGTGGTTCTGACGGCGTTGCTCCCACTGCGCTCGGTGATATAAGGCCAGGTGCCTTCTTAAGGCAATCGTCCCTACCATTGGTGAGTGTTGGGCTTACTGCGACTAATGCGTTGACAGCACAGGCTGCAGATGGTAACACTATTATCAGCAGCTGACACGTTAAAAACAGCCAACACTGCGGAGTCACGTGCCGGCGTCTTGGGAACGCAAGATGTGACCATGCCTGATGGATGGATCGCTTTAGAAACATTTTCAGTCTGTTTGCTTTTCCTCCTCCTCCTCCCTACCGTCTCTCCCTCTGGACTCCCCTCCTCTTCCCCTCTTGTGAGCAACCACGTGACGTCCATTGACACGTCATCATCGTCACCTTTACCACCACTGACATTAGAGATCTCTGAGTAGGCAGCAACAGCAGGGACCTCCCTCCTTGGGCTGATCTGGGTACTGACGTCAGGCTGCTGGGTGGCAGCCGTTGCTACCTCCTCTTCCTCATCCGATGCCAAGAATGGCTGCGCATCGGTAATGTCTGGTATTAGATGGGAAAATAATTCATCTGACATGAGTGGAGGGGCTATGGTGGTGGTGGTGTCTTTGGGGGTGCACAGAGCAGAGAGTGAGGAGGGTGCAGATACAGAGGATGAGGATGGTGCAGAAGCGGAAGGGTGAGTGAGTCACCTTTGAAGTTATCTCAAGCGCCTTCTCCAACTTGCTACTTGGTGCACCTGCCCGACCCCTACCATCCCTGTGGACCGGTCTGCCTCTTCCTCTGCCTGTGATTTTCAAAAACGACCCTCCGTAGAGAAGAGCAGTATTTGTGGAATAAGGTATATAGCAGCCCTCAATCAGTATTTGGTGGAAGAATATATATAGCAATAGCACCCCTCAATCACTATTTAGTGGAAGAAGGTATATGGCACCCCCTCAATCAGTATTTAGCAGAAACAGGTAAATGGCACCCCTTAATCAGTATTTTGTGGAAGAAGGTATATGGCAGAAACAGGTATATGGCACCCCTCAATCAATATTTTGAGGAAGCAGGTGTATTACAGCCCTCAATCAGTATTTGGTGGAAGAATGTAGAAAGCAATAGCACCCCTCAATAAGTATTTTGTGGAAGAAGGTATATGGCACCCCTTAATCAGTATTTGGCGGAAAGAGGTATATAGCACCCCTCAATCAGTATTTGGCAGAAACTGGTATATAGCACCCCTCAATCAGTATTTGGCGGAAACAGGCATATGGCACCCCTCAATCAGTATTTTGTGGAAGCAGGTGTATCGCAGCCCTCAATAAGTATTTGGTGGAAGAAGGTATATAGCAATAGCACCCCTAAATCAGTTTTTTGTGGAAGAAGGTATATGGCACCCCTCAATCAGTATTTGGCAGAAACAGGTATATAGCACCTCTCAATCAGTATTTGGTGGAAACTGGTATATAGCACCCCTCAATGAGTATTTGGCAGAAACAGGTATATAGCCCCCCTCAATCAGGATTTTGTGGAAAAAGGCATATCGCAGCCCTCAAGCAGTTTTTTGGGGGGCAATAGGTATATCACACCTGGTGCAATTAACTATTCCAATAGCGTTTGTCCCTCTATCTAGCTGTGGTATCGCAGCAGAACCGCACACAACTGCTGCAAAATACAAATACACTATAATATAATTTCTATGTTAGAAAGTATATTATAAGTATATTATACCCCTCAGTATGTCACACCTATCGATAGCACACCTATACCAGTCCTTAAAAGGACTTTTGTGACCTTATTAACTAGTGTTTGGTGTCCCTAACTGTCCCTGTTACAAAATGCAACCTCTCCTTACACTGGCAAAACACATAATGTAAAATTGCTGCCAGATCGGGTTCTGTTATAGGGTTGTGGGTGTGTCCATGTGCTGAAGCATCTCAATTGGCTGTCCTGTCCCACCTGATGGATGTGTCATGGGTCAAAGTTCGGCACTATGCAAAAAAATATAGCTCATGCAAATATCGCCATTTGTTTGAGCAAAGTTCGCCGCTAAACGACCACCAGGCAAACCGCAAAGCCATCTCTAGTGCACACAGCAGAGAGTAAGGGTGCATACACAGAGGATGAGGAGGGTGCAGAAGCGGAAGGCTTAGTGAGCCACTCAACCAACTCTTGTGCATCCCTTGACATAATCACACGCACCTTCTCCAACTTCCCACTTAGGCTCCGACCTGGTGCACCTGCCCGACCCTCTGCCTGTCATTTTCAAAATTAACCTGTGCCAAAGTGCCTAGAGAAGAGCAGTATTTGTGGAAACAGGTATATTGCAGGCCTCAATCAGTTGTTAGTTGAAGCAGGTATATCACTCTCAAGCAGTCATTTTGTGGATGCAGCTATATGGAAAAACTCAATCACTATTTTGTGGAAGCTGATATATGGCAGGCCTCAATCAGTTGTTAGTTGAAGCAGGTATTACACCCTCAAACAGTAATTTTTGTGGACGCATGTATATGGAAAACCTCAATCACTATTTTGTGGAAGCTGATATATGAAAGGCCTCAATCAGTTGTTAGTTGAAGGAGGTGTATCACCCTCAGGCAGTAATTTTGTGGACGCAGGTATATGGAAAACCTCAATCACTATTTTGTGGAAGCTGATAGATCACAGCCCTCAATCAGTATTTTCTGGAAGCATACAAATGCACTATAATATACTTTCTATGTTAGAAAGTATATTATAAGTATATCACACCCCTCTATGTATCACACCTATCGATAGCACAACGTTACCAGTCCTTAAAAGGACTTTTGTGGCCCTATTAGCTAGCATTTGGTGTCCTTAAGTTCCTAAAAGACTGTCCCTGCTCCAAAATGCAACCTCTCCTTACACTGGCAAGACACATAATGCAAAATGGCTGCCAGATCGGTTTCTGTTATAGAATTAGGGGTGTGTCCTTGTGCTGAAACGTCTCAATTGGCTGTCCTGTCCCACCTGATGGATGTGTCATGGGTCAAAGTTCGTCGCAATGCAGAAGAATATGGCGCCGGTGGACATCGCCATATGTTCGCATGTTCGGCGAATCGCGAACCGCAAGACCATCTCTAGTACTGGACGCCAGGGTATTTGGCAACAAATCGCTGCACCACTAAGTTCAGTATGTGTTCCATGCACTGCGCGTGTATCACTTTGCCCAGTTTCAGCGCGCTCAGCAGACTGGCACCATTGTCGCACACAACTTTACCAACTGCCAAATTGATTGGGATTAGCCACTGATCAGCCTGTGACCGCAGAGCTGAAAGCAGTGCAGGACCGGTGTGGCTCTTTGCTTCCAGGCTCAACAGCCGCAGCATAGCATGGCATAGTCTCACCTGGCACGTCAAATAGGTTCTGGGGAGCTTGGGGGACTCAGCATAAAAGGCGGTAGCAGTGGAAAAGGAGGAGTCAGCTGAGGAGGAGACGGAGGATGGAGGAGGAGGAGGAGGAGAAGAAGAGGCAGGCCTGCATGCAATCCTTGACAGTACAACAAATCCACATGGGTACCACGGGTTACATGCTTGATGCCTTCACAAGGTTCACCCAGTGGGCAGTAAAAGTTATGTACCTTCCCTGCCCGTGTTTGCTAGACTACGTGTCTGTGGTCAGATGTATCTTGGCTCCGCACGTGAGCCAGTTTCTTTGTAGCGCTTGATGGTTTTTGTGACTGCACTTTGGACACTTTCAAAGTTTTCCCAATTTTTCGGAATGACTGGCCTTCATTTCTTAAGTAATGATGGCCACTCGTTTTTCTTTACTTAGATGCTTTTTTTCTTGCCATAATACAAATTCTAACAGTATATTCAGTAGGACTATCAGCTGTGTATCCACCTGACTTCTCCACAAGGCAACTGATGGTCCCAACCCCATTTATAAGGCAAGAAATCCCACTTATTAAACCTGACAGGGCACACCTGTGAAGTGAAAACCATTTCAAGTGACTACCTCTTGAAGCTCAACAAGAGAATGCCAAGAGTGTGCAAAGCAGTAATCAAAGCAAAAGGTGGCTACTTTGAAGAACCTAGAATATGACATATTTTCAGTTGTTTCACACTTTTTTGTTATGTATATAATTCCACATGTGCTAATTCATAGTTTTGATGCCTTCAGTGTGAATCTACAATTTTCAGAGTCATGAAAATAAAGAAAACTCTTTGAATGAGAAGGTGTGTCCAAACTTTTGGTCTGTACTGTATGGTAGAAAAAGGTAAATCAAACCCATTAATCAGTACTTTGTGGAAGCAAGTATATAGCAGGCCTCAATCAGTATTGTGTGGAAGCAGGTATATCAAACCCCTTAGTCAGTATTTTGTGGAAGCAGGTATATCGTAGCACTCAATCAATATTTGGTGCAAACAGGGATATCAAACCCCTTAACCAGTATTTTGTGGAAGCAGGTATATCTGAGGCCTCAATTAATAACTGGTTGAAACAGGGATATCGAACCCCTCAATCAGTACTTTGTGGAAATAGGTATATCAAACCCCTTAATCAATATTTTTTGGAAGCAGGTATATCGCAGGCCTCAACCAGTATTTTGTGGAAGCAGGTATATCAAACCCCTTAATCAGTATTTTGCGGAAGCAGGTATATCGTAGGCCTCAATCTATATTTGGTGGAAACAGGTATATTGAACTCCTTAATTAGTATTTTGTGGAAACAGGTATATTGCAGCCTTTAATCAGTATTTTATAGATGCAGGTATATCATAGCCCTCAATCATTATTTAGTGGAAGCAGGTATATTAAACCACTTAATCAGTATTTTGTGGAAGCAGGTATATTGCCTGCCTCAATCAGTATTTTGTGGAAGCAGGTATATCAAACCCCTTAATCACTATTTTGTGGAAGCAGGTATATCGCAGGCCTCATTCAATATTTGGTGGAAACAGGTATATCGAACCCCTTAATCAGTATTTTGTGGAAGCAGGTATATCGTAGCCCTTAATCAGTATTTTGTGGAAGGAGGCATATCAAACCCCTCAATCATTATTTTGTGGAAGAGGATATATCCAACTGCGTAATCAGTTTTTTTGTGATAACAGGTATATTGCAGGCCTCAATCAATATTTGGTGGAAACAGGTGTATCGAACCTGTTTATCAGTATTTTGTGGAAGCAGGTATACAGCAACCCTCAATCAGTATTTTGTGTTAGAAGGCATATCAAAACCCTTAATTAATATTTTGTGGAAGCAGTTAAATCGTAGCCCTCAGTCAATATTTTGTGGAAGCAGGTATATCAAACCCCTTAATCAGTATTTTGTGGAAGCAGGTATATCCTACCCCTTAATCAGCATTTTGCGGAAGCAGATAACTCATAGACCTCAATCAATATTTGTTGGAAACAGGTACAAACCCCTTACCCCTTAATCATTATTTTGTAGAAGCAGGCATATCGTAGCCCTCAATCAGTATTTTCTGGAAGCAGGTATATCAAACCCTTTAATCAGTATTTTGTGGAAGCAGGTATAACGTAGGCCTCAATCATTATTTGGTGGAAACAGGTATGTCGAACTCCTTAATCAGTTTATTGTGGAAGCAGGTATATCGTAACCCTCAATCAGTATTTTGTGGAAGCATATATATCAAACCCCTTAATCAGTATTTAGTGGAAGCAGTTATATCGTAGGCCTCAATCAATATTTGGTGGAAACAGGTATATAGAACCCCTCAATCAGTATTTTGTGGAAGCAGGTATATCAAAACCTTAAATTAGCATTTTGTGGAAGCAGGTATATCGCAGGCCTCAACCAATATTTGGTGGAAACAGGTATATCAAACCCCTTAATCAGTATTTTGTGGAAGCAGGTATATCGTAGGCCTCAATTAATATTTAGTGGAAACAGGTATATCGAACCCATTAATCGTTTTTTTGTGGAAGCAGGTATATCGCAGCCCTCAATCAATATTTGGTGGAAACAGGTATATCGAACCCCTTAATCAGTATTTTGTTGAAGCAGGAATATTGTAGGCCTCAATCAATATTTGGTGGAAACAGGTATATCGAACCCATTAATCTGTTTTTTGTGGAAGCAGGTATATCGCAGCCTTCAATCAGTATTTTGTGGAAGCAGGTATATCAAACCCCTTAATCAGCATTTTGTGGGAGCAGGTATATCAATAAATATTTGGTCGAAATAGGTATATTGAACTCCTTTGTCACAATGCGATCTGTGCGTGGTTCCAGGAGGCGTGGACAGCTGAGGCGCGCTTGCGTCATTATTACGCACGTCGTCGCCCATTCCCGTGGTAACCACTCTGGGGCTGAGTGCCAAGCTGATCACTCGGCGCTCAGCTGTATTGGAACTCAGGAGTCATGTGACGCTGGCCACGTCACATGACTCCACTAGCGCCCTATTTAAACAGGCAATCTGCTGGCCACAGATTGCCTGTTATTGAGGTCCTTCCTGCATTATACTTACCTGGTTTGTTGTTCCTGCTTGGCTTCTGATTACCTGTCCGTCTCATCCCTTGGTCTTGGCGTTCCCTCCGGGTTCTGACTTCGGCTTCTCCTGACGATCCGCTGCTTGCTCACCCGGTACCTTATTTCTCTCTTAATTTTTTGACTCAGCTTGTTTTGACTTTTCTGTTGCAGGTGTTGTCTGTCTTCTCTGCACTTTCCAAGCTAAGGGCTTGTCGACCAGTTGTCCCTTGTCGCTAGGACTTGCGAGGCAAGTAGGCAGGGACAGGGGTGCGGGGGGAGCTCAGTGGTCACTTCCCCACCCCATGTGTGTGTGACACACTTGATCAGTATTTTGTGGAAGTAGTTATATCGTAGCCCTCAATCAGTATTTTGTAGAAGCATGTATATCAAACCCCTTAATCAATATTTTGTGGAAGCAGGTATATCTGAGGCCTCAATCAATTTTTGGTGGAAAAGGGTATATCAAACCCCTTAATCAGTATTTTGTGGAAGCAGGTATATTGTAGGCCTCAATCAATATTTGGTGGAAAAGGTATATTGAACCCCTTAATCAGTTTATTGTGGAAGCAGGTATATCGTAACCCTCAATCAGTATTTTGTGGAAACATTTATATCAAACCTCTTAATCAGTATTTTGTGGAAGCAGGTATATTGCAGGCCTCAAACATCATTTGGTGGAAACAGGTATATTGAACCCCTTAACCAGTATTTTGTGGAAGCAGGTATATCGCAGGCCTCAAACAATATTTAGTTGAAACAGGTATATTGAACCCCTTAACCAGTATTTTGTTGAAGCAGGTATATCAAACCCCTTAATCAGCATTTTGTGGAAGCAGGTATATCAAAGGCTTCAATCAGTATTTTGTGGAAGCGGATGTATGAAAACCCTTAATCAGTATTTTGTCTAAGCAGTTATATCGCAACCCTCAATTAGTATTTTGCGAAAGCACATATATCAAACCCCTAATCAGTATTTTTTTAAAGCAGGTATATCGCATGCCTCTATCAATATTTGTTTGAAACAGGTATATCAAACCCCTTAATCAGTATTTTGTGGAAGCAGGTATATCGCAGCCCAAAATCAGTATTTTGTGGAAGCAGGTATATCAAACCCCTTAATCAGTATTTTGTGGAAGCAGGCATATCGCAGCCCTCATTCAATATTTTGTGGAAGCATGTATATCAAACCCCTTAATCAGTATTTTGTTGAAGCAGATACTGTATATTGTAGGCCTCAATCTATATTTGGTAAAAACAGGTATATCGAACCTCTTAATTAGTATTTTGTGGAAGCAGGTATATCGCAGCCCTTAATCAGTATTTTATAGATGCAGGTATATCGTAGCCCTCAATCAGTATTGGCTGTCCTGTCCCACCTGATGGATGTGTTATGGGTCAAAGTTTGGCGCAATGCAAAAAAATATGGCGCCATATTTTCACATGTTCGTCGAATCGCGAATGTGAAAATTTTGCTGCGAAACAACCCCTGGGCGAACCGCAAGTCCATCTCAAGTCACCTTGCCACCCTGTGGCATCCTGCTGCTGTTGCCATATCCACATTATGTCACCTTCGCACTCTGTGGTGTCCTCATGCTGCTGCCATCTCCACACTATGTCACTTTGCCACTCTGTGGTCTCCTCCTGCTGCTGATGCCATCTGCACATACATTCCCCCCCCCCCCCGAGGAAGCTTACGCAAAACATGCGTTGGGGCTCATTTGATCACAATTAGGTATCTATTTATGGCATTACTTATCCAATCTACTATTTATTGTCCATGTACATGGTACTTTTTGCACTTTGCACTTTACTAAATATGTACTGTACAGGGAGTGCAGAATTATTAGGCAAGTTGTATTTTTGAGGATTAATTTTATTATTGAACAACAACCATGTTCTCAATGAACCCAAAAAACTCAATAATATCAAAGCTGAATATTTTTGGAAGTAGTTTTTAGTTTGTTTTTAGTTTTAGCTATTTTAGGGGGATATCTGTGTGTGCAGGTGACTATTACTGTGCATAATTATTAGGCAACTTAACAAAAAACAATTATATACCAATTTCAATTATTTATTTTTACCAGTGAAACCAATATAACATCTCAACATTCACAAATATACATTTCTGACATTCAAAAACAAAACAAAAACAAATCAGTGACCAATATAGCCACCTTTCTTTGCAAGGACACTCAAAAGCCTGCCATCCATGGATTCTGTCAGTGTTTTGATCTGTTCACCATCAACATTGCGTGCAGCAGCAACCACAGCCTCCCAGACACTGTTCAGAGAGGTGTACTGTTTTCCCTCCTTATAAATCTTACATTTGATGATGGACCACAGGTTCTCAATGGGGTTCAGATCAGGTGAACAAGGAGGCCATGTCATTAGATTTTCTTCTTTTATACCCTTTCTTGCCAGCCACGCTGTGGAGTACTTGGACGCGTGTGATGGAGCATTGTCCTGCATGAAAATCATGTTTTTCTTGAAGGATGCAGACTTCTTCCTGTACCACTGCTTGAAGAAGGTGTCTTCCAGAAACTGGCAGTAGGACTGGGAGTTGAGCTTGACTCCATCCTCAACCCGAAAAGGCCCCACAAGCTCATCTTTGATGATACCAGCCCAAACCAGTACTCCACCTCCACCTTGCTGGCGTCTGAGTCGGACTGGAGCTCTCTGCCCTTTACCAATCCAGCCACGGGCCCATCCATCTGGCCCATCAAGACTCACTCTCATTTCATCAGTCCATAAAACCTTAGAAAAATCAGTCTTGAGATATTTCTTGGCCCAGTCTTGACATTTCAGCTTGTGTGTCTTGTTCAGTGGTGGTCGTCTTTCAGCCTTTCTTACCTTGGCCATGTCTCTGAGTATTGCACACCTTGTGCTTTTGGGCACTCCAGTGATGTTGCAGCTCTGAAATATGGCCAAACTGGTGGCAAGTGGCATCTTGGCAGCTGCACGCTTGACTTTTCTCAGTTCATGGGCAGTTATTTTGCGCCTTTGTTTTTCCACACGCTTCTTGCGACCCTGTTGACTATTTTGAATGAAACGCTTGATTGTTCGATGATCACGCTTCAGAAGCTTTGCGATTTTAAGAGTGCTGCATCCCTCTGCAAGATATCTCACTATTTTTGACTTTTCTGAGCCTGTCAAGTCCTTCTTTTGACCCATTTTGCCAAAGGAAAGGAAGTTGCCTAATAATTATGCACACCTGATATAGGGTGTTGATGTCATTAGACCACACCCCTTCTCATTACAGAGATGCACATCACCTAATATGCTTAATTGGTAGTAGGCTTTCGAGCCTATACAGCTTGGAGTAAGACAACATGCATAAAGAGGATGATGTGGTCAAAATACTCATTTGCCTAATAATTCTGCACTCCCTGTATTTGGCTGCTATTTTCGTCTAGGCTGGTGAGGTCATGCATATATGTTCTCCACTAGGGTATCTTTTCTTCATTTAAATACCTCACTAGCCTTTCCCAACTTTGGTCCATGCTATAGTTTGTCCATTTGTGATCCCTTCACCCTGTGTGTCACCCACCATTGTTTTGTATTGTTTGTCATTGTTTTTATTGTATTTCTCCCTTTTTGGGTATTATAATAAAGTCTATATATTTTGTTAGTCGTGCTGTGCCTGTTCTCTCTTTTGGAGTTGTTACTTGGTATGAGGCCTAGTACGCATACTCACTTTGTGAGTTACTTACGATTGGTGTTTATTCATCTCCACACTATGTTACCTTGCCACTCTGTGGTCTCCGGATGCTGCAGCCACCTCCAAACTATGTCACCTTGCCATCCGGTGGCCTTATCATACTGCTACCATCTACAGACTTTGTCATTGTGCCTCTAAAATTTTATTTTATTTTTTCTGAAAAATGATGGGTGACTGCAAAACTCCTTTTGCTGTATGGACCGAATGACGTCATGTGAGGTTGTGTGATGTCTGAAAGTGTGAGGAAAATGTCACGGTGGGGAGTGGGGGAAACTCCCCACCGTACGATAATGGGTAAGTGGGGAAGCAGCTAGGCCAGGATGCCAGGATAAGCGAGCAGGTCACCTCCTACAGCATCCCTAATCCTCACCCTAACTCCTCACCGTATGAGTGGACCTGAATGGTAGGACAGCTCATACCCAGTATACCTAGGACCCTGAGTCGCCCTGATAGTCTCTCTCATAGGAGCAGGGGAGAGACGACCTGATCTTCCAAGACACGGATGAACCAGAGTCTCCCGCAGGCCTAGCAACAAAGGTAAAGGACACCAAGTAGAATGAAAGGTAAGTAACCAGTGGCCAAAGACAACTGAACCAAGAACAACAGTAAACCTGGTCACTTACCTGCCGCAGCTGCTGGAAGGCACCAAAGAAGAACACACAGTAGAAAACTGGAATCCATACAAACGCACTGCAATCCAAAACCATAAGGATGCAGTACATACAGACACACAGTGTTCTGGTTCTGATCAATGGTCAGGTAGGTTTATACACTGCTCCAAATTAGATAGATAGATATTTGCATGCACGGTGAGAGAAATAACACTGACACTCTGTATAAGGTCAAAGCATAACTTTAATTTATTAGGTGGGGGCTTCACATTATATACCCTCCATATTAGTGGGAGGAGTAGGCTTACATGATTGGTCTTTTATCTAGAATGAATGTAAACGGGAAATAAGTTTAAGGCATATGTATGACAGTTTCAAGTTTTTGCTGCAAATAGTTTCAATCATAGAATGCATACTGGGGGTTGTCTCTCGGACAGACACCATTTTGTAAGTGCCAAGCAAGTGTCCATTATATTCCATAACAGTCCCCCCCTTGGATTCTTGATTGTAGAACTTTCCCTGCCTAGTGAACCCCTGGGAATACCATTCGCAATCCTCTTCACCCACAGTGGCGACAACCTACCCCTTTTGGGTAGACTCCCGGTTATTGGACTTATGATAGTACCCTGGGATTCATCTTTCCCTATCTCGGTACGACATAGTAATTGGTGGGGGAACTTGTGTTAAATTCTTTGGTTTCCATTTCTTCTTCACCATATAGCAGCATGATTGGCTGTTCAGTAGTTAAAATCACAATTTTTTCACATATTTTTCGAACACAGGGTACAATGCAACATAACACTACTGACATTAATACTAGCATCAAGACTATCACCATACCTATCTGGGTGAGGAAGGATTTCCAATTTTTGAACCATCCAAAGTACTCATCCCATGGGTCTGTTATCCTTGAGTTGCGTTTTAATTCCTCTGAGAGGTTAGTAAGCTTGTTTATTGCTTCAGTTACCTTCCCTTTGGGGCCAGTGTTATCTGGGATGTAGGTGCAGCAAGTTTCCCCAATCATTTTACAATCTCCACCAGTCTCTGCTAGGATCATATCTAGGGCCATCCTTTTCTAAAAGGCCACAGCAGAAGTAGCCTCTAATTGTTCTGCAATTCCTTTTAGGGCATCACGGGTGTAGTTTACAAATCTTTGCTGATTATAATATATGTAGTTTATCCAGTCAACGTTCTTGTTGATTGTCACCATTGGGAGTAGAGATTCAAATCCAGCTGCCACCTGATCTCTGACCTTAAATGCGTTGGGTACCCCCCTTGCGTCTATATACACATGTAGGTCAAAGCTCCCCTTTGGGGAGGCCTCCCTTTTTGACCTCCCTAAATAGGTTTTTTGAGTATACCCTCTAGCTGTGGCGTCATCTTCTAGTATGTGAAGGGGCATTATGGCTTTCGCTAGGGCGCATTCACCCGACCAATTGCCTTCTAACCTAGTTCTTTTTTTTCTGTCTCCACAGATCCAATAGATGTTCCCCCAAGATACCCTCTGATTCTATGTTTCTGTGGACAGATTGCTGTAGGATGAGCAGTATCCCTCTGTGAAGTTACCCAAGAATCTCTGACTGCCAGGGTTGAAGTAACAGGTGTAGTTACCGAGGTATATGGTTATGCCTTCACCTGGTTTGGGGGTTTTTAATACCAGAGGGTATTTTCTCTTCCACTTTTTACAGCTGCTGCATCCGCCATCTCCAGACTCTGTCATTGTGCTACTCGGTGGCCTCCTCATTCTGCTGCCAAATCCAGACCCTGTCATTGGGCCACTCTGTGGTCTCCTTATTCTGTTTCCACCTCACCACTATGTCAGAGGTCCACTCTGTGGACTTCTCATGCTGTTCCCACCCTCCTCACTTCATGACTGGTCCACTATTTTGGCTTTCGGCCTGGCTGACATCATCATTTGTTTGACCTTTCTTCTGATCTGTCAGAAGGAAGGAAAAATGAGACGCGCAACGGACCCTGTCTGTTAAGCAGCTGTAAGGCCTGTATGGTCCCATCAGAATTGGCTTGTGATTTGGTAGTCAAAAGCAGGAGTGGGTAGAAAACACAGAAGACATGCAAATATTCCATTCACGTGTCATCTCTGTTTTACATCCACTCTTGTTTTTTTGGGCATTAGCAATACTGATAGATTATTTAGAAAATGTTGCCCGAGTGAAGGTGTATGCTCCACAGACAGGATACATTTTTTGTGGGTTATTGTTCTGACGGATCAGAGGAAGGGCAAATTAATCAGTGACTCTGTCCTGGAGGCTCTACTTGTATACGTGTTTAATAGAACAGGTTCTGATAACATCTATGTGGAATCATCTGACGATGGTGTAAAAGGAATGTGCTTCTTCTTGGCGCTAACATCGACCTGTTATGTCTCTCACACAACCATATGGCTTTTTTTGTGTTTTGTTGTCCGTTTTCTTCACGGATACGTTGTTCCGTTTTTTGCTTCAATTGTTTTTCCGATTCTGTTCTGTTTTTCCGTTCCGTTTTTCCGTATGGCATATACAGTATACAGTAATTATATAGAAAAAATTGGGCTGGGCATAAAATTATCAATAGATGGTTTCGCAAAAGCAGAACGGATACGGAAGACATACGGATGCATTTCCGTATGTGTTCCTTTTTTGTGGACCCATTGACTTGAATGGAGCCACAGAACGTGATTTGCGTCTAATAATAGGACATGTTTTATCTTTCAACGGAAAAATACGGAAACGGAATGCATACGGAGTACATTCATTTTTTTTTGCTGAACCATAGAAATGAATAGTTCCATATACGGACCATATATGGACCGTATACGGAACGCAAAAAACGACCCGTAAACTAAAAGAGGCTTAAGGCTGAGTTCAAACTTGAGTTATTTAGTCAGTTTTGGCCCCGTGACTGCCCTAATAAGTGAAGTGTGCAGTGATTCTAAGTGTGACGCCTGTCATCTGCGCATAGTACTGACTCACAGTTTTATTTCACTACCAAAGCAGACCCCCTATGCATGTTACTTTAAGGCACAGTGTTCTACACCACTATAAAGGCTCTCAGCAGCCAGAAAATAGACATTTTTTAACGCGATTCACCGCGAATAAATTAGGATCAAAGCAAGTTTTTCCAGAAAATAGAAAAATTTGCTCATCTCTAGCCCAGTCCTATCCCCTCCTACCTGCTCTGTGCGTTGGCACTCGCGTGGAACGCATGCCCACTGCACGTGCTTCCCTGGAGCACTCGAAGAGGGAGGTCACATGGTACATAGGGCAGCCAGAAGGAGTGTGACATGACAACCAAGCATTTTGCGCAGCTAAGGGCTCTTTCACACTTGCGTTCTTTTCTTCCGGTATAGAGTTTCGTCGTCGGGGCTCTATGCCGGAAGAATCCTGATCAGTTTTATCCTAATGCATTCTGAATGGAGAGAAATCCGTTCAGGATGCATCAGGATGTCTTCAGTTCAGGACCGGAATGTTTTTTGGCCTGAGAAAATACTGCAGCATGCTGCGCTTTTTGCTCCGGCCAAAAATCCTGAAGACTTGCCGCAAGGGTGGATCCGGAATTAATGCCTATTGAAAGGCATTAATCCGGATCCGGCCTTAAGCTAAACGTCGTTTCGGCGCATTGCCGTATCCGACGTTTAGCTTTTTCTGAATGGTTACCATGGCTGCCGGGACGCTAAAGTCCTGGCAGCCATGGTAAAGTGTAGCGGGGAGCGGGGGAGCAGTATACTTACCATCCGTGCGGCTCCCGGGGCGATCCAGAGTGACATCAGGGCGCCCCACGCGCATGGATGACGTGATCGCATGGCACGTCATCCATGCGCATGGGGCACTCTGACGTCATTCTGGAGAGCCCCGGGAGCCGCACGGATGGTAAGTATACCGCTCCCCACTACTACTTTGGCAACCAGGACTTTAATAGCGTCCTGGCTGCCATAGTAACACTAAACGCATTTTGAAGACGGATCCGTCTTCAAATGCTTTCAGTTCACTTGCGTTTTTCCGGATCCGGCGTGTAATTCCGGCAAGTGGAGTGCACGCCAGATCCGGACAACGCAAGTGTGAAAGAGCCCTAAGCAACCTGACAGCGCCTGGCCCCTCATCTCCCCATGTTGTTACTTATACTGGACAACTGTTTACAAGTAAAGGAGTAATGGTACTCCAACCAGATTTAGGCAGTACCCAGTAAGGGAATCTATATGTATTTAGAAAGCAATAAAAAGCAGGCCAAATGATAAAGAAAAATAATAATAAAAAAAAAGGTGATGATACTTAAATAATATATGGCCTGGGATCAGAATAAGGTAACAGGTCTAGTGTAGATCTGTTTTTTAAATGTGAACTTTGCAGGAAGCCAACCATGTCGCTACCTCCAGGAGAATTCTAAGTGTAGTTGAGGAGGGTGCCTTAAGTACCCAGGGATAGCCAGCTATCAGATGGTCTCATTTGCATGTGCCCATGCTGTGCCCATGCTGGACCTTTAAAGGGAGAGAATTAGCACACTTGCACCCCAGTAAACAGGCCAGAAAGCTTTCAGCAGTATTCACCGGCTCAGGCTAGAGAGGGCACAGTCTGCGGCCATCTCCAGCTAGAAGGAGATGGAGGAGAGAATGGCAGCATATGGGGATCAGTAGGGTAAAATATGCCGTGTCTGTGCCCCCAGGAGGGAGCAGGAGCATGGCAGGCATGGACCGCCAGCATAATAACAATTTCAAAGATACCAATAGGTAGGTACATGTCAAAGAGCTAAAGATTTTTGGGACTTTTTAATATTCTTAATGTACGGTAATATTCTTAATGTTTATTAAATTATTTTAAAAAAGATCTAATGTTACCAATCAAGTACCACAACATTTTTTACTTCCCTTTTTTGATATTTTTGTAAGGCTACATTCACACGAATGTTCATGTCTATTGGGCCGCAAAAGATGCGGACAGCACATTTAACTTGAATGGGTCCGTGATCTATCTGTTCCACAAAAAGATCGAACAGGTTTTTTTTTTTTTTGCGTAACGGAAGCACAGATCGGAACCCCACGGTTCCGCACCGCACCTCCGGATTTGCGGACCCATTCAAGTGAATGGTTCTGCATCCGTGATGCGGAAATGCACATGACCGGAGCCTCCCTTGTATGCGGCCCGCAATACGGCCACGGGAGCACTATGGCCGCGTAAAAGAGGCCTAAGGCATTTACTTGAATGGGTCCGCAAATCCGGAGATGCAGTGCGGAACAGAAGCACGGTACGGAACCCCATGGAAGCACTACGGAGTGCTTCCGTGGGGTTCCGATCTCTCCCTCCGTTCCACACAAAAATAGAACTTGTTCTATTTTTTTTTTTTGCGGAACTGACGGATCATGGACCCATCCAAGTTGATACGTGCGTGTGAAAGGGGCCTTAGTCCTCACATATCTTGATTTAAAATATCCAGAGTCCTGACTGTACATTTCTGCATTTACCATTTTTGCCCTTGCACTGAAGGACAACATGGATGGTTATGACATAATATAAAATACAGTGGAAACAAATATAACTAATATCTATAGCAAAGGAAATAGGAGTCGATGTGAACCAACTGAATGCAAATATTTATAAAGCCTACGGGGGGAGTAAGTGCCCCTTTGAGGATATGAGTCATCTCTGCTCTCTTCAACTGGCACAAAAGTTTATGGAAGGAAAGTGCTGTTGGCCTAAGTTTGATGGTGACATATGTCACGTTGATCCTTGGTGTATGCGACTTCCAGCTGATTTGGCTGACAGGACACAAAATAACGCTGAATAGAAGAATGCAGGGGATGAGGAAAACACGGCTCCTCACACTTATTTGGAGACAGATGCTCAAAGTAACACATCACCATTCGGTGACTCAACCCGTCCAAACTTTTCAGAAGCAGTTAAATCTCCGCTATTTGTATCTCTGCATTGGCAATCTGTGGTTTTTTTCCATTTTATTATTCTATTTTTGATACATTGCATTCAGTTTCGTAAAGTGAAGACATTTCATGGCTAAAGAAAAAAGAAATGTTCATATTGTTTTGCTTCCGTATTTTTTTATGTGCGAGTTATATTTTTATATTTTATACATTTATATATATTTTTTTTTATTTTACATAAAATCTTCTACATTATTTTATATTAAAACTCATTTTAGATATTTAATCGTTATTATACCTTTATATTTTATTACATTTATACTGTAGATAGGCACCATATTTTTCACCTTATAAAATGCACTGGCCCTTAACATACACCTAGGTTTTACAGGAGTACAATAAGAAAAAACATTTTTTTTTCTAATTTCATTAGACCTCAGATCAGACCCGCAATCAGACCCCCAATGTGAATAAGACCTCAGCTCAGACCATAATGTGAATGACCCCCAATCAGACCTCAGATAAGAGTCTCATGCCTCTTATCTGCTCCATTGCCTCATATCTGCCCCCATGTCACAGAGAACATAAAAAAAAACGTAGCTCTCCTGCTCCGGACGCGGCAGCTCCTCACCTCCAGCGCTCTCTCTTGTTCCTGTCGGTTGTGCTGTGACCTGATGCGCACAGCATGAGGTCACAGAGCGCCTTCACGCTGTGTACAGCCACAGCACAGTCGACAGCCGAGGACCAGGAAGCGGTGAGTACAGAGCCTTCACCGCTACCCGGTCCTCCAGTACTAATGAGCGCTTCCATAATGGAACCATCATTGGAACCATCAGTGTGTGATCAGTTCAGGGGTCTGACACAGGAACCCATAAATCTGCAGTACTAAATGGCAGTGGCGCCATCACTGTTTGTCAGGACACACGGAGTGCTGTCCACATCTTTTGCGGCCCCATTGAAGTGAATGGGTCCGCATCTGAGCCGCTAAAACGGCTGCTCGGATGCGGAACCAAACAACGGTCCTGTGCATGAGGCCTTAGTCCATAAAATGCATCTTTATAGCGCCATCTGCTGTTGCGTCTTGAAGGGGGGGTCGCACATGCTGAGTGCTATCCTTTGCCAACAGCCATAACTACTGTTAGAAGCTGTGACGGTTACAGGAAGAGAGTAGTAGCAGAAAGGACATGCCCCCTGAGAAAGGAAATGCTCCCTGAGCTGTAATAGGGAGAGAGCTACAGCAGAAAGTACACTCCTCCTGAGCTGTGATATGGAGAGAGCTGCAGCAGAAAGGGCACACAACCTGAGCTGTAATAAGGAGAGAGCTGCAGCAGAAAGTACACTCCTCCTGAGCTGTGATAGGAAGAGAGCTGCAGCAGAAAGGACACACAACCTGAGCTGTAATAAGAAGAGAACTGCAGCAGAAAGGACACACATCCTGCGCTGTGATATGGAGAGAGCTGCAGCAGAAAGGGCACACTCCCTGAGCTGTAATAAGGAGAGAGCTGCAGCGGAAAGGACACACACCCTGCACTGTGATATGGAAAGAGCTGCAGCAGAAAGGGCACACAACCTGAGCTGTGATAAGAAGAGAGCTGCAGCAGAAAGGACACACACCCTGCACTGTGATATGGAGAGAGCTGCAGCAGAAAGGGCACAAACCCTGAGCTGTAATAATGAGAGAGCTGCAGCGGAAAGGACACACACCCTGCGCTGTGATATAGAAAGAGCTGCAGCATAAATGGCAAACAACCTGAGCTGTAATAAGGAGAGAGCTGCAGCAGAAAGGACACACACCCTGCGCTGTGATATGGAGAGAGCTGCAGCAGAAAGGACACACACCCTGAGCTGTAATAAGGAGAGAGCTGCAGCAGAAAGTACACTCCTCCTGCGCTGTGATAGGAAGAGAGCTGCAGCAGAAAGGACACACACCCTGCGCTGTGATATGGAGAGAGCTGCAGCAGAAAGGGCACACACCCTGCGCTGTGATATGGAGAGAGCTGCAGCAGAAAGGACACACACCATGTGCTGTGATATGGAGAGAGCTGCAGCAGAAAGGACACACCCCTAAGCCAGCCTGAAGTCAATCTAGCAAATGAATTCAAGCAATGAATTGGGTGAGTTCTGGATCCATGTGAGGTACAGGGCTGGTTCTATTTTTGTTACAATGAGATGGTCATGTTCTATAGGATCTCAGAATTTTATTTTTAACATTAACCATGGAAAAACCCTTTAAAGAGGCATGAGTGTCACTCCTGGGTCCTAATTATAAGGCCTCATGCACAAGGCCGTTGCTCAGCCATTCGGTGCATTGGGGGCTGCAGTTTGCAGTCCCAATGCATGGACAACATCCGTGCGTTTTCCACAAACAGATTCAGACCCATTTAACTTGAATGAATCCCTCATCCGTCCGCACCGCAATAAAAACATGTTTCAATGGGCACACGGCCGCTTCCCGCATATTGCGGACCCGCTGTTTGCGGGCCGCAATACGGGCACGGCCGAACAACTGATGTGTGCATGACGCCGAAATCTGTAACAGGGACCCCATCTTCCATGTGCCATTTATAATACTGGTGTCTGCTTTAGTGTTGAGCGAATCAACATCAGGAAAAATGTGATTTGTCATAAATCCGAATTTCCACGTACTTCGTACTGACGAATTGCATTTATTCTAAAATGGCTGCTGCACATGTTACAAAGTGAAAGTAAGAAGCCTGGGAACGAGGGATCACCCATAATGCCATGCAGACAGCCAATCAGTAGATAGCAAGCCCCTGTGATGTCACAGCCCTATCAAAATGCCTCCTCATGCCCGGTCTCTGCCATTTTACGGTGAACTTAGTCCAGGGAGAGACGTTACAGGCACTAGGGACAGTGTTTAGAAAAGACTTTATAAAAAAAAAAAAAACGATTGAGCTGTTCAGGGAAAGATTATTCAAGGGGCAGAATGTGGCTGACTGAGGGGGAGAGAAGCGCCCCGGCTGCCCACAGCTCACCTTCCCCTCAGAAACTTCTTCGCTCTCCTTCCCCTGTTTTTTTCCAGCCAGTGATTTGTAACAAAGTACATAAGGCCAAAAAAAGACATTTGTCCATCCAGTTCGGCCTGTTATCCTCCAAGTTGATCCAGAGGAAGGCAAAAAAACTGTGAGGTAGAAGCCAATTTTCCCCACTTTAGGGGAATAAAAAATTCCTTCCCGACTCCAATCAGGCATCAGAATAACTCCCTGGATTAACGACCCCTCTCTAGAAGCTATAGCCTGTAATATTATTACACTCCAGAAATACACCCAGGCCCCTCTTGAACTCTTTTAATAAACTCACCATCACCACCTCCTCAGGCAGAGAGTTCCATAGTCTCACTGCTCTCACCATAAAGAATCCTCTTCTATGACCCCTCCTCACAGTCCTGGGGATAAATAGATGATGGGAGAGATCTCTGTACTGACCCCTGATATATTTATACATAGTTATTAAATCTCCCTTTAGTCATCTTTTTCTAAAGTGAATAACCGTAATTTTGATAATCTTTCAGGGTACTGTAGCTGCCCCATTCCAGTTATTACTTTAGTTGCCCTCCTCTGGACCCTCTCCAGCTCTGCTATGTCTGCCTTGTTCACAGGAGCCCAGAACTGTACACAGTACTCCATGTGTGGTCTGACTAGTGATTTGTAAAGTAGTAGGACTATGTTCTCATCACGGGCATCTATGCCCCTTTTGATGCAACCCATTATCTTATTTGCCTTGGCAGCAGCTGCCTGACACTGGTTTTTGCAGCATAGTTTGCTGTTTATTAAAATTCCTAGATCCTTTTTCATGTCAGTGTTACCCAGTGTGTGACCATTTAGTATGTACGGGTGACTTGCATTATTCCTTCCCATGTGCATAACTTTACATTTGTCAGTGTTTAACCTCATCTGCCACTTATCTGCCCAAGACTCCAATCTATCCAGATCCCTCCTCAGTAGTATACTGTCCTCTGTAGTATATATACAGTATACTGTCCTCTTCAGTGTAAGGCTTCTTTCACACTTGCGTTGTCCGGATCTGGCGTGCACTCCACTTGCCGGAATTACACGCCGGATCCGGAAAAACGCAAGTGAACTGAAAGCATTTGAAGACAGATCCGTCTTCAAAATGTGTTCAGTGTTACTATGGCAGCCAGGACGCTATTAAAGTCCTGGTTGCCATAGTAGTAGTGGGGAGCAGGGGAGCGGTATACTTACCGTCCGTGCGGCTCCCGGGCCGCTCCAGAATGATGTCAGAGCGCCCCATGCGCATGGATGACGTGCCATGTGATCACGTCATCCATGCGCGTGGGGCGCCCTGACGTCACTCTGAAGCGCCCCGGGAGCCGCACGGACGGTAAGTATACTGCTCCCCCGCTCCCCACTACACTTTACCATGGCTGCCAGGACTTTAGTGTCCCGGCAGCCATGGTAACCATTCAGAAAAAGCTAAACGTCGGATCCGGCAATGCGGCAAAACAACGTTTAGCTTAAGGCCGGATCCGGATCAATGCCTTTCAATGGGCATTAATTCCGGATCCGGCCTTGCGGCAAGTCTTCAGGATTTTTGGTCGGAGCAAAAAGTACAGCATGCTGCGGTATTTTCTACGGCCCAAAAAACGTTCCGGTCCGGAACTGAAAACATCCTGATGCATCCTGAACGGATTTCTCTCCATTCAGAATGCATTAGGATAAAACTGATCAGGATTCTTCCGGCATAGAGCCCCGACGACGGAACTCTATACCGGAAGAAAAGAACGCAGATGTGAAAGAGCCCTTAATTACTTTACACAGTTTAGTGTCATCTGCGAAAATTGATATTTTACTATGCAAGCCTTCTACAAGATAATTAATAAATATATTGAAGAGAATAGGGCCCAATACTGACCCCTGAGGTACTCCACTAGTGACAGTGACTAGAGTTGAGCGAACACCTGGATGTTCGGGTTCGAGAAGTTCGGCCGAACATCCCGGAAATGTTCGGGTTCGGGATCCGAACCCGATCCGAACTTCGTCCCGAACCCGAACCCCATTGAAGTCAATGGGGACCCGAACTTTTCGGCACTAAAAAGGCTGTAAAACAGCCCAGGAAAGAGCTAGAGGGCTGCAAAAGGCAGCAACATGTAGGTAAATCCCCTGCAAACAAATGTGGATAGGGAAATGAATTAAAATAAAAATTAAATAAATAAAAATTAACCAAAATCAATTGGAGAGAGGTTCCATAGCAGAGAATCTGGCTTCCCGTCACCCACCACTGGAACAGTCCATTCTCAGATATTTAGGCCCCGGCACCCAGGCAGAGGAGAGAGGTCCCGTAACAGAGAATCTGTCTTCATGTCAGCAGAGAATTAGTCTGCATGTCATAGCAGAGAATGAGGCTTCACGTCAGCCACCACTGCAACAGTCCATTGGCATATATTTAGGCCCAGCACCCAGGCAGAGGAGGGAGGTCCCGTAACAGAGAATCTGTCTTCATGTCAGCAGAGAATTAGTCTGCATGTCATAGCAGAGAATGAGGCTTCACGTCAGCCACCACTGCAACAGTCCATTGGCATATATTTAGGCCCAGCACACACACAGGCAGAGGAGAGAGGTCCCGTAACAGAGAATCTGGCTTCATGTCAGCAGAGAATCAGTCTGCATGTCATAGCAGAGAATGAGGCTTCACGTCAGCCACCACTGCAACAGTCCATTGGCATATATTTAGGCCCAGCACACACACAGGCAGAGGAGAGAGGTCCCGTAACAGAGGATCTGGCTTCATGTCAGCAGAGAATCAGTCTGCATGTCATAGCAGAGAATCAGGCTTCACGTCAGCCACCACTGCAACAGTCCATTGTCATAAATTTAGGCCCAGCACCCAGGCAGAGGAGAGAGGTCCCGTAACAGAGAATCTGGCTTCATGTCAGCAGAGAATTAGTCTGCATTTCATAGCAGAGAATGAGGCTTCACGTCAGCCACCACTGCAACAGTCCATTGGCATATATTTAGGCCTAGCACACAGGCAGAGGAGAGAGGTCCCGTAACAGACAATCTGGCTTCATGTCAGCAGAGAATCAGTCTGCATGTCATAGCAGAGAATGAGGCTTCACGTCACCCACCACTGCAACAGTCCATTGGCATATATTTAGGCCTAGCACACAGGCAGAGCAGAGAGGTCCCGTAACAGACAATCTGGCTTCATGACAGCAGAGAATCAGTCTGCATGTCATAGCAGAGAATGAGGCTTCACGTCACCCACCACTGCAACAGTCCATTGGCATATATTTAGGCCTAGCACACAGGCAGAGCAGAGAGGTCCCGTAACAGACGATCTGGCTTCATGTCAGCAGAGAATCAGTCTGCATGTCATAGCAGAGAATGAGGCTTCACGTCACCCACCACTGCAACAGTCCATTGGCATATATTTAGGCCTAGCACACAGGCAGAGCAGAGAGGTCCCGTAACAGACAATCTGGCTTCATGTCAGCAGAGAATCAGTCTGCATGTCATAGCAGAGAATCAGGCTTCACGTCAGCCACCACTGCAACAGTCCATTGTCATAAATTTAGGCCCAGCACCCAGGCAGAGGAGAGAGGTCCCGTAACAGACAATCTGGCTTCATGTCAGCAGAGAATTAGTCTGCATGTCATAGCAGAGAATCAGGCTTCATGTCAGCCACCACTGCAACAGTCCATTGGCATATATTTAGGCCTAGCACACAGGCAGAGGAGAGGTTCATTCAACTTTGGGTAGCCTCGCAATATAATGGTAAAATGAAAATAAAAATAGGATTGAATGAGGAAGTGCCCTGGAGTCCAATAATATATGGTTATGGGGAGGTAGTTAATGTCTAATCTGGACAAGGGACGGACAGGTCCCGTGGGATCCATGCCTGGTTCATTTTTATGAACGTCAGCTTGTCCACATTGGCTGTAGACAGGCGGCTGCGTTTGTCTGTAATGACGCCCCCTGCCGTGCTGAATACACGTTCAGACAAAACGCTGGCTGCCGGGCAGGCCAGCACCTCCAAGGCATAAAAGGCTAGCTCTGGCCACGTGGACAATTTAGAGACCCAGAAGTTGAATGGGGCCGAACCATCAGTCAGTACGTGGATTGGTGTGCACATGTACTGTTCCACCATGTTAGTGAAATGTTGCCTCCTGCTAACACGTTGCGTATCAGGTGGTGGTGCAGTTAGCTGTGGCGTGTTGACAAAAGTTTTCCACATCTCTGCCATGCTAACCCTGCCCTCAGAGGAGCTGGCCGTGACACAGCTGCCTTGGCGACCTCTTGCTCCTCCTCTGCCTTGGCCTTGGGCTTCCACTTGTTCCCCTGTGACATTTGGGAATGCTCTCAGTAGCGCGTCTACCAACGTGCGCTTGTACTCGCGCATCTTCCTATCACGCTCCAGTGCAGGAAGTAAGGTGGGCACATTGTCTTTGTAGCGTGGATCCAGCAGGGTGGCAACCCAGTAGTCCGCACAGGTTAAAATGTGGGCAACTCTGCTGTCGTTGCGCAGGCACTGCAGCATGTAGTCGCTCATGTGTGCCAGGCTGCCCAGGGGTAAGGACAAGCTGTCCTCTGTGGGAGGCGTATCGTCATCGTCCTGCCTTTCCCCCCAGCCACGCACCAGTGATGGACCCGAGCTGCGTTGGGTGCCACCCCGCTGTGACCATGCTTCATCCTCATCCTCCTCCACCTCCTCCTCATCCTCGTCCTCCTCGTCCTCCAGTAGTGGGCCCTGGCTGGCCACATTTGTACCTGGCCTCTGCTGTTGCCAAAAACCTCCCTCTGAGTCACTTCGAAGAGACTGGCCTGAAAGTGCTAAAAATGACCCCTCTTCCTCCTCCTCCTCCTCCTCCTGGGCCACCTCCTCTTCCATCATCGCCCTAAGTGTTTTCTCAAGGAGACATAGAAGTGGTATTGTAACGCTGATAACGGTGTCATCGCCACTGGCCATGTTGGTGGAGTACTCGAAACAGCGCAACAGGGCACACAGGTCTCGCATGGAGGCCCAGTCATTGGTGGTGAAGTGGTGCTGTTCTGTAGTGCGACTGACCCGTGCGTGCTGCAGCTGAAACTCCACTATGGCCTGCTGCTGCTCGCACAGTCTGTCCAGCATGTGCAAGGTGGAGTTCCACCTGGTGGGCACGTCGCATATGAGGCGGTGAGCGGGAAGGCCGAAGTTACGCTGTAGCGCAGACAGGCGAGCAGCAGCAGGATGTGAACGCCGGAAGCGCGAACAGACGGCCCGCACTTTATGCAGCAGCTCTGACACGTCGGGGTAGTTGTGAATGAACTTCTGCACCACCAAATTCAGCACATGCGCCAAGCAAGGGATGTGCGTCAAATTGGCTAGTCCCAGAGCTGCAACGAGATTTCGCCCATTATCACACACCACCAGGCCGGGCTTGAGGCTCACCGGCAGCAACCACTCGTCGGTCTGTTGTTCAATACCCCGCCACAACTCCTGTGCGGTGTGGGGCCTGTCCCCCAAACATATGAGTTTCAGAATGGCCTGCTGACGTTTACCCCGGGCTGTGCTGAAGTTGGTGGTGAAGGTGTGTGGCTGACTGGATGAGCAGGTGGAAGAAGAGGAGGAGGAAGCCGAGAAGGAGGAGGTGGCAACAGGAGGCAAAGAATGTTGCCCTGCGATCCTTGGCGGCGGAAGGACGTGCGCCAAACAGCTCTCCGCCTGGGGCCCAGCTGCCACTACATTTACCCAGTGTGCAGTTAGGGAGATATAGCGTCCCTGGCCGTGCTTACTGGTCCACGTATCTGTGGTTAGGTGGACCTTGCTACAGATGGCGTTGCGCAGTGCACACTTGATTTTATCGGATACTTGGTTGTGCAGGGAAGGCACGGCTCTCTTGGAGAAGTAGTGCCGGCTGGGAACAACATACTGTGGGACAGCAAGCGACATGAGCTGTTTGAAGCTGTCTGTGTCCACCAGCCTAAATGACAGCATTTCATAGGCCAGTAGTTTAGAAATGCTGGCATTCAGGGCCAGGGATCGAGGGTGGCTAGGTGGGAATTTACGCTTTCTATCAAATGTTTGTGAGATGGAGAGCTGAACGCTGGCGTGTGACATGGTTGAGACGCTTGGTGACGGAGGTGGTGGTGGTGGTGTTGGTGGTACATCCCCTGTTTGCTGGGCGGCAGGTGCCAACGTTCCTCCAGAGGCGGAGGAAGAGGCCGAGGCGGCAGCAGCAGAATAGGCCGAGGCGGCAGCAGCAGAAGAGGTAGCAGGGGGAGCCTGAGTGACTTCCTTGGTTTTAAGGTGTTTACTCCACTGCAGTTCATGCTTTGCATGCAGGTGCCTGGTCATGCAGGTTGTGCTCAGGTTCAGAACGTTAATGCCTCGCTTCAGGCTCTGATGGCACAGCGTGCAAACCACTCGGGTCTTGTCGTCAGCACATTGTTTGAAGAAGTGCCATGCCAGGGAACTCCTTGAAGCTGCCTTTGGGGTGCTCGGTCCCAGATGGCGGCGGTCAGTAGCAGGCGGAGTCTCTTGGCGGCGGGTGTTCTGCTTTTGCCCACTGCTCCCTCTTTTGCTACGCTGTTGGCTCGGTCTCACCACTGCCTCTTCCTCCGAACTGTGAAAGTCAGTGGCACGACCTTCATTCCATGTGGGGTCTAGGACCTCATCGTCCCCTGCATCGTCTTCCACCCAGTCTTGATCCCTGACCTCCTGTTCAGTCTGCACACTGCAGAAAGACGCAGCAGTTGGCACCTGTGTTTCGTCATCATCAGAGACATGCTGAGGTGGTATTCCCATGTCCTCATCATCAGGAAACATAAGTGGTTGTGCGTCAGTGCATTCTATGTCTTTCACCGCTGGGGAAGGGCTAGGTGGATGCCCTTGGGAAACCCTGCCAGCGGAGTCTTCAAACAGCATAAGAGACTGCTGCATAACTTGAGGCTGAGACAGTTTCCCTGGTATGCATGGGGGTGATGTGACAGACTGATGGGGTTGGTTTTCAGGCGCCATCTGTGCGCTTTCTGCAGAAGACTGGGTGGGAGATAATGTGAACGTGCTGGATCCACTGTCGGCCACCCAATTGACTAATGCCTGTACCTGCTCAGGCCTTACCATCCTTAGAACGGCATTGGGCCCCACCATATATCGCTGTAAATTCTGGCGGCTACTGGGACCTGAGGTAGTTGGTACACTAGGACGTGTGGATGTGGCAGAACGGCCACGTCCTCTCCCAGCACCAGAGGGTCCACTAACACCACCACGACCATGTCCACGTCCGCGTCCCTTACTAGATGTTTTTCTCATTGTTATGGTTCACCACAACAACAAATATATTATTTGGCCCAATGTATTGTATTCAAATTCAGCGGGATATAAATTTGAGGCCTAGTATTTAGGCGCTGGGTGACCGGTATGGATTTAGTGACAGAATTAGACTTGGAAATGCACAGAAGCGTGTGTGTGTGAAGTTATTCTGAATGACCCAATGTGCACCTTGAATATTATATACCCTTTTAGGGATAGATTTCAAATAGCTCTGATATAGCAGAAACCACTAAATTATGAAATTGCTAAATTGGGAATTGTATTTCAACCCAGAACAAAAAATGTGCTTTGACGGACACTAAATAACTTTCCCAGCCACAACAGGACAGCGTTAACGAGAGATTTAGCAGGATATAAATTTGAGGCCTAGTATTTAGGCGCTGGGTGACAGGTATGGGTTTAGTGACAGAATTAGACTTAGAAATACACAGTAGCGGGTGTGTGTGAAGTTATTCTGAATGACCCAATGTGCACCTTGAATATTATATACCCTTTTAGGGATAGATTTCAAATAGCTCTGATATAGCAGAAACCACTAAATTATGAAATTGCTAAATTGGGAATTGTATTTCAACCCAGAACAAAAAATGTGCTTTGACGGACACTAAATAACTTTCCCAGCCACAACAGGACAGCGTTAACGAGAGATTTAGCAGGATATAAATTTGAGGCCTAGTATTTAGGCGCTGGGTGACAGGTATGGGTTTAGTGACAGAATTAGACTTAGAAATACACAGTAGCGGGTGTGTGTGAAGTTATTCTGAATGACCCAATGTGCACCTTGAATATTATATACCCTTTTAGGGATAGATTTCAAATAGCTCTGATATAGCAGAAACCACTAAATTATGAAATTGCTAAATTGGGAATTGTATTTCAACCCAGAACAAAAAATGTGCTTTGACGGACACTAAATAACTTTCCCAGCCACAACAGGACAGCGTTAACGAGAGATTTAGCAGGATATAAATTTGAGGCCTAGTATTTAGGCGCTGGGTGACAGGTATGGGTTTAGTGACAGAATTAGACTTAGAAATACACAGTAGCGGGTGTGTGTGAAGTTATTCTGAATGACCCAATGTGCACCTTGAATATTATATACCCTTTTAGGGATAGATTTCAAATAGCTCTGATATAGCAGAAACCACTAAATTATGAAATTGCTAAATTGGGAATTGTATTTAAACCCAGAACAAAAAATGTGCTTTGACGGACACTAAATAACTTTCCCAGCCACAACAGGACAGCGTTAACGAGAGATTTAGCAGGATATAAATTTGAGGCCTAGTATTTAGGCGCTGGGTGACAGGTATGGGTTTAGTGACAGAATTAGACTTGGAAATACACAGTAGCGGGTGTGTGTGAAGTTATTCTGAATGACCCAATGTGCACCTTGAATATTATATACCCTTTTAGGGATAGATTTCAAATAGCTCTGATATAGCAGAAACCACTAAATTATGAAATTGCTAAATTGGGAATTGTATTTCAACCCAGAACAAAAAATGTGCTTTGACGGACACTAAATAACTTTCCCAGCCACAACAGGACAGCGTTAACGAGAGATTTAGCAGGATATAAATTTGAGGCCTAGTATTTAGGCGCTGGGTGACAGGTATGGGCTTAGTGACAGAATTAGACTTGGAAATACACAGTAGCGGGTGTGTGTGAAGTTATTCTGAATGACCCAATGTGCACCTTGAATATTATATACCCTTTTAGGGATAGATTTCAAATAGCTCTGATATAGCAGAAACCACTAAATTATGAAATTGCTAAATTGGGAATTGTATTTCAACCCAGAACAAGAAATGTGCTTGAACGGACACTAAATAACTCGCCCAGCTACAGCACTAAGGACAGATTTAGCGGGATATAAATTTGAGGCCTAGTATTTAGGCGCTGGGTGACAGGTATGGGTTTAGTGACAGAATTAGACTTGGAAATGCACAGTAGCGGGTGTGTGAAGTTATTCTGAATGTCCCTATGTGCACCTTCAATATGATCTACCCTTTTAGGGATAGATTTCAAATAGCTCTGATATAGCAGAAACCACTAAATTATGAAATTGCTAAATTGGGAATTGTATTTCAACCCAGAACAAGAAATGTGCTTGAACGGACACTAAATAACTCGCCCAGCTACAGCACTAAGGACAGATTTAGCTGGATATAAATTTGAGGCCTAGTATTTAGGCGCTGGGTGACAGGTATGGGTTTAGTGACAGAATTAGACTTGGAAATACACAGTAGCGGGTGTGTGTGAAGTTATTCTGAATGACCCAATGTGCACCTTGAATATTATATACCCTTTTAGGGATAGATTTCAAATAGCTCTGATATAGCAGAAACCACTAAATTATGAAATTGCTAAATTGGGAATTGTATTTCAACCCAGAACAAGAAATGTGCTTGAATGGACACTAAATAACTCGCCCAGCTACAGCACTAAGGACAGATTTAGCTGGATATAAATTTGAGGCCTAGTATTTAGGCGCTGGGTGACAGGTATGGGTTTAGTGACAGAATTAGACTTGGAAATGCACAGTAGCGGGTGTGTGAAGTTATTCTGAATGTCCCTATGTGCACCTTCAATATGATCTACCCTTTTAGGGATAGATTTCAAATAGCTCTGATATAGCAGAAACCACTAAATTATGAAATTGCTAAATTGGGAATTGTATTTCAACCCAGAACAAGAAATGTGCTTGAACGGACACTAAATAACTCGCCCAGCTACAGCACTAACGACAGATTTAGCTGGATATGAATTTGAGGCCTAGTATTTAGGCGCTGGGTGACAGGTATGGGTTTAGTGACAGAATTAGACTTGGAAATGCACAGTAGCGGGTGTGTGAAGTTATTCTGAATGACCCTATGTGCACCTTGAATATTATATACCCTTTTAGGGATAGATTTCAAATAGCTCTGATACAGAAGAAACCACTAAATTTTTAAATTGCTAAATTGGGAATTGTATTTCAACCCAGAACAAAAAATGTGCTTTGACGGACACTAAATAACTTTCCCAGCCACAACAGGACAGCGGTAACGAGAGATTTAGCGGGATATAAATTTGAGGCCTAGTATTTAGGCGCTGGGTGACCGGTATGGATTTAGTGACAGAATTAGACTGGGATATGGCCAAAAAATAACCACACTATTGCTGGTTAAATGCACTTGGTGATGGGCGCAGCTTGCCCCTGATGTAGTATATGGCCAAAAAATGAACAGACTATTGCTGGTTAAATGCACTTGGTGTCACAGCTTGACCAACCACACTACTGAGGGTTAAATGCACTTGGTGACGGGCGCAGCTTGCCCCTGATGTAGTATATGGCCAAAAAATGAACAGACTATTGCTGGTTAAATGCACTTGGTGACGGGCGCAGCTTGCCCCTGATTTAGTATATGGCCAAAAAATGAACAGACTATTGCTGGTTAAATGCACTTGGTGTGATAGCTTGACCAACCACACTACTGAGGGTTAAATGCACTTGGTGACGGGCGCAGCTTGCCCCTGATGTAGTATATGGCCAAAAAATAAACAGACTATTGCTGGTTAAATGCACTTGGTGTGACAGCTTCACCCTGATGTAGGCTTTAGCCAAAAAACAAACGCACCATTGAGGGTTAAATGCACTTGGTGACAGGCGCAGCTTGCCCCTGATGTAGTATATGGCCAAAAAATAAACAGACTATTGCTGGTTAAATGCACTTGGTGTGACAGCTTCACCCTGATGTAGGCTTTAGCCAAAAAACAACCACACCATTGAGGGTTAAATGCACTTGGTCGCAGCTTGTGCTGGCGCACCACAAGACACAAAATGGCCGCCGATCACCCCAGAAAAATGTGACTGACAAACGGTCTGGGCAGCCTAAAAACAGTGAGCAATTGAGGATCAGCAGCTCAATGATCCACAGCTGCAGATCGATCAGTTAATCAAGTCCTTTGGAGGAGTTAATCTGCCTAATCTCGCCCTACTGTCGCAGCCGCAACCTCTCCCTACGCTAATCAGAGCAGAGTGACGGGCGGGACTATGTGACTCCAGCTTAAATAGAGGCTGGGTCACATGGTGCTCTGGCCAATCACAGCCATGCCAATAGTAGGCATGGCTGTGATGGCCTCTTGGGGCAAGTAGTATGACGCTTGTTGATTGGCTGCTTTGCAGCCTTTCAAAAAGCGCCAAGAAAGCGTCACAAAAGCGCGAAGAAAGCGACGAACACCGAACCCGAACCCGGACTTTTACGAAAATGTCCGGGTTCGGGTCCGTGTCACGGACACCCTAAAATTCGGTACGAACCCGAACTATACAGTTCGAGTTCGCTCATCCCTAACAGTGACCCAATCTGAGTGTGTACCGTTAATAACCACCCTCTGTTTTCTATCATTGAGCCAGTTACTTACCCACATACAGATGTTTTCTCCCAGTCCGAGCATTCTCATTTTATATACTAACCTTTTATGTGGTACAGTGTCAAATGCTTTGGAGAAGTCCAGATATACGACATCCATTGATTCGCCGCTGTCAAGTCTAGAACTTACCTCCTCATAGAAACTGATTAAATTAGTTTGACATGACCGATCCCTCATGAAGCCATGCTGATATGGCGTTATTTGCTTATTTCCATTGTAATGGGTGTGTGGCTTCACAGTCCTGGGCGTGGCTTGTCCATTTCGGACCGTGGCCGAGAGGTCTGGCATTCTGGGGTGAAAGCAAGAAAAAATACATATAACCATAACCACCGAAAAAGGTGTCCGGAGCCACGCACCCCTATATATAGCAGTAGCTGAAAAAGGCTATTATATTCTACATGGAACTCACTGGTAGTGGATAAAATGATCATACAGATATAGATGGAGAAATAAATAGGCAAAAGGCACAGGATACGCACCAACACCCTAAGTGGAGGGCCTTATAATGATTCCTCCGTAGAATTGCTTTGGGTAGCAGTAAAATTTGTAATTTAGGTAGCGGAACTTACTTCACCAGGGAGGAATCCAATAGGATTTCTGGTTCCTGTATGGACCGGAAGTGACAATGCGTTTCACAGTGGAACGCATTGTCACTTCCGGTCCATATAGGAACCGAAGAGATGTTTCTCTTCAAGCGTGGATTTGTTTGTTATGTCTCCCCCTATATATATAGAAAGCAATTGTAATATTGTATATACTACTGCTCCTGAGGAAGGGGTGTTTAGAAGACCCCGAAACGTGTTGAGCCCCCAATACTGCCTGTATTTTGAATAAAGGAAGTTTCAAGAAGACTCCAGTGTGGACCTGCTGCTTCATCCTGCGATTCTACGTGTGATCCAGGCGAGGGGGGTAAATCCAATGGGTGTCTTGAGTTTTATCCTATTGGATTCCTCCCTGGTGAAGTAAGTTCCGCTACCTAAATTACTAATTTTACTGCTACCCAAGCAATTCTACGGAGGAATCATTATAAGTCCCTCCACTTAGGGTGTTGGTGCGTATCCTGCGCCTTTTGCCTATTTATTTCTCCATCTATATCTGTATGGTCATTGTATCCACTACCAGTGAGTTCCATGTAGAATATAATAGCCTTTTTCAGCTACTGCTATATATAGGGGTGCGTGGCTCCGGACACCTTTTTCGGTGGTTATGGTTATATGTATTTTTTCTTGCTTTTAATCCTACCATTAATTGTGATAGTGTCTATACTTCACACCAACCAACACTGGCAGCCTGCTACATTCCTCTTTCCTAAATCCTTCCGTTTGACCTCTCTTAGTAAAAAAATATAAATTTTCTCCAATCTCAGTCCGACCTTTGGTGCCCTTCTGTGCCCTTCACTCATGATCCCCTTATAGGTGAACTTCCAGAAGGGGTAATCTGTCTGATTGACACACTCTGCTTTTTCTTTTTTCCTCTCATCTGTACTACATTCTGGGGGGAAGCCAGTGGGAGGCATCATCTACACTGTAGGGAGAGATCAGTGACCAATAGGGGAGTGTACAGCCTGGGTAATAGGAACAATCTTTTTAAACCTTGCAGCACTAATTGGGGTATCTAAAAGTGATCTATTCCTACAGATTTTAGTTTGTTTGCATTCTTTGGTACATCAGTAATTCCAGTAATCCTTGATTCTGTAATGTTTTTACACCTTATTTTTTAGATAAGTAATTCAACTAGGATGCATTTTTTGGGTTTGTTCTTATGACGGATGAGAAGAAGGGCAAAATAATCAGTGACGTCAACACAAACTTACTGCTGACACCCTCTCCACTCTGTCGGGGGGCTCTACTTGTATAAGCGTTTAATAGAACAGGTTCTGTAGACATCTATGTGGAATCAGCTGACGACGGTGTAAAAGGAGTGCGCTCTTTCACGCTATGGTAGGATCTTAAGCCTCTGCACGGTTCTTTATACCTGACGCTAACATTGACCTGTAAGGCTGAGTTCACACTTGAGTTATTTGGTCAGTTTTGGCCCCCGTGACTGCCCAAATAAGTGAAGTGTGCAGTGATTCTAAGAGCGACGCCTGGGCTAAAGTACATCTGGTAGCACAGCTTCACCTACTGTATAGCTGCTTCCTTGGCTGCTACACTTCAGAAAGTACTGCAATCCCCTAATCAGTAAATGTCTCAGGGTCGGCCATCAGTTGTTGTTTTTTATCTTATGAGTGAGTATTACTCACTCTCTCTGATCCAAAGTTGCCAACCAAAAATTTTTTTTTTTCTGGACAACATATGCCAAAATCACGGACAGCCAATATTTACTAAAGACAAATTGGAAAACCATAATTTATGATAAAGATTATAAGTAATACATGTCTATAGCTCAATATACTGTGAGCTGTAAAATGATGATAATTGCCACCCAAAAATCTAGTCAAGAACCACCAGCTGCAAAAATCTATTTTTTATTATTATGCACACATAAAAAAAAAGTTGCCTATTTTTACGGACTGTCCAGAAAGTCCGGACAGTTGCCAACTCTGCCCTGATCCCACTGCCACCGTTCCAGTCCCTGCTGCTCTTTACTTCCTGAACCCAGCTGAACACACAGGAAATGGCTGGATAGGCCAGCTCAGCCAATCACTGGCCACACCAGGCATTGATTGGTTGAGCAGGCATTTCCTGTCTGTTGAATCGGAAACAGGAAGTGGAGAGTCACAGGGACCAGAGCAGCATTATTAAGGCAGCGGAAAAGAAAAAAGTAGCAGCACTTACGAATCTATAGCAAAAAGTCTCTATGGTGGTGGTGCCCGCAGTTTTGGATACCAAATCATCCAGAATAAATTTTAAAAAAAAAACTGCAGCACTCACCGCTCTTCAATTCATGCTGGTTTATTCAACAATTTTTGGTGAATAAACCAGCATGAATTGAAGACCAGCGAGTGCTGCAGTTTTATTTTTGATTTATTCTAGAGAATAGGCAAGGAGAATAATGCTTCTTTTTTATTTTTAACCCCTTCCGTCCTTCTTTAAAACAAATGTAAAACCCCTTTAATGTGATACTATCCCTTCCCTCCCCAGTCACCTGCAGAAAGCCATTGGCGATGTCATTCCGAGCGAACCCATTGTGTGATTGCTCTCAGCCCATTCGGCTCTGCCCATTCCAGGTAAATAAGAGACATTTTATGCAAGATCGTGCATTCTAAGATGCAGTATTAACAATTTTATTAACATGAACACAGATTGCCTTCCATTAGCTTATTGCATCCTAATAAAAATGATGGCGCCTTTCAGGAGTACAATTTGATATAAACTGAAGTGATTAAACCCTGCTTAGATATCTACGCTGTGACTATTCAATTTCAACAATAAGCCTGTAATTTTATGCATTGCTGGTTTCAAATGGCATAAATTGTTATAATACTGAAAATTATCAAGGAGAACTGGCTGGTGGAAAATTAGAAATAGCTTAGAATCAAATAATTAGAATTTCTGTGCATGTGAAGGGAATGTGCTCCGTACGTTCCATTTTCTATTTCATTAAAAAAATATGCGTGGGAATTAACATTAAATGCTCTGCTCGGTAACTTATACACATCAGCGATCTGTTTATTACACGGTCAGTGGGGGTGGGGCAGTTTAAACGGGGGATTCTGAGACCAATATCACCTTCCTAACACTTTCCAATACCCTTTATGAGAGGCAAATGGACCCCCCCCCCCCAAAAAAAAAAAAAGAAGGAAATCATAGCTTATTATTTATTTACGGATGCAGCAGTGTTTGCCATCTAAGGATTAAAGGGGTTGGTTTGTCTCAGACATCGATGGACTATCGCCAGTGGCGGATTAACATAGGGGCATTCGGGCCCCGCATCGCTGGGGAGCGAGGTAAGGAAACGCATAGTTCCCTTCCCCGCCGCCAATAGCAAATTTAGGCTTCAGGCCTAGTAAGCCTGAGGCCTATGTGGTAGTATAATTCCGGCGCAGGCGTGCGTGTTGACATCATGGTGCACCTGCAACGGGACGCAGGACAATGAAGATTGTGCGACTGTGGCTTGCCTCACCATCAGGTAAGTACTAGTTTTTTGTGTGGTTTTTTTTCTGTGTGTGCCAACTTTGGGGGGCAGAGGAGATGTGGGCAGTGTGGGGGGAAATCACTCCAGGGGGGCAGTGTGGAGGCAGATTATTACATGGGGCAAATCACTTTATTGGGGGCAGATTATTACATGGGGCAAATCACTTCATGGGAGGCAGTGTGGGGGCAGATAAATTCATGGGGGGCAATGTGGGGGCAAATTAATTCATGGGGGCAATGTGGGGCAAATTAATTCATGGGGGCAGTGTGGAGTAAATTACTTCATTGGGGCAGTGTGGGGGCATATAACTTTATGGGGGGCAGTGTAGGGGCAAATTACTTCATGGGAAACAGTTTGGGGGCAAATTACTTCATTGGGCAAATTACTTTATGGGGGCAATGTGGGGTCAAATTACTTCATGGGGGAAGTGTGGGGGCAAATTACTTCATGAGGCAGTGTGGGGACGAATTACTTCATGGGGCAGTGTGGGGGGCACATTATTTCATGGGGCAGTGTGGGGGCAAATTAATCAGGGGGCAGTGTGGGGGGAATTACTATATGGGGCAGTGTGGGGTAAACTACTATATGGGGCAGTGTGGAGGAAGTTATATGGAGCAGTGTGGGGAAAATTACTATATGGGGGCAGTGTGGGGGAAATAATTATGTGGGGGCAGTGTGGGGGAAATTACTATATGGGGGCAGTTTGTGTGTTGCTATTAGGGGACATTATTTTTGGGGACACTATACAGGCATTATTACCTGAAGCACAATATAGGGTGTTATTATTACTGGGGGCACTCTAGGGGACATTATAACTGCTATAGACACTATAGGGACCTTTGGGGTAATTTATCAAACTGATGTAAAGAAGAACTGGCTTAGTAGGCCATAGCAACAGATTCCACCTTTCATTTTTGACAGCTGCTTTGAAAAATGGGCAACTAGGCCAGTTGTACTTTACACCAGTTTGATAAATTACCCCAATTATGAGAAATCTAACGTGTCTGTGTAACAAACTCTGTAGAGATGAGATGCAGCTGAAGGAATTTGTCATGACGGCCTGGGTCAAAGGGAGGAGAAAGGGAAAGAGAAGATCTACATGACAGGAGATGTCACTGGAAGAGGTATGTGGTGCTGTATTCCCCTATATATAGAGCTGGCTCATTACTGTGATCTGAGTCTCATCTTCTCCAAGTCTTTTTTTATCATAATCATATGTATTTTAAATTTGGCAACTAAAATTTCAATTTGTCACCTGCAGTCCTATGTAACAGCCCAGATAACAGTGATAACTTTCTGTGAGCAGATAATGTAGTAGATGTTCCATGCAGTCCTATGTAACACCCCACATTACACAATAGTTCACTATGTTATGTGGGGTGTTACATAGGACTGCAGGTTACATCTATAACATCTGTACTCAGAGAGTTATGAGATGGTGGGGGTCAGACTCCTGGCACCCCCGCCTATCAGCTGTTTGAGGAGACAGTGATGTTCCAGTGAGAGCTGCCTCTTTGCTCGTTACTGTCCATTTGATAGCACTGTGCTTGGTATTTCAACTTAGCCCCAATCACTCAGATGGGACTGAAATGCACCTAGACCATGTGAACGATGAATGTGATGTCATGTGGCCTAGGAAGAGACTGTGGCGCTCAAGAAGCGCCGCAGCCTCTTCATACAGAATTTTTTTTAACTAAAATGGAGGGAGTTGGGTATCATGCACTTAATCCGCCCCTGACTATTGCTAAGATATGCCATTAAAATCAGATAGGTGCGTATTCCCGAGGGACCTGCTCATATCTGCAGAATGGGTCTCCGGAACTGAAGGGAGAGCAGCCACGCATGCACAGCCACCCTCTATTCACTGCTATGGGAGTTCCAAAAATAGTGCAGTGCTAGCTATCTCCAGCAGTCTCATAGCTGTCAATGGAGCGGTGGCTGCTCAATGATCTCTCCATTCACCACTGTGGGACTTCTGAAAACAATTCCCCTAGAGATGATTGGAGAGCACGTTGCGCATTCGCTGTGTTCTTTCCTTCACTTCAGAGATAGCAGAGGGTCCCAGAAACCTGAGCCTAGCTGACATTGGTGACATATCCTAGTGATATGCCATCAATGTCTGAGATTGGTCTAGTCGGTATAACATTATTCCCACACCACTAGTCACCAAGGTGTTCTCACGGTAAGAATGTGACATGGGACACCTCCCATTTGTGGCAGCCAATGGTTGGCCATAGAAGTTGAATGCTTCTTATTTTGGTGAGTGCTGCAATCCCCATATGTGGCCTTCACACCGTATGGTATATAATGATGACACCGTCACATGGCATGGACAACAATTATATTAGGAAGCAGTAAAGGAACTGAGCTAAGTTTAAAAGGAGATCGACACTGGAAGAAACTTCAACCTCTGCCAGTCCTCTGAAAACTTATGTACTAAAGGGGAGATCAGTGGAGGTCATCAACATTAAATCCTACTCTGGAATTGAAATGTCTGATGTGTCCTCTTCAAAAAGAACCTGTCATCAGGAGGTAGGCTCCCAAACTGCCACCAGTCTGGAGGGTGGCATCTCCGCAATGATGTCCTTATATCTTCCTAGAGGTTTGGCATTAGTCAGAAAATACTATACAGTTTAATTCCACTATTGTAATCCATTTCAGGAGCCATGGGGGAGGAGCTACTCCTTTGAAGTCACAATGACCTGTCCCCCTCTTGGCCTGATTGATGTCCCACAGCCCAGGTACATTATCATAATCTACTTCGAGCAGCATCTGGCATATGTTCATGGAAGCAAAGCACAACGCCTCTGGCGTCAAATGGGCACATACTCTGTCACAAGATATCTATGTCATATAAGTCCATGTGCCGCCACCCAGTGGTTGTGATATGCATTGCAGCTTGTCAAGGGTTTATCTAGGAAGTCATGATATTGTATTGATCTGGTTTTATTTGAAATTGGAATCTTAACCAGATTGAAGCTAAGGTAAGGGTGGATATATAGATAGATGAATAGTGGTGGTGGATTGCTATGACAACCTGGCACATGCTAGTGACATCACACCTCTAGTATTTATTAACCTGGCTCTAGCAGCAGCAGACACTGCCTGATTATTAAGGAAATGTCATCAACATTCATGCCTGCTTTTTCCCTGCCCTGATACATCCAGTCCTGCTACATCATCTGAGATCTTCTACTTGGCTCTTCAACACCCTGCCAACTGCATAAAGTTCAACGGGTGATCCCATGCCGAATGTAAAAAATGAAAATCAGATATCATATAGTACATGATAACCAGCCCTGTGCCTCACATGGATCCAGAGATCTCCACATTTATTGCTCTGCTAGATTTATATCAAGGTGACAGCTCAAGGGGAGTGACTTTTCTGTTGTAGCTAAGGGGGCGTGTCCATGCTCTCCCTATCACAGCTAAGGAGGCTGTTGAAGGACGAAACTGAGCATGTGCGGCCTTCTCAGTGAGCAGGACAAAGAAATAAGAAAAACAAACAGCAGGTGGCGCCATACAGATACACTTTATTGATTAACTCAGTGGCTATGTAAAATTTTTAATTACATGAAATTATAAAAGTATTCAGATCCAGGTGCTGGTTTGAAAACTGTAGAATATTTTTCATGGGACAAACCCTTTAAGCTCCACTCAGAATTGACTGGGCCCCACAACAAATTTTTGAACGGGGCATCTCCCTGGTTCTCCTATAGCTACGCCCCTGACTCCACTACTCCAACCCTGCTATATCAGTTCATTTCCTCTATTCCAGTTCTGCTTCATCAGTTCAAGCCCACTATTCAGTGCAGTTCCACTACTCCAGCTCTGCTGCAAGAATTTGCTTTTCTACTCCAGCTGTGCTACTTTGGCTCTACTGCATCAACTCTGCTATATATCTACATTTACTCTGTTGCAACTCTAATACACCACAGCATCAACTCTACCTCATCTCTGCATCAACCCTGCTACATCACTGCATCAAATCGGCTACACCACAACCTCAACTCTGCTACTCCTACTCAGGTCTTCTGGACCAGGCCTATGTTCTGCTGCACATGTTCTCCAGCTATGCTACTTCTGCCTTCATCATTCTACACCATCTATTTAGGACAAGCGGCTTACAGCTTCCACTTTACCAGACGAGACATACAGTGACACTGTGTTCATTCACGTGCCGTGTTTGTGATTGCAGCTCATCCCTATTTGAGTAATTAGTTCTAAGCTGCAGACTTTAGTAATTAGTTCTAAGCTACCAGACAGAACCTATGAACAAGAGAGGCGTTGTTTCTGAACTCTCTAATTTCTAATCTCTAAGCTTGGACAACCTCAAATAATAACATTGTCTTTTTCCTAGATTGGGAATCCACCTACTTTGAAGTTTCTTTCTCCTCTTCCAAGTTTTCTCATATATCGGAGATAAGCGGTAAGTATTTTCATCATTATGAAGGGTTCAGGTTCAATTGCTTTAAACATTAACATCATAAAATGAGTGAACCGAAATGTCAAGTTATAATTTCCATTTGTGCAAATGGAAATTCTTATTTTATTTTCCAATACGCGGCTACATTCCAGCTAAAGACGCTTAGAGTGTGGAGTATTTGCCCAGCTCTGGACCACTCGAATATCACAGAGTTATTTAGTTAATGAAGCCTAATGGAGCCGCGCTCGCTGCACCCAGGTTTATGGCGAAAGGCAAATACAGTGAATCTTGATTTTCAGAATGACCTTTTGGGGTTTTATGATCTTCACACATGACGGTGTTACCTCCTGCATATTCTCCTATTGCTGAGAATGAATCTCTGCCGAGTGATGTTCAGTATCAATCATTCTGATTACCGGCGAGCAGAAAACATGTTTGCGGAAATGTTAACGTCATACCTGAAATATTTTAATAGTATGTGCACTGAAGCCTAAGTAAATCTCACTGACCATAAAACACCCATCACACGACACTTTGACAAAAGCTTGTGTTTATATGCAGTGCCTTACATCTGAGAAGAAGCCGGAATTTTAGCCTTTTTTAGGTCAGTGAAAAGGCAAAAGAAAAATATATAAAAAATGCATAAAAACAATAATAATCAAAGTATAATAATTACTATTTTATTAATTATGGGTGTCATTTACTAACAGATATACACCACTTTTTGGCAAATATCTGTTGCCGATTGCGGAGCAATAGATATTTGCGCTGAAATCTGCGACTTTTTCCCCTTTTCTGCTGCTCATATCAGGTCTAAAAAAGGTGGTGTCACGTGGGTGGGGAAAAGGGAGGTCCAGAAGGCCTGTCTCATTTTTCTTTTTTTACACCTAGAATAGGCATAGAAAATTGTCTAAATCTAGGAAACTGCTTGGTTCCATAGTACTAACCCTGATGCTAAAGCAAAAGGTGTCTCGATAGCGTTGAACAAAAATTTACCCTGTTCTGTTTTGGATTCTAGATCTTGCAGTACTGGACGATACGTCTTTGTCAAGCTGGTCATACAGGGGAGAGTGTACACAGTAGGTAATATATATCTCCCGAATTCGGGTCAAGGTAAGGCATTTGCCGCTATTATGTCAAAAATGGAACCTTTCTTGGATGGTATTGTACTGCTGGGAGGGGACTTTAACTTACCTCTTGATCCGTTGATGGACACCTCTCTAGGTAGATCACTAATTCCGCACTCGACCCTTACTAGGGTCCGCTCTGTTTTGCGATCCAATAGGTTGGTGGATGTCTGGAGGGTGCTAAACCCGACGAGCCGCGATTACACATACTACTCTCCAGCTCATGACTCCTATAGTAGGATTGATCTGTTCGTTATCTCCCATCACGCTTTGTCCTATCAGCCTAAGGTGGATGTTGGATCGATATTGTGGTCAGATCATGCCCCAGTTTTTCTTACCCTGGCTCTACCTGATTTAGTAGCTAAAGAGTGGACTTGGCGGCTCAACGCACATTTATTGAAGGATATGGTTTGTAGACAAGCCATAGAGAAATCCATTTCAGATTTCATGGTCACTCACACCAATGACTCCACAGCTCCTCCTCTGCAGTGGGAAGCACTTAAGTGTGTTTTGAGGAGGGTTTTCATCCAACACGGTTCGAGACTGAAAAAAGAAAGGGAGGCACGCATTAGGAGCTTATCGGACGAGTTACTTCGCCTTGAGTCCCTTCATAAGGGCTCTCGTACTCCAGATCTGTTGTCAGAATTGTCCTCAGTGAGAGATAAATTGAGGGAGGAGATCAGCAGGAGACATGCGCACGCTAGGGAAAGATATCAGGGCTTTTTGTTTGAGAACGCCGATAAATGTGGTTCGGCCCTTGCCAAACTTCTCCATCCTAAATCATTGCAATCCTATATCCCTGAGATTAAGGATTCGCGAGGTGAGACATTGCATCATCCTCTTCATATTGCTGAAGCTTTCAGAGAATACTATGCATCTTTGTATAATATCAGAGGCCAGTTTGCGGACATGAGGCCCTCTGATCTGGACGGTCGTATATCTTCCTATCTAGCTGAGACGGCCCTGCCCGCGATTACGCCTGAACAGCAAGCTGATCTAGATCTACCCTTCTCTGAGACTGAGGTAAAACTGGTGATTAAATCTCTTAAGGGTCATAAGAGCCCGGGGCCGGATGGATTTACTGGCGCTTTCTATAAAAGATTCCTTGATCTACTTAGTCCCCTAATGGCAAAAGCGTTCAATTGCATCTCTCCTGCTTGTCCCTGTCAGGAACAGACAACAGAAACTGGCGTTGTATGCGGACGATTTGCTCCTATACGTGTCATCCCCTCATATCTCAATCCCATATTTGCTCAGGGAGTTCGACAGATTTGGCCACTTGAGCAATTTTAAGGTGAATCTCTCTAAGACGGAGCTACTTAACATTTCTCTGTCTGATGTGGATGTGAGCGCCCTTAGAACTAACTTTTCTTTCAAATGGAAAGAGCAGAGTTTGGTGTATCTGGGTGTCCAGATCCCTGCGCAGCTACATTTGCTTTTTTCTCTCAACTACTTGCCTCTGCAGAAGAGAACGCTGGGGGACATGCAGAAAAACTCCCTCAAAAAGATGTCTTGGTTTGGTCGCATGTCCGCCTTCAAGATGTATATCCTACCGAGGTTTCTTTACCTCTTTCAAACTGTCCCGATATATGTACCACGGTCGTACTTCCAGGAGTTGCAGAAAGGCTTGAATAAGTTCATCTGGCAAGCTAGCAAGCCTAGGTTGGGGAGGCAAGTCCTGACTAAACAGAAATCCCTGGGCGGGTTTGGCCTTCCAGACATGCTAATCTATCATAGCGCCTCTGTGCTAGCCAGACTCAAGGACTGGCTACATAAGGATTCCCAGAAGTTGTGGATAGGTTTGGAGCAGTCTTTGTCTCCCCTCCCTCTTCAAGCGCTGCCTTGGCTTGAACTGGATAAACGTCCGCCCCCTGAGGAATGGCCATACCTGGTGAGACACGCTCTATCCATCTGGGATAAATGGATCTCCATGTCACAGGTGTCAGCTAGACCGGGCCCCATGACCCCATTGCATGGCAATCCTGCATTTTTACCGGGTCTCCGACCATCTGCCTTTCTCATTAAGACCGTAGGGGAAGGGATCCTGAGAGTTAGAGACTTAGTCACCTCGGGGCTCTTATCCTCCATGGATGGCCTTAGACAGAATGTGGCTTTTGCACATGTTTCATGGTTGGGGTACGCTCAGGTTAGGTCTTATATGGCTCAGACGTTCCAAGGTGGAGCAGTAGGTCAGTTGACTGATTTCGACAAACTTTACCTGGCCTCCATCGACGGTCGCGGTACAATATCATCCATGTATCAGGTCCTGCTTCAATCCCAAAATGGGGACAGAGCCCCCTGCTTCGCAAAATGGGAAAGGGATTTGCAGGTTACCTTCTCGGCGGAGGAGGTGGAGAAGATATGTACACTCTCCCATGGGATGTCCATGGCATCTCAAATTAAAGAGAAGAATTACAAAATTGTCTCTAGGTGGTACTACTGCCCTACTACTCTGCACCAGATGTTCCCGTCGGTTCCCGATCACTGCTGGCGGTGTGAAAGGGAGCGAGGTTCCATGCTGCATATCTGGTGGGACTGCCAGCTGATAAAACCGTTCTGGGAGAAAGTTTTGAGCATCTATACCAGCTTTTCGAACCAGTCCGTAGCTAATACACCCCAGATTACATTGCTGTCTTTACTTCCTGGCTCTATCTCGCAAGTTAAGAAAGGCGCTCTACGTCTCTTCTTGGCAGCGGCGCGCATGGTGATTCCAAGACACTGGAAAACCACTGCCCCGCCCACTTTGTCTGAATGGGCCAAGGAATTAAAGCATATTCTTAGGATGGAAGAGTTGATAGCAGACAGCCAGGAGAGAGGTGGGATTTACCAGAAAAGATACAATCCTGTGATTCTCTTTTTAGACTCTCAGAGATTTGGTGATTTGGTGTGTCCCTGAATTGTTCCCTCGTAGGGTTTTTGTCAGACGTATCCTCCTTAAGTGCCCTTCCCTCTTCCCATTCCCTTTCCTCTTCCCTTTTGTGTCTTTTATGTCTATTGTGTTGTTGGGTCCCCCGTTCAGGTTTACTTTCTTTGGGTGATCACTTGTTCTTTCCTGGGTTAGAACGTGGATGATTCATCTGCATAGTGTTAGCCCTCCCTGATTGGGGTTCTTTGTTTGGTAGGGACAACAGTGTCCCGCTATTGGCCATTACCTTTGTGATACTTCAACTGTTTTTGTGAGGGTCCTGCGTGTCCCTGTGTTGGACTGTGTCCACATTACTTGTTTCATTGCTTGTGATGTACTGAGTCATTTGCTTATGAAAAACAAAAATGAATAAAATAAGATTACACATAAATCTAGGAAACTGGCATAGATTAAGGGCTCTTTCACACTTGCGTTCTTTTCTTCCGGCATAGAGTTCCGTCGTCGGGAACTAATGATCAGTTTTATCCTAATGCATTCTGAATGGAGAGAAATCCGTTCAGGATGCATCAGAATGTCTTCAGTTCCGGACCGGAAAGTTTTTTGGCCGGAGAAAATAGCGCAGCATACTGCGCTTTTTGCTCCGGCCCAAAATCCTGAAGACTTGCCGCAAGGCCGGATCCGGAATTAATGCCCATTGAAAGGCATTGATCCGTATCCGGCCTTAAGCTAAACGTCGTTTCGGCGCATTGCCGGATCCGACGTTTAGCTAAAGTCCTGGCAGCCATGGTAAAGTGTAGTGGGGAGAGGGGGAGCAGCATACTTACCGTCCGTGCGGCTCCCGGGGCGCTCCAGAGTGACGTCAGGGCGCCCCAAGTGCATGGATCACGTGATCGCATGGCACGTCATCCATGCGCATGGGGCGCTCTGACGTCACTGTGGAGCGCCCCGGGAGCCGCACGGACTGTAAGTATACCGCTCCCCCGCTCCCCCGCTCCCCGCTCCTACTATGGCAACCAGGACTTTAATAGCGTCCTGGATGCCATAGTAACACTGAAAGCATTTTGAAGACGGATCCGTCTTCAAATGCTTTTAGTTCACTTGCGTTTTTCCGGATCCGGCGTGTAATTCCGGCAAGTGGAGTACACGCCGTATCCGGACAACGCAAGTGTGAAAGAGACCTTAGACAAGTATAAAGTCAGCCCAAATTATGTAGCAGCCAGCACCTCTACAAAACTTAGGCAAATAAACCGCCACCGGGGATGAAGGAGGGACAAAGGCATCATGTTCCCCTATGTTCTTATTTACTTTGCCCAAAAAATAGAATTTTACCAATTTGCTTTTGACAGTAACAATAATAATAATAATGAGAAGAAGAAGAAGAAAAAAATTATAATAACAATACTAATAATTGTTCATTTTGGATTTTTATTCTCTAAGGTTGTGCTCTTAGAGGGTAGGAATTACGTTACATGAGTTGCACTGATGTTGTAAGTCATATTGATATAAAAAAGGGGAGAAGAGATGAGAAAATGGGGGGGAAAAGATTGGTAATTGGGTTGTCTGGTCAATAACCAGTTCAAGACCGAACCATTTGCCCTTCTTACAGACCAGGTACATTTTCTGTTTTTCAATTACATGCATCTTCCCCACATAAGGTCTATTTTTTTTTTTTTTGCTGGTATCATTTGTAACTGGGCTGACATATTATCCCCGGTTGCAGAAGGAATACTTTAAAATGCTCACTGCAGAGCTGATCTGGGTCTTTTGTGCAGTTTGTGAAGTTACCTGGACCCTGATGAGTGGTTCAGAGCAGGAATCCGCACACAGCAATACAGAAGATGGGAACTGTAAAAAAAGACATCCCTGACTTCTCCTTGAGGAAACCTGCTGTCACTGACAGTGGGCTACCCTTTCCCGCAGCGGCACACTCTCTGCGCAGCTGCTAACTTTGCAAGAGCGTTCATGATGTACAGCACAGAGTCAACAGACAGTCCGGAAGTAGTAAACAAACAAGTCAAACGAAAAAAAGCAAAACAAACCTGAAACTGCCCATTACTACTGTTCTGACACTCCCCGCAAGTTTCTACTTCCAGGACCTTCTCAACATACAGGAAATGACTGCTCACCGCTGTGGCCAGTGATTGGCTGCATGGTCATTTTCTTTGTGTCGAGAGGGTCCAGGAAGTACTTGGGAAGTGTTGTAACATGAGCAATGAGGGATGAGTGAGGTGTTTTTTTTCACTTTTACATTCTGACCCTTTTAAAAACATGCTTTAAGGATATGATCGACTAGAGCTTTCAATTTAGACAAAAACTTTTTTTCACTTTTTTTTCAATTTGTCAATCAAAAGAACAACTTATCCTCACAAGACTTTGCTCGGTGTAGAAGATAATCATCAGCACTTATTGAGTATCTTCAGCCTCAGAGAAATTGGTACTTAAGATGCTGACTGGTGCTTCAGATGTATAGGGACCATGTAGATTCCTTCACAGTCTGAACATAGTGGAACAGATTTATTACCGGTTCACTTCACATTTTTTATTTAGTGTGGCCAAACTCCAATGTACACACTAAATGCATCTATAGGCGTCCTTTTGTCCTCTGCCTGGCTGGTAATCAACCCTAGTAGACAACACTATTCTATACAATAAAATCCAGTACCTGACAGTATATGTAATATTTTTCTAACATTGGAGCCTATAAAATCCATCATCACTCTATTTAATGCATGTTTGTGGAATTCCAGAGCTGAAATTTGCACTCTGGTATCCTATATTTGTCCTGGTTAAGTATCTCAAGAAATGTCAGCATTTCCCTTGATGTCTAGTGAGAACAAGCAGCCTATTATGGGATCACCCCTGGGGAGGGGCGATAAAATCAGCACGAGGTGGGTCACAGTAGCTGGACACTGGAAATTGACCGAATATATGGACCAGTGCCTGTCACCGCCAGACATCTGAGAAGCTCTGACAGACGTTCTTCAGAACCTCCTGCCTGAGGTTCTTTTGTTTTGCTTTTGTTTTGTCATCTCGTTTTCCTCTCTCAGCTGTCATCTAGTTGCACTGATTGCATTCCTTTAAATCCCATCCCATACTGCATCACTTTGCGGTTTATACAACTTCCTGGAGTGTGCTGATGCTAGAAGCTGTTACTGCTGCATCCACAAGATAAGTCTGTTTTCTTTATTTCTGTTTGCCTCTGGGCTTGATCTTAGGTGACCCTGACTCCCTCCGTATTAAGTGTAGGGAGCCGGTGGTCGTGTCCCCTCACTATTATAGGGTGTTCAGGTGTCATACAGTCAAGGAACAAGGGTATGCAATTTTCTACCATTGAGATTTTTGTATAGGGTGAGCAGTAAGGGAGAGAGCTAGGGCTCTTACAGGGCTTACCCTATTGTTACTTAGTTTTGGATCAAGTCTTTCAGATCTTCATTTGTGTCTTCTAGTTTTCTGGAACACCATCCGTGACATTATAAACCGCCAAAACCGTCTCAAGCATGGATCCGGTTTCACTTTTGACTGAACGCATGCAGGGTCTTTCATTGGAGGTAGCAGATCTCCGTAAAACTGTATATCAGTTTCAGGTGACCGGTTCAGCTTGCGTTCATGAAGTTTGTTCTGAGCCTAAGATCTCTCTCCCGGATACGTTCTCTGGGGGTAGTGAGAATTTTGTTCGTTTTATAGAGGCTTGCAAACTCCATTTTCGCCTACTTCCCCATTCCTCTGGTGATGAGGAGCAGAGGATGGGGATAATCATCTCGCTGCTCAGGGATAACGCTCAGTCTTGGGCCTTTTCGCTGCAGGTGGGGGCACGTCCCCTCCATTCAGTGGATGAATTTTTTTTAGCCCTGGGTCAGATATATGATGATCGTATTACTCTGGCTGAGTCTAGACTACATTTTTTATGCCAGGGTAAACAGTCCGCAGAGATATACTGTTCAGAATTTCGGAGATGGGCAGCTGATACTGGTTGGAATGATGCTGCACTCCGAAGTCAATTTTGCCATGGTCTTTCAGAGGGATTGAAAGATGCATTTGCCTTTCATAAGAGACCTATCTCTTTAGAGTCTGCCATGTCTCGGGCCGTTCGTATTGACAGGCGTCTTAGAGAGAGAGGTGAGATAACACTTTCCTGTCATACTCAGTCCAAGGACAGTGCCGCGGTCTCATTCAGTGCGCAGGGGTCTCAGTCTCTCTCAATCCCCTCTGAGCAGGAGCCTATGCAGCTGGGTTTGCTTGCCTCTGACAATAGAAGATTCAGCTCTCAGAGGAGGGTTTGTTGTGGAGGTATAAATCATTTGGCAAATGTTTGTCCCTCTAGGAGATTTAGGCAGTTTTTTGAGAGTAATAAAAAAAAAAAGAACAAAATCCTCTAAAAACGTTCCATCTGTTACTATTGGCAAGGTTGATGCAGAAATTGAAGGTTTTCCGTTTGTAGTTCCCGTTTTGTCCTACCTGCCAGGGTGGCGCTAGAGAGCAAGAACATTTTTTGTGAGATTTTTGTAGATTGTGGAGCAGCTGTCAATCTCATTGATAATCAATTTGCTATAACACGTGGTTTCCAGGTTTGCACTTTGGGAAAGGATATACCTGTTTTTGCTATTGATT